>NW_028227266.1:122543026-123083026 GCF_978045245.1 Mus caroli | reverse complement strand
TTCACTAGGATTCTGCCTTCTTCTCAGCACTTCCGAGCCAACAGCTACTCCATTATGCTAAGTCACTCCAAGGAGTTCTTTTGAGACTTCAACAGATACCTTAGAAAAGACAGTGGTAGACATTTTAATGTTACTTTATTAAGATACACAAAAATGAATGGAGTGAAACAGTTAAGAAACTGACCAAAGTAGATTAACATTGCTGTAACTGAGTTGCAGCTATATGGGCCCAGCCTTCCTTATCACTCTATGGTGAGGGAAGGCCCTATATTTATTATTCTTGGAAAATATACATAATATGGAAGCTATCGTTTTTATATTTTTAAGTTGATAGTTGAGTGTCATTAATTACATTCACAGTAATGTGGTATTATGATTAGCATCCATCACCATGGGCCTACATCTGCATCCAAGAGGTGGGCAACAGCCCTCTGTGAACTGGTCTTGACAAGAGAGAGCTGATCTCCAGGAGTGCTGACAATGACCGACAGACTCATAGGAGGAACAAGCTCCAGCCAGAGACAGCAAGAACACTGAACACCAGAGATTACCAGATGACAAAAGGCAAATTCAAGAATCTTACCAACAGAAACCAAGACTACTCGGCATCATCAGAACCCAGTACTACCATCACAGTGAATCCTGGATATCCCAACACACCAAAAAGCAAAATTCTGATTTGAAATCATATCTCATGATGCTGGTAGAGGATTTTAAGAAGGACATTTATTTAAAGAAATACAGGAGAAAACAGCTAAACAGGTAGAAGCCCTTAAAGAAGAAACACGAAAATCCCTTAAAGAATTACAGGAGAAAAAAAAAACCAAGCAGGTGAAGGAATTGAACAAAACAATCCAGGATCTAAAAATGGAAGTAGAAACAATGAAGAAATCACAAAGGGAGACAACTCGGTGTTAGAAAGCCTAGGAAAGAAATCAGGAGCCATAGATGCAAGCATCACCAACAGAATACAAAAAAATGGAAGAGAGAATCTTAGGTGCAGAAGATTCCATAGAAAACATTGACACAATAATCAAAGAAAATGCAAAATGCTAAAACATACTAACTCAAAACATTCAGGAAATCCACGACACAATGAGAAGACCAAACCTAAGGATAATAAGTATGAATGAGAATGAAGATTTTCAACTTAAAGGGCCAGTAAAAATCTTCAACAAAATTATAGAAGAAAATGTCCCTAACCTAAAGACAGAGATGCCCACGAACATACAAGAAGCCTACAGAACTCCAAATAGTTTGGACCAAAAAAGAAATTTCTCCTCTCACTTAATAATCAAATCAGTAAATACACAAAACAAAGAATATTAAAAGCAGTAAGGGAAAAAGGTCAAGTAACATATGAAGGCAGACCTATGAGAATTACACCAGACTTCTCACCAGAGACTATGAAAGCCAGAAGATCCTGGACAGATGTTATACAGACCCTAAGAGAACACAAATGCCAGCCCAGGCTACTCTACCCAGCCAAAATCTCAATTACCATAGATGGAGAAACCAAAATATTCCACGACAAAACCAAATTCACACATTATCTTTCCACAAATCCAGCCCTTCAAAGGATAATAACAGAAAAAAAATACAAGGATGGAAACCACATCCTAGAAAAAACAAGAAAGCAATCCTTCAACAAACCTAAAAGAAGACAGCCACAAAAACAGAATGCCAACTCTAACAACAAAAATAATAGGAAGCAACAATTACTTTTCCTTAATATCTCTTAATATCAATGGACTCAATTCCCCAATAAAAAGGCATAGACTAACACACTGGCTAGATAAACTGGACTCCACAATTTTCTGCATACAGGAAACCTACCTCGGTAATAAAGACAGACACTACCTTAGAGTGCAAGGCTGGAAAACAATTTTCCAAGCACATGGTCCCAAGAAATAAGCTGGAGTAGCCATTCCAATATAAAATAAAGTTGACTTTCAACCCAAAGTTATCAACAAAGACAAGGAGGTACACTTCATACTCATCAAAGATAAAATCTACCAAGATGAACTCTCAGTTCTGAACATCTATGCTCCAAATAAAAGGGCATCCAGGTTCATTAAAGAAACTTTAGTAAAGCTCAAAGCCCACATTGCACCATACACAATAATAGTGGGAGACTTCAACACCCTACACTCATCAATAGACAGATCATGGAAACAGAAACTGAGCAGAGACACAGTGAAACTAACAGAAGTTATAAACCAAATGGACTTAACAGATATCTCTACAACATTTTATCCTAAAACAAAAGGATATACCTTTTTCTTAGCACCTCATGGTACCTTCGCCAAAATTGTTGGTCACAAAACAGGCCTCAACAGATATAAATATATTGAAATAATTCCATGCGTCCTATCAGATTACCACAGACTAAGGCTGATCTTCAATTAACAACATAAATAATAGAAAGCCCGCATACCCATGGAAGCCAAACAACACTATACTCAATGATAACTTTGTCAAGGAAGAAATACAGAAAGAAATTAAAGACTTTTTAGTGTTTAGTGAAAATGAAGCCACAACATACACAAATTAATGGGACCCAATTAAAACAGTTCTAAGAGGAAACCTCATAACTCTGGGTGCCTCCAGAAAGAAACTGGAAAGAGCACACCATAGCAGCTTAACAGGACACCTAAAAGCTCTAGAAAAAAAAGTAGCAAATTCTCCCAAGAAGAATAGATGGCAGGAAATAATCAAACTGAGGGCTGAAATCACCAGGTGGAAACAAAAAGAACTATACAAAGAATCAACAAAACCAGGAGCTGGTTCTTTGAGAAAATCAACAAGATAGATAAACCCTTAGCCAGATTAATGAGAGAGCACAGGGACAGTATCCTAATTAACAAAATCAGAAATGAAAAAGGAGACATAACAACAGAATCTGAGGAAATAAAAAAAAATCATCGGATCCTACTACAAATGCCTATACTCAACTGGAAAGCCTGAATGAAATGGACAATTTTCTAGACAGATACCAGGTACCAAAGTCAAATCAGGATAAGATTAATGATCTAAACAGTCCCATATCCCCTAAAGAAATAGAAACAGTCATTAATAGTCTCCCAACCAAAAAAGCACAAGACGAGATGGGTTTAGTGCAGAGGTTTATCTGACCTTCAAAGAAGACCTAATACCAGTACTCCTCAAACTATTCTACAAAGTAGAAACAGAAGATACTCCACCAAATTTGTTTTATGAAGCCACAATTACTCTGATACCTAAACCACACAAAGACCCAACATAGAAAGAGAACTTCATGCCAATTTCCCTTATGAATATCGATGCAAAAATACTCAATAAAATTCTCACAAACCGAATCCAAGAACATATCGAAATGATCATCCATCATGATCAAGTAGGCCTCATCCCAGGGATTCAAGAATGGTTCAATATATGGAAATCCACCAAGTTAATCCACTATATAAACAAAGTAAAAGACAAAAACTACATGATGCCAAAATCCAACATCCATTCATGATAAAAGTTTTGGAAAGATCAGGAATTCAAGGTCCATACCTGAACATAATAAAAGCAATATACAGCAAACTAGTAGCCAACATCAAACAAAATGGAGAGAAACTTGAAGCAATCCCACTAAAATCAGGGACTAGACAAGGCTGCCCACTGTCTCCCTACCTATTCAATATAGTACTTGAAGTCCTAGCCAGAGCAATTCGACAACAAAAGATCAAAAGGATACAAATTGGAAAGGACAAAGTCAAAATAGCACTATTTTCAGATGATATGATAGTATACATAAGTAACCCCAAAATTTACATCAGAGAACTAAACCTGATAAACAACTTCAGTGAAGTAGCTGGATATAAAATTAACTCAAACAAGGCATTGGCCTTTCTCTCCACAAAGGATAAAAAGGCTGAGAAAGAAATTTGGGAAACAACAACCTTCACAATAGTAACAAATAATATGAAATACCTTGGTGTGACTCTAACTAAGGAAGTGAAAGATCTGCATGATAAGAACTTCAAGTCTCTAAAGAAAGAAATCAAAGAAGATCTCAGAAGATGGAAAGATCTCCCATGCTCATGGATTGTCAGGATTAATATAGTAAAAATGGCTATCTTACAGAAAGCAATCTACAGATTCAATGTAATCCCCATCAAAATTCCAACTAAACTCTTCACTGAGTTAGAAAAGGCAATTTGCAAATTCATCTGGAATAACAAAAATCCTAGGATAGCAAAAACTATTCTCAACAATAAAAGAACCTCTGGTGGAATCACCATCCCTGACCTAAAGCTGTACTACAGAGCAATTGTGATAAAAACTACATGGTACTGGTACAGTGAAAAACAGGTAGATCAATGGAATACAATTGAAGACCCAGAAATGACCCCACACACCAACTTGATCTTTGACAAAGGAGCTAAAACCATCCAGTGGAAAAAAGACAGCATTCTCAACAAATGATGCTGGATCATTTGGTGGTTAGCATGTAGAGGAATGTGAATTGTTCCATTCTTTTCTCCTTGTACAAAACTCAAGACTAAGTGGATCAAGGAACTCCACATAAAACCAGAGACACTGAAACTTACAGAGAAGTTGGCAAGATCCTCAGACATATGGGCACAGGGTAAAAATTCCTGAACACAACACCAATGGTTTGTAATGTAAGGTC
This sequence comes from Mus caroli, assembly GCF_978045245.1. Lineage (NCBI taxonomy): Eukaryota > Metazoa > Chordata > Mammalia > Rodentia > Muridae > Mus > Mus caroli. Next base: position 123,078,366 of record NW_028227266.1, on the reverse strand, counting down.
AAGAATTAACAAATGGGACCTTATAAAATTGCAAAGCTTCTGTAAGGCAACAGACACTGTCAATAAGACAAAAAGGCAACCAACAGATTGGGAAAATTTTTACCAATCCTAAATCTGATAGAGGGCTAATATCCAATATATACAAAGAACTCAAGAAGTTAGACTCCTGAGAACCAAATAATCCTATTAAAAATGGGGTACAGAGCTAAATTAAGAATTCTCAACTGAAGAATAACGAATGGCTGAGAAGGACCTAAAAAAAGTTCAACATGCTTAATCATAAGGGAAATGCAAATCAAAAGAACCCTGAGATTCCACCTCACTCCAGTCAGAATGGTTAAGATAAAAAATTCAGGTGACAGCAGATGCTGGCGAGGATGTGGAGAAAGAACACTCCTCCATTGTTGGTGGGATTGCAAGCTGGTACAACCACTCTGGAAATCATTTTGGCAGTTCCTCAGAAAATTGGACATAGTAGTCCAGTAATATCACTCCTTGGAATCTACAAGAAGATACTCCAACATGTAATAAGGATACATGCTCCACTTTGTTACTAGCAGCCTTATTTATAATAGCCAGAAGCTGGAAAGGACCCAGATGTCCCTCAACAAAAGAATGGATAGAGAAAATGTGGTACATTTACACAATGGAGTACTATGCAAGTATTATAATCAATGAATTTATGAAATCCTTTTTTTATTTAGGTTTTTTCTTCATTTACATTTCCAATGCTATCCCAAAAGCCCCCCATACACTCCCCACCCCCACTCCCCTACCCACCCACTCCCACTTCTTGGCCCTGGCGTTCCTCTGTACTGAGGCATATAAAGTTTGCAAGACCAATGGGCCTCTATTTCCACTGATGGCTGACTAGGCCATCTTCTGATACATATGCAGCTAGAGACACAAGCTCCGGGGAGTACTGGTTAGTTCATATTGTTGTTCCACCTATAGGGTTGCAGATCCCTTTAGCTCCTTGGGTACTTTCTCTAGCTCCTCCATTGGGGGCCCTGTGATCCATCCAATAGCTGACTGTGAGCATCCACTTCTGTGTTTGCTAGGCCCTGGCATAGCCTCACAAGAGACAGCTATATCAGGGTCCTTTCAGCAAAATCTTGCTAGGGTATGCAATGGTGTCAGTGTATGGAGGCTGATTATGGGATGGAACCCCGGGTATGGCAATCTCTAGATGGTCCATCCTTTCGTCTCAGCTCCAAACTTTGTCTCTGTAACTCCTTCCATGGGAGTTTTGTTCCCAATTCTGAGAAGGGGCAAAGTGTCCACACTTTGGTCTTCATTCTTCTTGAGTTTCATGTGTTTTGCAAATTGTATCTTGTATCTTGGGTAGTCTAAGTTTCTGAGCTAATATCCACTTATCAGTGAGTACATATCATGCGAGTTCTTTTGTGATTGGGTTACCTCACTCAGGATGATGCCCTCCAGGTCCACCCATTTGCCTAGGAATTTCATAAATTCATTCTTTTTAATAGCTGAGTAGGACTCCATTGTGTAAATGTACCACATTTTCTGTATCCATTCCTCTGTTGAGGGGCATCTGGGTTCTTTCCAGCTTCTGGCTATTATAAATAAGGCTGCTATGAACATAGTGGAACATGTGTCCTTCTTACCGGTTGGAATATCTTCAGGATATATGCCCAAGAGAGGTATTGTGGGATCCTCTGGTAGTACTATGTCCAATTTTCTGATGAACTACCAGAATGATTTCCAGAGAGGTTGTTCAAGCTTGCAATCCCATCCAAAATGGAGGAGTGTTCCTCTTTCTCCACATCCTCGCCAGCATCTGCTGTCACCTGAATTTTTGATCTTAGCCATTCTGACTGGCGTGAGGTGGAATCTCAGGGTTGTTTTGATTTGCATTTCCCTGATGATTAAGGATGCTGAACATTTTTTCAGGTGATTCTCAGCCATTCGGTACTCCTTAGGTGAGAATTCTTTGTTCAGCTCTGAGCCCCATTTTTTAATAGGGTTATTTGATTTCCTGGAGTTCACCTTCTTGAATTCTTTATATAAATTGGATATTAGTCCCCTATCTGATTTAGGATAGGTAAAGATCCTTTCCCAATCTGTTGGTGGCCTATTTGTCTTATTGATGGTGTCTTTTGCCTTACAGAATCTTTGCAATTTTATGAGGTCCCATTTGTCGATTCTCGATCTTACAGCACAAGCCATTGCTGTTCTATTTAGGAATTTTTCCCTGTGCCCATATCTTCGAGGCTTTTCCCTACTTTCTCCTCTATAAGTTTCACTGTCTCTGGTTTTATGTGAAGTTCCTTGATCCACTTAGATTTGACCTTAGTACAAGGAGATAGGAATGGATCAATTTGCATTCTTCTACATGATAACTGCCAGTTGTGCCAGCACCATTTGTTGAAAATGTTGTCTTTTTTCCACTGGATTGTTTTAGCTTCCTTGTCAAAGATCAAGTGACCATAGGTGTGTGGGTTCATCTCTGGGTCTTCAATTCTGTTCCATTGGTCTACTTGTCTGTCACTATACCAGTACCATGCAGTTTTTATCACAATTGCTCTGTAGTAAAGCTTTAGGTCAGGCATGGTGATTCCACCAGAGGTTCTTTTATCCTTGAGAAGAGTTTTTGCTATCCTAAGTTTTTTTGTTATTCCAGATGAATTTGCAGATTGCTTTTTCTTATTCGTTGAAGAATTGAGTTGGAATTTTGATGGGGATTGCATTGAATCTGTAGATTGCTTTTGGCAAGATAGCCATTTTTACTATACTGATCCTGCCAATCCATGAGCATGGGAGATCTTTCCATCTTCTGAGATCTTCTTTAATTTCTTTCTTCAGAGACTTGAAGTTCTTTTTTTTTTTTTTTTTGTAGTGGGTTTCTTTTTTTTTTTTTTTTTTTTTTTTAAGTTCTTATCATACAGATCTTTCACTTACTTAGATAGAGTCACGCCAAGGTACTTTATATTATTTGTGACTGTGATAGTTTGTATATCCTTGAACTAGGGAGTGTCACCATCTGGAGGTGTGTGGCCTTGTTGGAATAGGTGTGACCTGACCTGGTTGGAATGGGTATGTCACTGTGGGTGTGGGCATAAAATACTCACCCTAGTTGCCTGGAAGTCAGTCTTCCACTAGCAGCCTTTGGATGAAGATGTAGAACTCTCAGCTCTACCTGTGCCATGCCTGCCTGGATGCTGCCATGCACCACCTTGATGATAATGGACTGAACCTCTGAATCTGTAAGCCAGCCCCAATTAAATGTTGTTTTATTAAGACTTGCCTTGGTCATGGTGTCTGTTCATAGCAGTAAAACCCAAACTAATACAGAAATTGGTACCAGCTGAGTGGGGTATTCCTGTGACAACCTGACCATGTTTTTGGGAGGACTGTGGAAGAATTTTGGAACGTTGGGCTTGAATATCCATTCACTGTTAAGAGCTCTGTCAGAAGTTTTGTAGGAGCTTGGAAGATAATGTTGAGAACAGTACAGAAGATGGAGGCCTGGCTTGTGCTGTTTTGATTGTGAAGACTTTGTAGTTCTGGTTAGCTGGGGCTGAAGAATCAGCTGTGATTAACAAGATACCAGAACTACTAAAGCAAAAACTTTGCATTACTGGGACTATTGATGCTGGTTAGCTGGAGCTAAGAAATTAGCGGTGATTAAGAAGAGACCAGCATCATTGAGGTAACATCTTCTGGGAAGTGTTTTCTGAAAGCACAAAGAGGCTGTGTTCCAGAGATAGCCAAGGTTGTACTCCTGCTGTAGCGGGACTAGGTAATATATAAGGGTCACCCAGGTGGTACTGGTTTGGAAGGCATGAAGGGGTCACGCAGAGCAGCTGAGGCTCGGCACTGTGAGAGGGCATGGAAGGCCATTGGTGAAGGTGCAGCCTCAGTTGCAATTGAAGGCCCAGGACTGAAGGGGTCACGCAGTGTTTTGGAGATGCCAGTACCATGAGATGACCACCAAGAGCAGCAGCAGCAGTGGAGTACAGGCATCTGGAGCCTAGAGGATGACACGTGTGCTACAAAGGGCATGGCTGGAGAAGTGACCCAAGCCCTTGGAGGAGCCCAGAAGATCCTGAGTTGGATCCCAGACATTGGACGGTTGGAGATTGATTTTTGCTTTTGATTGTGACTGTGCCCTGATATTTTCCCTCTTGAAGGAAGAAACTGTTTTAGTGGAGCCCACAGTTAAGAGACTTTTAATTGCAAAAAGATTTTGAATTTTAAAAGAGATGGATATTTTAAAGAGATTGAAATTTTAAGAATATGTAAAGACTGTGGGACTTTTAAAGTTATTTAGATCTTGGTGATGAGTAAAAAATAAGGGTTGAGGCTTACTAGTGATGTGTTTGTGTGTCAAGTTGACAAGGGGTCAATTGTACTGGCTAGTTTTGTGTCAATTTGACACAGCTGGAGTTATCACAGAGAAAGGAGCTTCAGTTGAGGAAATGCCTCCATGAGATCCAACTGTAAGGCATTTTCTAAATTAGTGATCAAGGGGGAAAGGCCCCTTGTGGGTGGGACAATATCTGGGCTGGTAGTCTTGGGTTCTATAAGAGCAGACTGAGCGAGCCAGGGGAGGCAAGCCAGTAAAGAACATCCTTCCATGGCCTCTGTATCAGCTCCTGCTTTCTGACCTGCTTGAGTTCCAGTCCTGACTTCCTTTGGTGATGAACAGCAGTATGGAAGTGTAAGCCGAATAAACCCTTTCCTCCCCAACTTGCTTCTTGGTCATGATGTTAGTGCAGGAATAGAAACCTTGACTAAGACAGTGACTAATGAGAAGGGTGTTGTTTCCCAAATTTCTTTCTTAGCCTGTTTATCCTTTGTGTAGAGAAAGGCCAATGACTTGTTTGAGTTAATTTTATATCCAGCTACTTCACTGAAGCTGTTTATCAGGTTTAGGAGTTCTCTGGTGGAATTTTTAGCATCACTTATATATACTATCATATCATCTGCAAAAAGTGATATTTTGACTTCTTCCTTTCCAATTTGTATCCCCTTGATCTCCTTTGTTGTCGAATTGCTCTGGCTAGGACCTCAAGTACAATTTTGAATAGGTAGGGAGAAAGTGGGCAGCCTTGTCTAGTCCCTGATTTTAGTGGGAATGTTTCCAGCTTCTCACCATTTACTTTGTTGTTGGTTACTGGTTTGCTGTAGATTGCTTTCATCATGTTTAGGTATAGGCCTTGAATTCCTGATCTTTCCAAGACTTTTATCATGGGTGTTGGATTTTGTCAAATGCTTTATCTGCATCTAATGAGATGATCATGTGTTTTTTGTCTTTGTGTTTGTTTATATAGTGGATTACGTTGATGGATTTCCCCATATTAGACCATCCCTGCATCCCTGGAATGAAACCTACTTGGTCAGGATGGATGATTGTTTTGATGTGGTCTTGGATTCGGTTAGCGAGAATTTTATTGAGTATTTTTGCATCGATATTCATAAGGGAAATTGTTCTAAAGTTCTCTATCTTTGTTGGGTCTTTCTGTGGTTTAGGTATCAGTATTTTTGGCTTCATAGAATGAATTAGATCTTCTTTGAAGGTCTGATAGAACTCTGCACAAACCCCATCTGGTCCTGTGCTTTTTTTGGTTGGGAGACTATTAATGACTGCTTCTATTTCTTTAGGGGATATAGGACTGTTTAGACCATTAACCTAATCCTGATTTAACTTTGGTACCTGGTATCTGTCTAGAAATTTGTCCATTTCATCCAGGTGTTCCATTTTGTTGAGTATAGCCTTTTGTAGAAGGATCTGATGGTGTTTTGGATTTCTTCGGATCTGTTGTTATGTCTCCCTTTTCATTTCTGATTTTGATAATTAGGATGCTGTCCCTGGGCCCTCTAGTGAGTCTGGCTAAGGGTTTATCTATCTTGTTGATTTTTTCAAAGAACCAGGTCCTCATTCAGTTGATTCTTTGAATAGTTCTTCATGTTTCCACTTGGTTGTTTTCGCCCCTGAGTTTGATTATTTCCTGCCTTCTACTCCTCTTGGGTGAATTTGCTTCCTTTTGTTCTAGAGCTTTTAGGGGTGTTGTCAAGCTGCTAGCGTGTGCCCTCTCCAGTTTCTTTTTGGAGGCGCTCAGAGCTCTGAGTTTTCCTCTTAGAAATGCTTTCATTGTGTCCCATAAGTTTGGGTATGTTGTGGCTTCATTTTCATTAAACTCTAAAAAGTCTTTAATTTCTTTCTTTATTCCTTCCTTGACCAAGGTATCATTGAGAAGAGTGTTGTTCAGTTTCCACATGAATGTTAGCTTTCCATTATTTATGTTGTTATTGAAGATCAGCCTTAGTCCATGGTGATCTGATAGGATGCATGGGACAATTTCAATATTTTTGTATATGTTCAAGCCTGTTTTGTGACCAATTATATGGTCAGTTTTGGAGAAGGTACCATGAGGTGCTGAGAAGAAGGCATATCCTTTTGTTTTAGGATAGAATGTTCTGTAGATATCTGCCAGATCCATTTGATTCATAATTTCTCTTAGTTTCACTGTGTCCCTGTTTAGTTTCTGTTTCCATGATCTGTCCATTGATGAAAGTGGTGTGTTGAAGTCTCCCACTATTATTGTGTGAGGTGCAATGTGTGCTTTGAGCTTTACTAAAGTTTCTTTAATGAATGTGGCTGCTCTTGCATTTGGAGCATAGATATTCAGAATTGAGAGTTCCTCTTGGCAGATTTTACCTTTGATGAGTATGATGTGCCCCTCCTTGTCTTTTTTGATAACTTTGGGTTGGAAGTCGATTTTATTCGCTATTAGAATGGCTACTCCAGCTTGTTTCTTCACAACATTTGCTTGGAAAATTGTTTTCCAGCCTTGCACTCTGAGGTAGTGTCTGTCTTTTTCCCTGAGATGGGTTTCCTGTAAGCAGCAAAATGTTGGGTCCTGTTTGTGTAACCAGTCTGTTAGTCTATGTCTTTTTATTGGGGAATTGAATCCATTGATATTAAGAGATATTAAGGAAAAGTAATTGTTGCTTCCTATTATTTTTGTTGTTAGAGTTGGCATTCTGTTCTTGTGGCTGTCTTCTTTTAGGTTTGTTGAAGGATTGCTTTCTTGCTTTTTCTAGGATGTGGTTTCCATCCTTGTATTGTTGTTGTTGTTTTTTTTTCCTGTTATTATCCTTTGAAGGGCTGGATTTGTGGAAACATAATGTGTGAATTTGGTTTTGTCGTGGAATACTTTGGTTTCTCTATCTATGGTAATTGAAAGTTTGGCTGAGTATAGTAGCCTGGGCTGGAATTTGTGTTCTCTCAGTTTCTGTATAACATCTGTCCAGGCCCTTCTGGCTTTCATAGTCTCTGGTGAAAAATCTGGTGTAATTCTGATAGGCTTGCCTTTATATGTTACTTGACCTTTTTCCCTTACTGCTTTTAGTATTCTATCTTTATTTAGTGCATTTGTTGTTCTGATTATTATGTGTCGGGAGGAATATCTTTTCTGGTCCAGTCTATTTGGAGTTCTGTAGGCTTCTTGTATGTTCATGGGCATCTCTTTCTTTAGATTTGGGAAGTTTTCTTCAATAAGTTTGTTGAAGATATTTCTGGTCCTTTGAGTTGAAAATCTTCATTCTCATCTACTCCTATTATCCGTAGGTTTGTTCTTCTCATTGTGTCATGGATTTCCTGGATGTTTTGAGTTAGGATCTTTTTGGATTTTGTATTTTCTTTGATTGTTGTGCCAATGTTCTCTATGGAGTCTTCGGCACCTGAGATTCTCTCTTCCATCTCTTGTATTCTGTTGCTGTCGCATCTATGGTTCCAGATTTCTTTCCTAGGGTTTCTCTATCTCCAGCGTTGCCTCACTTTGGGTTTTCTTTATTGTGTCTACTTCCCTTTTTAGGTCTTGGATGGTTTTATTCAATTCCATCACCTGTTTGGTTGTGTTTTCCTGCAATTCTTTAAGGGATTTTTGTGCTTCCTCTTTAATGTCTTCTACCTGTTTAGCAGTGTTCTCCTGTATTTCTTTAAGTGAGTTACTAAAGTCCTTCTTGATGTTCTCTACCATCATCATGAGATATGCTTTTAGATCCGGGTCTAGCTTTTCCGGTGTGTTGGGGTGCCCTGGACTGGGAGAAGTGGGAGTGCTGGGTTCTGATGATGGTGAGTGGTCTTGGTTTCTGTTAGTAAGCTTATTACGTTTACCTTTCGCCATCTGGTAATCTCTGGAGTTAGTTGTTATAGTTGTCTCTGTTTAGAGATTGTTCTTCTGGTGATTCTGTTAGCCTCTATCAGCAGACATGGAAGACAGGCTCTCTCCTCTGAGTTTCAGTGGTCAGAGCACTCTCTGCAGGCAAGCTCTCCTCTTACATGGAAGGTGCACAGATATCTGGTGTTTGGACTTCCTCCTGGCCGAAGATGAAGGCCCAAAACAGGACCTTTCCCAGAAGCTGTGTTGCTTTGGCAGGTCACAGAAGCTATCAGCTTGTGTGGTGCACACTCTCACCTGTGCAGACTATGTTAGGTGGAGTCCCGGAACCAATCTAGAGGTAAAAGCCTTCCGGGCCGGGTGGACACCTGTCCTCTGGCTAGGAAGGTGGCCGGATGTCTGGGGCCCGAAAAGGGCGCTGCCTCAGAGACTCTGTTGCTCCCGCCTATCCCAGAAGCTGTCAGCTTCTGTGGTGCACACTCTCACCTGTACAGACTAAGTTTAGCAGAGTCCCGGAACCAAGATGGCTTCCACTGATCCTGAGGCAAAGGGCTCTCGGGCCGGGCGGAGACCTGTCCTCTGGCCGGGAGGGTGGCCGGATCATCTGAAGTCTTAAGATCCCATGGCTGGTGTTGTGAGTAGCTGGCGGGTGTCAGCCGACTCTGCTCCCTAGCTACCCTGGTGCTGGTCAGACTAGAAGGGACTTGTGCCCCTACTCAGGCCGTGTTTTCTGCTTCCCTAACTAATGCAGTCTCAGGTCCCGTGCAATTGGATTGGAGCAGACGCTGTGTTCCACTCACCAGAAGTCTTAAGATCCCGTGGCGGGTGTTGTGGGTAGCTGGCGGGTGTCAGCCGACTCTGCGCCCTAGCTACCCCGGTGCTGGTCGAACCGGATGGGGCTTGTCAACAATTAACTTTCTAATAGTAACCGTAACCCCAAGCACACTAACTTAACCCATAACCTTCTAACCCAAACAACTTAACTATAGCAACTCCTGGCATTTACTTTGACCAGGTGTTTGAACTGTTATGCATCTATGCAGATTTCAAAACACAGAGACTTTACCACAGTGAGCACATTCATAAGGTTTTTCTCTAGTATGGGTTTGTTAGTGCATTCAGAGATAACAGTAAAGGACAAAGATTGTACTTTGTTTCCATTCACAGGGTTTCAGTGAATGGAAGTATGAATACTTTTATTATAATGAGGACTATAGAAATGTACAAATGCTTCACCATATTCAATACATTTAAAGGGTTTCTCTCCAGTGTGGTATTTTTTATGCTTTTTGTCTTGAGTTTTATTGTTATGAAAATATACCATGACCAAAACTGCTCTGATAAAGGACAACATTTAATTGGGGGTAGTGTACAGATTCAGATGTTCAGTTTATTATCACCATGGCAGAAGAAATGGCAGTGTCCAAGCAGATACAGTGCTGGAGAAGCCGAGAGTTCTACATCTTGATCAGAAGGCAGCCAGGAGAAGACTCTTCTGCCCTGCAACTTAAGCATAGGTTCTCAAAGCTCACCCCCACAGTGACATAGTTCCTCAAAGAAGGTCCCACCTACTCCATAAAGGCCTTACCTCCTAACAGTGCCACTTACCATGGGCCAAACATATTCAAACCACCACACCTTTGAAGATCACTGTGACCTGTAAAGGCTTTACCACATTGGTTACATTCATAGGGTTAGTCTCTAGTTTGTGTTCTTTCATGTACTTGGAGGTAACTTGATTGTGAATAGGCTTTACATTGACTATAGTTGTAAGGTTTCTTCTCTCCAGTATGTTATTTTATGCAGTTGGAGATGACTGTGTCATGCAAAGGCTTTTCCATATTGATTACATTTGTAAGATTTTTCTCCAGTGTGAATTCTTTCATGACTTTGAAGTTGACCATGAGAGGCAAAGGATTTACTACATTGCTTACATTCATAAGGTTTCACTCCAGTATGGACTGCTTTATGTATTCGGAGACTAGTATTACACGCAAAGGACTTACTACAGTCATTACATTTGTAAGGTTTCTCTCCAGTATGAATTCTTTCATGTCTTTTAAGATCATTCTGACCTGCAAAGGCTTTATCGCATTTATTACATTCATAGGGTTTCTCTCCAGTATGTGTTCTTTCATGTATTTGAAGATGGCTATGATATACAAAGGCTTTACCACATTGATCACATTCATAGGGTTTCTCTCCAGTATGTATTCTTTTATGTACTTGGAGATAACTATGATATGCAAAGGCTTTACCACATTGGTTACATTCATAGGGTTTCTCTCCAGTATGTGTTCTTTTATGTACTTGGAGATTACTGTGTTGTGCAAATGCTTTACCACACTGATTACATTCATAGGGTTTCTCTCCAGTATGTGTTCTTTTATGTATTTGAAGTCGACCATGGTATGCAAAGGCTTTACCACATTGATCACATTCATAGGGTTTCTCTCCAGTATGTGTTCTTTTATGTACTTGGAGATAGCTATGAGATGCAAAGGCTTTACCACATTGATTACATTTGTAAGGTTTCTCTCCAGTATGTGTTATTATATGCATTTGGAGGTCACTGTGTTGTGCAAAGGCTTTATTGCACTGATTACATTTATAGGGTTTCTCTCCAGTATGTTTTCTTTTATGTATTTGAAGACAACTATGGTATGCAAAGGCTTTACCACATTGATTACATTCATAGGCTTTTTCTCCAGTATGTGTTCTTTTATGTACTTGGAGATTACTATGAGATGCAAAAGCTTTACCACATTGATTACATTTATAAGGTTTCTCTCCAGTATGTATTCTTTTATGTATTTGGAGATAACTGTGTTGTGCAAAGGCTTTACCACATTGATCACATCCATAGGGTTTCTCTCCAGTATGTGTTCTTTTATGTACTCGGAGATAACTATGAGATGCAAGGGCTTTACCACACTGATTACATTTGTAAGGTTTCTCTCCAGTATGTATCATTATATGCATTTGGAGATGACCGTGTTGTGCAAAGGCTTTACCACATTGATTACATTTATAGGGTTTCTCTCCAGTGTGTGTTCTTTTATGTCTTTGAAGATAACTAGGATATGCAAACGCTTTACCACACTGATCACATTCATAGGGTTTCTCTCCAGTATGTGTACTTTTATGTATTTGAAGAGTACTGTGTTGTGAATAGGCTTTATCACACTTACTGCATTTGTAGGGTTTCTCTTCAGTATGTATTATTTTGTGTGCTCGAAGATTACAATGTTGTGCAAAGGCTTTTTCACATTGATCACATTTGTAGGGTTTCTCTCCAGTATGAACTCTCTCATGACGTTGAAGTTCAGAATGGTACATAAAGGCTTTATCACATTGCTTACATGCATACGGTTTCTCTCCAGTGTGAACTTGTTCATGATGCTGAAGTTCAAAATGGTATGTAAAGGCTTTACCACATTGCTTACATGCATAGGGTTTCTCTCCAGTATGTGTCCTTTTATGTCTTTGGAGATGACTGTGTTGTGAATAAGCTTTATCACATCCATTACATTTGTAGGGTTTTTCTCCACTATGTATTATTTCATGATTTCGAAGATTACAATGATGTGCAAAGGCTTTACCACACTGATTACATTTGTAGGGTTTCTCTCCAGTGTGAATTTTTTCATGACTTTGAAGTTCACCATGAGAGGCAAAAGATTTACTACATTGCTTACATTCATAAGGTTTCACTCCAGTATGGGCTGCTTTATGTATTCGGAGACTAGTGTTACATGCAAAGGCTTTACTACAGTCATTACATTTGTAAGGTTTCTCTCCAGTATGAATTCTTTCATGTCTTTTAAGATTATTCTGATCTGCAAAGGCTTTATCACACTGCTTACATTCATAGGGTTTCTCTCCAGTATGTGTTATTTTGTGCATTTGGATATTACTGTGTTGTGAATAGGTTTTATCATATCCATTACACTTGTAGAGTGTCTTGCCAAAATGAATTCTTTCAAGATTTTGAAGTTGAGAATGGTATGTAAAAGCTTTATCACATGGCTTACATTCACAAGGTTTCTCTTCAGTGTGTGTTCTTTTATGTCTTTGGAGATGACTGTGTCGTGGATAGGCTTTATCACATCGATTGCATTTGTAGGGTTTCTCTCTACCATGTGTTCTTTTATGTAATTGCAGACTTCTGTGATGTACAAAGGCTTCATAATACTGAATACCTTCATAGGGTTTCTCTTCAGTTTGAAGTCTTTCATGCCCTTGAGGAAAACTGTGACATGCAAAGGCTTTACTACACTGAGTATATTCAGAGGGCTTCTCTCCATTATGACTTCCATCATTCCTGCAAAGGTAATTGGCACATGTGAAAGGTATACCACAATCTCTACACTGACGAATCTTTTTATCTTTAGGAATTAATTTTACAATTTGGTCTAATTATAAAGAGGTATCCCATCTTAAGGTTTTATCACTTTGTTTACATTCATGGTTTCCCCTTCATTATGGGTTGTTTTGCATCTTTGAGAATACCTATAATGGTATAATAGTACTTGGCTCACATTTGTAGCCTCCTTTTTTTCTATGAGATTTTTTCATATATTTGAAGAGAAATTGAAGAGCTCAGAGCTTAACCACACTGATTACATTCATAAATTTTCCTGTATTGTGAAGTACACTACACTTGCAAACTACATTGGCAAAGTAAACCAGGACAAACAGAAAAGAATTTTCACATTCCAGTACTCATAGGGATTTTCTGCAGTGTGAGTTTATGGATACATTCCCAAGGAAGTTGGAAAACCAACTAATTATAAACTTGTATCACACTGAGAAAGTCTGCTCAAATGGGGACTACTACATATATTTTAATTGTTCTTGGAGAGAGAGAAAGAGAAGTACATTTCTTCTTTCAATATCCCTATGTTCACATGGCTTGTGTCCATTGCAACATTAAAAGAAGATATACCTATTAAAAGACAAATAACAAATGAAAGATTTCCACATTGCATTCACACAGTTTGACTTTTTGTTCATCATAGACATGTGGTATAGTAATTAAGGTTTCTCCCTCAAAATATTCTTGACTTTCATAAACTGCCCCTCTCACTTAAACTTAGCAATGTTACTTCTTATAATCAGCTTTACTATGAAAATATTTGCTTATAAAGAACATATCTTTATCACCTATTCAATATATTTATATAGATATGTATTTTTTGCAGTATGTGAGTGGTATGACACTAAATAAATTGGCAGTTTTACAAAGTAGCTGTAACATGGCTATTATGCAAATGGTAATATCCGTTAAGGCATTGTTTCCTTGTCTTCTTTCTTAGAGGGATGCCTTGCAAACACAAATCAGACACCTGACATTGAGGTACATGGATTTGTGAGAATTTAATAAGCCATATACTTAAAGAAGTGCTTTTTTCTTTTTCTTACATTGTTGCTTTTCTTTAAAAATTTAAGGACACATTAACATTCCTTCAGAGGCATATCCATACCAACTTGCACATGAAAATTACCTTCCATGTCTTCTGGAACTTTGACAATGTTCTTCAATATTATGATCTTCCCAGTTGTAGCCTAAAATATATTTTAAGAAAATATGATATATTATTGGAAATTAGGCAAAATTTAAGTTACTATCTTTACTGAACCTGATTTATTCACTTATTCTTTCTCATTCTCAACTGAAATTGCAGAAAAGCATTAGTAACAAACAGTTTTTCCATTATTTTAAAAAGTGGAAGATAATCCACTATCTTACCTATAGCAGTGAGATTCTTGTAGGTCTCCAGCATCACCTCTTTGTAGAGACTCTTCTGTGAAGGATCCAGCAAAGCCCATTCTTCTTGAGTGAAGTTCACATGCACATCATCATAGGTTACTGCATCCTAAAATATCCCATACATGTGTATAACAGAAACCATGATAACAACATGACTGTAAACATAAGCTTCATCGACAATATATATGTATAATTTTGGTGCTTCTCCCACTTATTTCTTGACCTAGAAGTTCTAATGTAATTACCAAGTCATCTTAGAAAGAAACTGAATAATAAGATTCACCTCTGTCATTTCTTTGCTCTTTGAATAGGATATAAACTTACAATAGAAATGCTAGTTGTGTGTGTGTGTGTGTGAGAGAGAGAGAAGCAAACAGTACTACACACATCAGAGAAATTGTATGAAAAATTACTACATACAAAAAAATGATGGGCAACATGAGCATATTGGCTCCCAGCATTCAGGAAGCAGTGGCAGGTATATCTCATTGAGTTGGATGCCAGCCTGGTCTATCCAGAACAGCCAGAGGTATATATTAAGACCCTGTCTCTCCTGTAAAAATCAATCAAACAAACAAGAATGAGAGAAAGAACTCAGAGGTTTTTAATGGAGTTCCTACAAAGAATTATACATTCACTCCAGTTCTATATTCATCTTTCAGAATACTGAAGTGCCTAAATTTAAACTATTAATAGTAATGAGATCTTATTAAAAGGGGATGCAGACACAAACAGACAGATGAAAATATTGGCAATGTAAATGTTGGTCCTAAATAAGCAACATAGGACAGGATAGATGGCTCAGCAGTGAAGAGCTCTTGATGGTATTGCAAATAATTGAGCTCAATTGCCAGTACTTACAAGGGGGATTCACAACTATCCATTACTCCAAGGGCAGGAATTCTGAAGCTATCTTCTGACTACTATGGGGACCAGGCATTACATTATGTGGATGGATATTCGTGCACACAGGCAAAATACTCATATTCATTAAAAAGTCAAAACAAATACAACAAAAAGGAAGAGTGTTATCACCTACAATTCAGTGTCTCAGAAACCTCAGGCAGTAAATCTCAGGCAGTATTAATGTCATGAATATATGCCATCCTGAGAAATAGAATATTCTCTCTGCCAAATTTCAAAGTTCACAACATGGATGAAAATAAATACAGCAGCGTATGGTTTGCACTTACAAAAACCTACATTACAGGCCCATCAGCAAATAATATAAAAACAAACAAACAAGCCAGGCATGTTGGCCAACATTTAATTCCAGCACTCTGGAGCTAGAGTCAGGTGGACCTTTGAGGCCCACATATTCTATACACCTATTTTCAGGATAGCCAGGGTGAGAAAGAAAAACTTTGTCTTCAAAAACAAAAACAGAAACATAACCAACAAAATTAAAAATTTAAAAACATCAGGTTTAGCACTGAATAATAATTATTTCAACTGTGTTTTATGTGATTTACAGATAGAGTCTATAATGGTAAAGGCAAGACAATATGAGAAGGAACTGAGTGATCAGGTTCAACATAACTCAGTAGACACACACACACACACACACACACACACACACACACACACACGAAATGGGTTGAGTCTATAGACACTTAAATCTCAACCCCAATAAGGAATCTAGAAAGGTTCCTCCTACAAAAGCTTCTATTGAGAGGACTGAGTCAGCCAGAGCCAGGCTGACTCCATGACAGGCTGCACACTGGCAGTTTGGGAAGACTAGGCCTAAGTTTTTGTTTCCCAAAACTGGAAAAGTCCAAAATAAGTCAATTCGAGGAAAACCACCCCTCACAGGCAGCCAATCAGAAGCTGCCAGGAGCTGCACCTGCCAGCAGGCCTGAGCCAAGACTAAGCCAAGAATAGTTAATGAATAATGGTTCTGGAAAGTTCCCAAAATTCCCCCAGAACATTGACCAATCCCAAAGCCACCCATACCCCTGGAAATTGGGCCAACCAATCAGGATAAAGGCCAACTACTCCTCCCTGGTATTCCCCTAATTGGCTTTAAATTGAGCTTGCAAAATTTACATGTCTGTCTCCATCCTATTGAATGGTAGACCTCTGCATGCTAGAATTCTGCAGAATAAAATGATCTTTGTTTTTGCATGCTACTTGAGTCTGACGTCTTTCTTCAATGATTCTTGGACCCTAACATTATAAGACCCCCAAAGAAAGCCAAAAAAGAAGAGGTAAGTTTTCAAAGATATCACTCTATCTGGGAGTTTTTCTGATTCAATCAACTACATTCTGACCCTGGCCACTATAGGCTCATGGTCATCCATGATGAAAATGCATTCAGTTTAGCTTCAATGATCCTAATAGTCTGCAGCAGCCCATACACTCTTTGAATGTCCAAAGTCTCTTCTGACACTCAAGACAATCTCTTGATTGTCCCATCTTATAAAATCAGAAATCAAGCTATATCTTTCCAACATAGAACAGAACAGAATATCCCTTCCCATTCCAATAGAGAGGAATGTGTACAATATGAGGAAAGACTGGACCAAAGCAAGAAACACAGTAGGGGAAACAACAAATCCTGCAGATCTGCCTCAGACACATAGGGCCTCAGTTTTAAAAGGCTTAGATTGTCTCATCTCTGCAACCTCTCATGCACCTCTTGGATAGGTTTTTCCACTCCCTATATACACCTCGCCATGGCAGGTGTCTCATAGCTTAGGTATCTCAACATCTTGTGGTCTCAAAATGCAACTCAGGCTTCATCCTCACAGGTTTCTGCAATGTACTCTCACAGTAACTTCCCTCACTCAGGCTCTAAGTCTGTCAAACATAGATGGCTGGAACAGTGCAGAACTGAAATCACAGAGGAAGAATCCATGACCTTAAATTTTGCATCTTTTTTTTTTCTTTTTTCTTTTCAATATCACTTTACTGGTGGTGTCTGGTTTAACATGAGGCACTCGACATGAAAGGGAACCCATGCCTAACACTGCCTGGATTTCTAGGACCCTTACAGAGACATAAATGGCAACCATGGAGCCAGCATGGATCTGTGCCAGGTGCTCTGCTAATATGTTATAGCTGTTAGTTTGGTGTTTTTGTGGGACTCCTAACAGTGGGAGTAGGTGTAACCCTGATTATTTTGCTTGATCATGAGACACTTTTCCTCCTATCTGGTTGCCTTGTTCAACGAGGAAACGGGGATGGGGTTGGATCTTAGGGAGAAGAGGATAGGAAATGGTGGGGGTAGCTAGGAGAGTGTAGGTAGGGGAAACAGTGGTCAGGATATATTGTATGAGAGAAGAATCTATCTTCAATTAAAAACTTGATTCAAGCCGGGCATGGTGGCGCACACCTTTAATCCCAGCACTCAGGAGGCAGAGGCAGGTGGATTTCTGAGTTCGAGGCCAGCCTGGTCTACAGAGTGAGTTCCAAGACAGCCAGGGCTATACAGAGAAACCCTGTCTCGAAAAACTTAGTCTGCAGAGGTGAGAGTGAGGACCACAGAGGCAGACAGCTTCTGGGACAGGCGGGAGCCACAGAGTCGCTGAGGCAGCACCCTTTTGGGGCTGCAGACATCCGGCACCCTCCCAGCTGGAGGACAGTGATCTGCCCTGCAGGGAGCGCCATCTCGGCTCCGGGGCTCCACCTAACTTAGTCTGCAGAGGTGAGAGTGAGGACCACAGAGGCAGACAGCTTCTGGGACAGGCGGGAGCCACAGAGCCGCTGAGGCAGCACCCTTTTGGGGCTGCAGACATCCGGCACCCTCCCAGCTGGAAGACTGTATTCTGCCCTGCACAGGAGCCCTCTGCCTCAGGAGCAGGGAGCACATCTTGGATCCAGGACTCCTCTGAACTTAGGAACGTAGTCTGCACAGCTGAGAGTGTGCACCACAGAAGCTGACAGCTTCTGTGACCTGCCAAAGCAACACAGCATCTGGGAAAGGTCCTGTTTTCGGCCTTCTTCTTCGGCCAGGAGAAGGTCCAAACGCCAGATATCTGTACACCTTCCCTTTAAGAGGAAAGCTTATCAGCAGGGAGTGCTCTAACCACTGAAACTCAGAGGAGAGAACCTGTCTCCCAGGTCTGCTGACAGACGATACTCAGAATCACCAGAAGAACAACCTCTGAACAGAGACAACTATAACAACTCCAGAGATTACCAGATGGCGAGAGGTAAACGTAAGAATCTTACTAACAGAAACCAAGACCACTCACCATCATCAGGACCCAGCACTCCCACTTCGCCCAGTCCAGGGCACCCCAACACACCTGAAAAGCTAGACCTGGATTTAAAAGCATATCTCATGATGATGATAGAGGACATCAAGAAGGACTTTAAAGAACTACAGGAGAACATGGCTAAAGAGTTACAAGTCCTTAAAGAAAAACAGGAAAACACAACCAAACTGGTAGAAGTCCTTAAAGAGAAACAGGAAAACACATCCAATCAGATGAGGGAAATGAACAAAACCATACTAGACCTAAAAAGGGAAGTAGACACAATAAAGAAAACCCAAAATGAGGCAACACTGGAGATAGAAACCCTAGGAAAGAAATCTGGAACCATAGATACGAGCATCAGCAACAGAATACAAGAGATGGAAGAGAGAATCTCAGGTGCAGAAGATTGCATAGAGAACATCGGCACAACAATCAAGGAAAATGGAAAATGCAAAAAGATCCTAACTCAAAACATCCAGGAAATACAGGACACAATGAGAAGACCAAACCTACGGATAATAGGAGTGGATGAGAATGAAGATTTTCAACTCAAAGGACCAGTAAACATCTTCAACAAAATTATAGAAGAAAATTTCCCAAATCTAAAGAAAGAGATGCCCATGAACATACAAGAAGCCTACAGAACTCCAAATAGGCTGGACCAGAAAAGAAATACCTCCCGACACATAATAATCAGAACAACAAATGCACTAAATAAAGATAGAATACTAAAAGCAGTAAGAGAAAAAGGCCAAGTAACATATAAAGGCAAGCCTATCAGAATTACACCAGATTTTTCACCAGAGACTATGAAAGCCAGAAGATCCTGGACAGATGTTATACAAACACTAAAAGAACACAAATTCCAGCCCAGGCTACTATACCCAGCCAAACTCTCAATTAACATAGATGGAGAAACCAAAGTATTCAACGACAAAACCAAATTCACACATTATCTCTCCACGAATCCAGCCCTTCAAAGGATAATAACAGGAAAAAACCAATACAAGGACAGGAACCACGCCCTACAAACAACAAGAAGGTAATCCCTCAACAAACCTAAAAGAAGACAGCCACAAGAACAGAATGCCAACTTTAACAACAAAAATAACAGGAAACAACAATTACTTTTCCTTAATATCTCTTAATATCAATGGACTCAACTCCCTGATAAAAAGACATAGACTAACAAACTGGCTACACAAACAAGACCCAACATTTTGCTGCTTACAGGAAACTCATCTCAGAGAAAAAGATAGACACTACCTCAGAATGAAAGGCTGGAAAACAATTTTCCAAGCAAATGGTATGAAGAAACAAGCTGGAGTAGCCATTCTAATATCTGATAAGATTGACTTCCAACCCAAAGTCATCAAAAAAGACAAGGAGGGGCACTTCATACTCATCAAAGGTAAAATCCTCCAAGAGGAACTATCAATCCTGAATATCTATGCTCCAAATACAAAGGCAGCCTCATTCATTAAAGAAACTTTAGTAAATCTCAAAGCACACATTGCACCTCATACAATAATAGTGGGAGACTTCAACACACCACTTTCACCAATGGACAGATCATGGAAACAGAAACTAAACAGGGACACAGTGAAACTAACAGAAGTTATGGATCAAATGGATCTGGCAGATATCTACAGAACATTTTACCCTAAAACAAAAGGATATACCTTCTTCTCAGCACCTCATGGTACCTTCTCCAAAATTGACCACGTAATTGGGCACAAAACAGGACTCAACAGATACAAAAATATTGAAATTGTCCCATGCATCCTATCAGATCACCATGGACTAAGGCTGATCTTCAATAACAAAATAAATAATAGAAAGCCAACATTCACGTGGAAACTGAACAACACTCTTCTCAATGATACCTTGGTCAAGGAAGGAATAAAGAAAGAAATTAAGGACTTTTTAGAGTTCAATGAAAATGAAGCCACAACATACCCAAACTTATAGGACGCAATGAAAGCATTTCTAAGACGAAAACTCATAGCTCTGAGTGCCTCCAAAAAGAAACTAGAAAGAGCACACATTAGCAGCTTGACAACACACCTAAAAGCACTAGAACAAAAGGAAGCAAATTCACCCAAAAGGAGTAGACGGCAGGAAATAATCAAACTCAGGGGCGAAATCAATCAAGTGGAAACAAGAAGAACTATTCAAAGAATCAACCAATCAAGAAGCTGGTTCTTTGAGAAAATCAACAAGATAGATAAACCCTTAGCCAGACTCACTAGAGGGCACAGGGAAAGCATTCTAATTAACAAAATCAGAAATGAAAAAGGAGACATAACAACAGATCCTGAAGACATCCAAAACACCATCAGATCCTTCTACCAAAGGCTATACTCAACAAAACTGGAGAACCTGGATGAAATGGAGAAGTTCCTAGATAGGTACCAGGTACCAAAGTTGAACCAAGATCAGGTTAATGATCTAAACAGCCCTATATCCCCCAAAGAAATAGAAGCAGTCATTAATAGTCTCCCAACCAAAAAAAGCCCAGGACCAGATGGGTTTAGTGCAGAGTTCTATCAGACCTTCAAAGAAGATCTAATCCCAGTTCTTCACAAACTATTCCACAAAATAGAAACAGAAGGTACTCTACCCAACTCATTCTATGAAGCCACAATTACTCTGATACCTAAACCACAAAAAGACCCAACAAAGATAGAAAACTTCAGACCAATATCCCTTATGAATATTGATGCAAAAATCCTCAATAAAGTTCTTGCTAACCGAATCCAAGAACACATCAAAACAATCATCCATCCTGACCAAGTAGGTTTCATCCCAGGGATGCAGGGATGGTTCAATATACAGAAATCCATCAACGTAATCCAGTATATAAACAAACTCAAAGACAAAAACCACATGGTCATCTCGTTAGATGTGGAAAAAGCATTTGACAAGATCCAACACCCATTCATGATAAAAGTCTTGGAAAGATCAGGAATTCAAGGCCCATACCTAAACATGATAAAAGCAATCTACAGCAAACCAGTAGCTAACATCAAAGTAAATGGTGAGAAGCTTGAAGCAATCCCTCTAAAATCAGGGACTAGACAAGGCTGTCCACTTTCTCCATACCTATTCAACATAGTACTTGAAGTCCTAGCCAGAGCAATTCGACAACAAAAGGAGATCAAAGGGATACAAATTGGAAAAGATGAAGTCAAAATATCACTTTTTGCAGATGATATGATAGTATATATAAGTGACCCTAAAAATTCCACCAGAGAACTCCTAAGCCTGATAAACAGCTTCGGTGAAGTAGCTGGATATAAAATTAACTCAAACAAATCAATGGCCTTTCTCTACGCAAAGAATAAACAGGCTGAGAAAGAAATTAGGGAAACAACACCCTTCTCAATAGTTACAAATAATATAAAATATCTTGGCGTGACTCTAACTAAGGAAGTGAAAGATCTGTATAATAAAAACTTCAAGTCTCTGAAGAAAGAAATTCTAGAAGATCTCAGAAGATGGAAAGATCTCCCATGCTCATGGATTGGCAGGATCAACATTGTAAAAATGGCTATCTTGCCAAAAGCAATCTACAGATTCAATGCAATCCCCATCAAAATTCCAACTCAATTCTTCAACGAATTAGAAAGTGCAATCTGCAAATTCATCTGGAATAACAAAAAACCTAGGATAGCAAAAACTCTTCTCAAGGATAAAAGAACCTCTGGTGGAATCACCATGCCGGACCTAAAGCTTTACTACAGAGCAATTGTGATAAAAACGGCGTGGTACTGGTATAGTGACAGACAAATAGACCAATGGAATAGAATTGAAGACCCAGATATGAACCCACACACCTACGGTCACTTGATCTTCGACAAGGGAGCTAAAAACATCCAGTGGAAGAAAGACAGCATTTTCAACAAATGGTGCTGGCACAACTGGTTGTTTTCATGTAGAAGAAGGCGAATCGATCCATTCCTATCTCCTTGTACTAAGGTCAAGTCTAAGTGGATCAAGGAACTTCACATAAAACCAGAGACACTGAAACTTATAGAGGAGAAAGTGGGGAAAAGCCTTGAAGATATGGGCACAGGGGAAAAAATTCTTGAATAGAACAGCAATGGCTTGTGCTGTAAGATCGAGAATTGACAAGTGGGACCTCATGAAACTGCAAAGCTTCTGCAAGGCAAAAGACACCATCAATAAGACAAAAAACCACCAACAGATTGGGAAAGGATCTTTACCTATCCTAAATCAGATAGGGGACTAATATCCAATATATATAAGGAACTCAAGAAGGTGGACTCCAGAAAGTCAAATAACCCCATTAAAAAATGGGGCTCAGAACTGAACAAAGAATTCTCACCTGAAGAATACCAAATGGCAGAGAAGCACCTGAAAAATGTTCAACATCCTTAATCATCAGGGAAATGCAAATCAAAACAACTCTGAGATTCCACCTCACACCAGTCAGAATGGCTAAGATCAAAAATTCAGGTGACAGCAGATGCTGGAGAGGATGTGGAGAAAGAGGAACACTCCTCCATTGTTGGTGGGATTGCAAGCTTGTACAACCACTCTGGAAATCAGTCTGGCGGTTCCTCAGAAAATTGGACATAGTACTACCGGAGGATCCAGCAATACCTCTCCTGGGCATATATCCAGAAGATGTCCCAACCGGTAAGAAGGACACATGCTCCACTATGTTCATAGCAGCCCTATTTATAATAGCTAGAAGCTGGAAAGAACCCAGATGTCCCTCAACAGAGGAATGGATACAGAAATTATGGTACATCTACACAATGGAGTACTACTCAGCTATTAAAAAGAATGAATTTATGAAATTCCTAGCCAAATGGATGGACCTGGAGGGCATCATCTTGAGTGAGGTAACACAATCACAAAGGAACTCACACAATATGTATTCACTGATAAGTGGATATTAGCCCAAAACTTAGGATATCCAAGATATAAGATACAATTTGCTAAACGCATGAAACTCAAGAAGAATGAAGACCAAAATGTGGACACTGTGCCCCTTCTTAGAATTGGGAACAAAACACCCATGGAAGGAGTTACAGAGACAAAGCTTGGAGCTGTGATGAAAGGATGGACCATCTAGAGACTGCCGTATCCAGGGATCCATCCCATAATCAGCTTCTAAACTCGGACACCATTGCATACACTAGCAAGATTTTGCTGAAAGGACCCAAAGATAGCTGTCTCTTGTGAGACTATGCAGGGGCCTAGCAAACACAGGAGTGGATGCTCACAGTCAGCTATTGGATGTATCACAGGGCTCCCAATCGAGAAGCTAGAGAAAGTACCCAAGGAGCTAAAGGGATCTGCAACCCTATAGTTGGAACAACATTATAAACTAACCAGTACCCCGGAGCTCTTGTCTCTAGCTGCATATGTATCGAAAGATGGCCTATTCGGCCATCACTGGAAAGAGAGGCCCATTGGACTTGCAAACTTTATATGCCCCAATATAGGGGAATGCCAGGGCCAAAAGAATGGGAATGGGTGGGTAGGGAAGTGGGGGGCGCTATGGGGAACTTTTGGGATAGCATTGGAAATGTAATTGAGGAAAATATGTAATAAAAAATATAAAAAAAAAACAAACAATTTATTCAGTGCCACTAAAGTCCCCTTTCTATAGATTTGTACATTATTCCCATCATTTTCATCTTCAGACACTTAGTAAAGTTTGCTAAATGAATACTTATGTAGAATATCTTTACCCATTTATATAACTCTAAACAACACCATTAAAGAGATGTTTAAAAAAAAGAAAAAAACGATGTTGGGCATGTTAAATTTGCAATGTAAATACAAAACAATCTAAAGAAAACTCCTAAAACTATATAACATGAAATCGGATTCCAGAGCTATTTACCAAGTGAAAAACCCCTCAGAATTGTCAATAGGATTATGAAGAATAGTTCACATTTTGGCACAATGTGAATTCCATCCATACTTATCACAGAACTACAACAACCAAAAGGTTTACAATATTTGTGAAAGAGTAAGGGGATGCAGAAAAAAAGCCAAGAACATAAGCCCCAAATTATAGGCAAGTTTTACTCGAAAGATCCAAGGAAACTCAGGCAGGAAAAATGTAAACTTGACCAATATTATCTATGATTGAATGTGTAAACAAATTAAATAAACACAGACTTTACAACTCCCACAAAATAACTCAAAGTGACCCCTAAAACTGTTAATATTTCTGACCCTCCAGCCACTATTGACCTCATGCTAGGCCCTATGCCCTACAGCTCTCTCTGCATGGAGGTGATCAGAAAGGTGGGCTTTGGCTCAGCAGTGCCCCATGCCTCCTTGTGATCTCACTCAAACCCTACCCCACTGAGCTCAAACACAATTCAATGTTGAAGAATAATTTAATGTGTGCTTTCTGTCACATGGATTATGGCACATGATGTGGAATCTGCGCTACCTACCTGCACACTTGATATATCTCTGCATCTTAGGAACTCCTTTAAAACCCTGGAACTGAATTTCCATGAATCACGCCATTGTGACTGGTGGTAGTGAAGGATGATCATCACTTCCTCTCTACCAGTTTCTAAACTATTTGTAAACTCTATCATAGAAAACTGAATTTGCAATGCAATGTTCAGAACTTCTAGAAAACAGACCTTCAGTTTTGAAACCTATCTTTGCACTGCACACCAAAAGCAAGGCTTGTGTTTGCACACTGAGCAGTGATATTATAAGCAACACAGCTTCCTATGGCAAGAACTGTAGGGCTTCCTCTCCTCCGCTCCCCCAGGGATTCCATACTCAGGCAGGCTCAGAGGCTAAGATCCTCTGTCTGGGTCACCACATATACTAATAGAACCACACTCTGGGTCACAGTCCATTCAAGTCCAATCAGATTGGGCACTGATAGATTAGTCAACCTTCTCTTCCCAGTGGCTGCCACAATCACCATGGCATGGCTTGTGGCCTCTCTCACAGCTCTCTGATGAACTGTATCAGAGAAGAATATGGAGCTACCTCCCACTGGTGCTCCTCCTGATTGCTAGCCTGCCCAGAGCCCCTCATTAGCTTTGACAACCCAGCTGGGCCTCAGGACAGTAGCCCGTCTTATTGGTAGATTAGAGATTAAATGACTCAGACAGCACAGGTCTTCCTGGTTCTGCTCTTTCACCCTAGGGGCAGAAAGGGCCCAAGTATGGTAAATTTGGGTTTTAGTAGAGTCTTTCACTCTCCCAGGGTACCTGTTCATCCTCCAAGGTCCTTTGGATGTGCAATCCATCACACACTCAATGTTCAGTGCAGTCATCCCTTTGCTTCACAGCTCAGAAGTCCTACAGCCAAACTCCAGTCACACTCAAACAGAAACAACAACTGAAGCAAAAGATGGCTATGAAGTTGAAATCAAGGAACAGTAAATGGGAGGTGAATGAAAAAAAGAAACAAAAAAGGAAAGGACATGGCTGCTCCTAGGTATGGTGGAGTAGAATGTTTATTATCGATAAAAGGGAGAGCATAGCCAGAGCAGGGGCATCTGGGAGAGTCCAGAATAGACCTGACCCTGAGCCTTGTAAAGAAAGGGTGAAAGGGAGAAGGGGGAGCCAGACTAAGAGACCAGGAAGGTACCTGACAGACGAAAAAGACCAGGTACCCAAAATGGTTGAATTACATAAGGAAGGGCAACTAGGAGAAGGGTACCCCAATCCCTAAGCTAGAGGGTGTGTATGTCAGCCATACCCTGTGACAGGTAGGGAGCGAGTGATGCTGGGAGAACTTGAAAGCCAGGTCCACAGCATTAATAAGATACTGTTCGACTGTGACTTCCTTGTTCTATATTACCTGCTGAGACCTGTAACCTGACACACATAGCCACAGCCAAAGACCTGGTATCTCAACCCTCTGCACTCACTTAACTATGTCAACAAAGACCGTACGTATCTCCATAGGACAGTCCCCTAATTGGAATTTAATATTCATTGGCTCAACACAATACTCTCCAAATTGTACACCCACCAATCTGGTATGTTTTCATTTATATCCATGAATTAATACATGCTTCGAAATTACAAAAGCACCACCCTGTCTGAATCAGGTCTTTCTTCACAAAGGAAGGGGACCCCTGCAGATGACTCCCTTAAACTTCAGTCAGTGATCCAGCTATAGCTCACCCTGTTTTACCCTGTAGTGCACACAGTAAACTGTTCTTCCTGTTCTGATCTGAATGCAGAAGCCATGCTCCAAATGCAAATGTTTTTTCCTGTTGCTGCAATGGACAGTTAATTACATGACTCAAATGAGTCAGTTTAAAACTCTGTTGTGATATATTCCTCTTATTTAAGGATTTAGAAAGTTTAATCAAGAGGAAAACAAGGCCATTCTTTGCCTTGGAGAGCAAGAGATTGGGATCAAGCTGACCAGAGTCAACATAGCTTATCTCAGAAACATTTTCCTGAAAGTGTGAAGGTGCAGCTGTTCTATAATAAATATGTCTTCCCAGGGAGAAATCGCTCTACACAAAATTAAAAGATTAATTGTAAAAAAAAACTCTTTAATAATAGCTTGTATTCAATTCTGGTTTGTAGTGATATTTTTAATAATTCTGGAATTTTGGCTTCTTTAAAAAACACAGAAATATAATGATAAGAATGTGCTTTCATTTTAATCCCAGGTGTGGGGTGTGAGGCAGCTTCTGACTATCTGCAGCCGCTAACCATGATTTGCCTCATGCTCTAGCAGAAGTATGATTTTGGCAGCTACAGATTTCTGTGTTGGTGTGACATCTGGAATTCTGGGAATTTTCTGGAGGGTACATAAATTTGGGGATTGACAGGCAGGGTGGAGGGTTGTTGGGGTTTTTAGGAAGGTTGGTTGTAGCTTGTTAGTAGCTGTGGTCAAAGAAGAAATAAAAGGAAATGTTGGGAGCCATCTGCTATTTCTAAAAGCAGAGCAAAAGTTTGCCCCTGCTTCTCTGAAGCAGAGAAGTAGGGGGTGGGAGGTGGGGGAGAGACAGAGAGGCAGAGAGACAGAGAGATCAAGACCTGCCTGTCAGGCTGATGGGTCAGGGTTTGTTGGCAGATTTCCCAGTCTGCTGAGGCATGGAACTTTAAGAAGATGTAAAACTGAGGCTCCAGGTCTTGCACAAACTATTTCTTATGCTAAGTAAGCTTCTTAAGAAGAATAACATCTTGTATACTACTTACGTGGGAAAAATGGAAGGAAACATATGAAGAAACTATGAAGTCAGCACAAACATCATAAAATAGGACACACTCAGAAGGAGTCTAATCAAACAGTGCTGCACAAAGGGAACTCAGTGTATCTCAAAAACATTACTGACCAAGCCTGTAGTGGCCTTGGGACTGATAACCAAAACCCCATAAGGTGGGAAAAGCTGTGTTCTCAGAATCTGAAGCAACCCCTTCCAAAGGCCTGGTCCCAGACCATTAACCAGCTCTCCCAAGCACATTCCAGATCTTAGAGAAGGAGCTCTGTTTTATCTCTATACCTCAGGGCCTCAGGGAAAGCTACCAGGGCCTAAGGCCCAGACTAGCACTGAACACAACCTTGGTTTTTTTCCTTTTCAAATGGTTGTCACCAGGTGTCATCTTGCCCATGTGGCAGAATTATGCTTTTCTCAAGAAGAAAACCAAAACATGGCACACCACGCCTTACTGTTGATTGTGATCCTGTAATGCCCCATTGGTTAGCTTGTTAGAGGCCTGCTCTTTTATATGGGGATTGGCCTAATGGCTGGTTGTAAATCAGGGTTGTTTCCTTTATTATGGTTTAGAGCCATATTTCTGGACAATCCTGGTGAACAAGCACATGTATCCTAATCTCTAACTGCCCTGGTTAGCATATTACTTATCTGTGGGGTGTTTTACAGGCAGTCTTCCCTAGGCTAAATTCCACTTGGTGTGACTCACTATCTCCTAAGCATTAGTAAATGCTTTACATCATCAATCCTGCACTTTTACATCACAGCTGGATTCTGGATTGCTACCCAACATATGAAATGCCTTTTACGGCCTCTACAAAATTAACTCCAAAAGGATCAAACACCTTAGGTTAAATGCTAAAAACAGAAATTGTAGAAACTAGAACTCTCTGGATTTGGCATCAGGCCAAGGATGTTTCTACACATAAGCCTCTTTTCCAAATGCTCTGCGCAAATGCAGCCCCCACAGTGAAGTTATTCAGTGGCTAGCGCTGGGTCCAGCGAGCCGCTAGGACCGCAAGGTCCTCACAGGTGGCCGCATTTCGCCGCTGGTTCCCACCCTGCCCTTCACATCAGCTCCCGCTGCTCAGCTCCCCGCTATTCCCAATTGTTGTCAGTGACCCTGTGCTCACCATGTCTCAACTTCGGAGCTTGCCTGAGCGCACTTCACAGCATCAAGTGGCAAGACAGAGAGCACATCACAGAAAAACATTAAAGCCAGCTAGCTACTTAGCGGAACCTGCCGCAAGGCATCCGGAAGAACCCCCCTCTTCTTCTGACTGGCAGGTCCGTCTGAAGGCTCTGATTGGCCAGTGGTCTTGAGTGACATGAGCACCTTCCCTAGGGTTAGACTGAGCTTAAGGGACCCGGTGGAGAGACGTTCTCAGCCGCGGCTTCCAGTCCAGGACTAGACCGTTTCAAGATCTGCAAGAATTTGCATTTCAGTAGCACTAGTTTGGGTCCTCCAGTAGCCTACCCATCTGTCTCCCAACTTAGCCCCCGGGAGGACGCCACCTACCTCTCCAGCATTCCACCTACCACTGCTCAGCCTCCCGCTCCTCCCCTTTGTGGGCAGTGAACCCCAGGTCTTGACTTCAGCCAGAGCTTCCCTCACAGCAATTCTTACTCCCTCAATCAAGGTAGATAGCTTGCCTAGACCATTATTCAACTTGCAGTGGAGTTGTCAATCTGTCCCACAAGTGGAAGGGTGCCCAGGATATTAACAGAGAGAGATTTTGGGGAACAAGATTTTTGTTTTGTGGCTGGGCCAAGCAGACCTGGGACAAGCAGCTGATGTGTATATTTAACACAAGAAAGCTGAACTGGCTTCCAGGTTCTCACAGCACTCCTGAGTCCCCACCTGTTATGGGGCATGGCTGGCATATTCCGCCTTGACCCTGAAATTTCCAGTCCAGGGGCTGGGCTTTCCCTGCCCAGAAGCTCTTCCTATATAATCCAGACATTTTGTGCTCTATGTCTCTTTGTTTCTCTGTCTCTGTGTCTCTCCCTGTCCCTTGCTCCCTCCTTCCTTTTCCTCTCCCTCCCTCTTCCTCCTCCCTGACTCCCCTCTACCCCCTCATTTTTGTCTCCCAGTTTGCCTTGCTTGATCTTTCTCTTTCTCCCTACCACCCTCCTCATTCTACCCACCCATAGCAACTTCTCTGACCTCCTTGGAAACTAGTGAACCCTCTGGTTCCTTGGGATCAGTGAACCCACTAGAGAGCTGCCCCCAGTAAACCTGAAAATACTCTAATCTGGCTTGGGTAGAGTACTTCATGCTGGATTTAGGTAAACTGCAGCTAGTATTCACCTGACAGGTATGAGAACCCTGGGAGGAAAAAAAAAAAAAAAAAAAAAGGAAACAGAACAAACCCTGTGGAGCACTGTTGTTAGCCAGCACATCTTCCTCAGTGGGAAGGTGAACACACATCCACACAGAGAGCTGTATTAGTAAAGGTTCTCTAGATGAACACAGACCTGATAGGATGAACCTATGTGTATAGAAAGTGGATTTATTAGAATATTTCACATTAGAATAGGTTGTGGTCCAACTAGATCAACAATGGCCATTTAATAGTGGTTCAGTTCATGTTGTTGTCTGTCTCAGCTGGTCTTCAATTTATACCAGAATTCTGAAGTAGGTTCTAATGCCAATAAAATATGAACTTGTTAGCCAGAGCTAGGGAAAGCAGACACAGAGAAAGAGCTACCATCTTAAATGTCCTTTATATATGTAGGCTAGAATATGTGGCCTAGATCTTATCACCTCAAGAGAGCCAGATTAAAGAAAGTTTTTTTTTTTTCCATTCCAAAAGCCATAATTAAGAAAAATCTCCCACAGTACCCAACTCTTTGAATTTTAGTTAATTTCAGATGTAGTCAAGACAGAAGAGTAGAGAAATATCACCCCCCCTCCCCCCTCGCGGCAGGCAAGGAAAGCATGGGAGTCCTTTCCAAAGCAATACTTTTCTTCAACAAAGGAAGTATTTAGAATTTTACTTATGGAGTCTGTATATATTCACATACAGGGTTGCCTACTCCTAAGCATGCCAAGTTAAATCCTTTTCTGAATATAGTCATAATGTAAAAGCAGAGATATGTAAAGGAATTCTTAGCTTAGAGTCATGCAGAAATATATGTAAATTATAAAAAAATGATGGACAGAAATGCCTCTGGAATGTTCACATTATACTACAAGGTCTTAGCTGAAAAACCAAGTAAATAACACTGTGAAAGTATATGGCTCAGGAGTCAATGCTACCTGTTAATCATGATGTACGATCTAATAGATAGATGCATCAATGGATTCTCACATATACAAATGACAGAGAACATAAATCATAAAACTTCAAGGAAAATTCACCTATCAGCACTGTGGGCACTGTGCTTAGAGAAACAGATTTGCTGAACTATTCTAACCTTAGAATTAAGCTCCTTTTGCCTCTAAGCAGGTTGGCTTAGAGGGAAACCACAGCTGTTTCCATTCAGGATCAGAGGAGCTCATTTTAACTAGCCCTGACTACTATCTGACTCAGGCTTGTGACATCATTGTATATAATTTTTTGTGTTTTAAAATTTTATTTCTAATGCATGTGTGTATTTGCCTGCATGTGGCTGTGTGCAGTGCCAACAGAAGTCAGGAGATGCCTGGGACTGGAATCATAGGAAATGGTTAGCTTCCATGTGGCTTCTGGGAAAGGAACTTGTGTCCTCTGTAGCAGCACCCATTGCTCATAATAGATAAGCTATTGCTCTTTCCTATTTTAATATAAAATTTCTTTTTATGCATTTTAATTAAAACATTACATTACTTTCTCTTTTTCTTGTCCTCACTCCATCCCTTCCTACATTCTACCCAGCCAATTTCTTCCTTGTTAAGTATTTGTGAATAAGTATGCTCAAATATATGAATAAAACTTGCTGAGTCAATTTCTGTTGGTTGTGTCTAAATGGTTTCAGAACTGACCACATTGCATTGGATAACCAAATAGGGATCTCCTCTTTGCCTTATGCTAATTCTTCCACTTTCAGGAGAGTTCCACTCTTTAATGAGCAAGGCAATGTTGAGGGCACAAAGGTCTTTTTATCCACAGATTACTAGGAAAACCAGGGATGTTAAACACATAGGGTCCTCTTATCAATGAAAAAAAAACCTGGATTCTTTCCAAAAGGCTGAGAGTGGAATTTGTTAATGACCATGTGATCTCTGCTATCTGTGGAGGCAGACCTCACCTACCTTTTACTATAGAGGCAGACATCATAACCCAAATTCTTAGAATAATGATTCTCAGAGTCTTTCTTCCTTAGACTATTACCCACCTTTGAGGAAATGTCACATGTACTTTATGGCCAGATGACCTCTATGTTATTGGTCAGAAACCAAATTGAATTCTAGGTCTTTAAGCTAGAGAGAGAAGTTGCATCATAAAACTTATTGTTTTGAGGAAATCCAAATCATCATCAGATCCTACAACAAAAGGCTAGACTCAACAAAACTGGAAAACCTGGATGAAATGGAAAATTTTCTAGACAAATACCAGGTACCAAAGTTAAATCAGGACCAGATTAATGATCTAAACAGTCCCATTTCCCCTAAAGAAATAGAAGTAATCATTAATAGTCTCCCCCCCACCCCCGCCAAAAAAATAGCCCAGGACCAGATAGGTTTAGTGCAGAGTTCTTTCAGACCTTCAAAGAAGACCTAATTCCAATTCTTCTCAAACTATTCCACAAAATGGAAACAAAAAGTATTCTACCCAATTCATTCTATGAAGCCACAATTACTCTGATACCTAAACCACATAAAATCCAACAAAGAAAGAGAACTTCAGACCAATTTCCCTTATGAATATCAATGAAAAAATACTCAATAAAATTCTTGCAAACTGAATCCAAGAACACATCAAAATGATCATCCATCATGATCAAGTAGGCTTCATTCCAAGGATGTAGGGATGGCTTAATATACAGAAATCCATCAATGTAATCCACTATATAAACAAAGTCAAAGACAAAAACCAAATGATCATCTCGTTAGATGCTGAGAAAGCATCTGACAAAATCCAACACCCATTCATGATAAAAGTCTTGGAAATATCAGGAATTCAAGGCACATACATAAACATAATAAAAGCAATATACAGCAAACCAGTAGCCTACATCAAACTAAATACAGAGAAGCTAGAAGCAATCCCACTAAAATCAGGGACTAGACAAGGCTGCCCACTTTCTCCCTACCTATTCAATATAGTACTCAAAGTCCTAACCAGAGCAATAAGACAACAAAAGGAGGTCAAGAGGATACAAATTGGAAAGGAAGAAGTCAAAATATCACTATTTGCAGATGATATGATAGTATATATAAGTGATCCTAAAAATTCCACCAGAGAACTCCTAAACCTGATAAACAGCTTCAGTGAAGTAGCTGGATATAAAATTAACTCAAACAAATCAATGGCCTTTTTTCTACACAAAGAATAATCAGTCTGAGAAAGAAATTAGGGAAACAACACCCTTCACAATAATCACTAATAATATAAGATACCTTGGTGTGACGCTAAGGAAGTGAAAGGTCTATATGATAAGAACTTCAAGTCTCTGAAGAAAGAAATCAAAGAAGGTCTCAGAAGAGGGAAAGATCTCCCATGCTCATAGATTGCCAGGATCAATATAGTAAAAATAGTTATCTTGGCGAAAGCAATCTACAGATTCATTGCAAATCCCATCAAAATTCCAACTCAATTTTTCACTGAGTTAGAAAGGGCAATCCTAGGGCAAAAAAACCTAGGATAGCAAAAACTAGTCTCAACAATAAAAGAACCTCTGGTAGAATCACCATGCCTGACCTCAAGCTGTACTACAGAGCAATTGTGATAAAAACTGCATGGTACTGGTACAGTGACAGACAGGTAGACGAATGGAATAGAATTGAAGACCCAGAAATGAACCCACACACCTATTGTCACTTGATCTTTGACAGAGGAGCTAAAACCATCCAGTGGAAAAAAGACAGCATTTTAAACAAATGGTGCTGACTCAACTGGCGGTTATCATGTAGAAGAATGTGAATTGATCTATTCTTTTCTCCTGTACAAAGCTCAAGTCTAAGTGGATCAAGGAACTCCACAAAAAAAAAAAAAAAAAAAAACCAGAGACTCTGAAACTTATAGAGGAGAAAGTGGGGAAAAACCTTGAATATATGGGCACAGGGGAAATATTCCTGAACAGAATAGCAATGGTTTGTTCTGTAAGATTGAGCATCGACAAATGGGCCTTATGAAATTACAAAGCTTCTGTAAGGCAAAAGACACTGTCAATAAGACAAAAAGGCCACCAACAGATTGGGAAAGGATCTTTACCTATCCTAAATCAGATAGGGGACTAACATATAATATATATAAAGAACTCAAGAAGATAGACTCCAGAAAATTAAATAACCCTATTAAAAATGTTGTACAGAGCTAAACAAAGAATTCTCAACTGAGGAACAATGAATGGTTGAGAAGCAACTGAAAAAATGTTCAACAACCTTAATCATCAGGGAAATGCAAATCAAAACAACCCTGAGATTCCACCTCACACCAATCAGAATGGCTAAGATAAAAAATTCAGGTGACAGCAGATGCTGGCGAGGATGTGGAGAAAGAAAAACACTCCTCCATTGTTGGTGGGATTGCAAGCTGGTACAACCACTCTAGAAATCAGTCTGGCATTTCCTCAGAAAATCGGACATAGTACTACCAGAAGATCCAGCAATTCCTCTCCTGGGCATATATCCAGAAAATGCTCCAACTTGTAATAAGGACATATGCTCCACTATGTTCATGGCAGCCTTATTTATAATAGCCAGAAGCTGGAAAGAACCCAGATGTCCCTCAACAGAAAAATGGATACAGAAAATGTGGTACATTTACACAATGGAGTACTACTCTGCTATTAAAAACAATGAATGTATGAAATTCTTAGGCAAACGGATGGATCTGGAGGATATCATCCTGAGTGAGGTAACCCAATCACAAAAGAACACACATGCTATGCACTCACTGATAAGCAGATATTAGCTCAGAAACTTAGAATATCCAAGTTACAATTTGCAAAACACATGAAAATCATGAAGAAGGAAGACCAAAGTGTGGATACTTTGTTCCTCCTTAGAATGGGGAACAAAATACCCATGGAAGGAGTTACAGAGACAAAGTTTCGGAGCTGAGACAGAAGGAAGGACCATCCAGAGACTGTCCCACCCAGGGATCCATCCCATAAACAACCACCAAGCCCAGACACTATTGCATATGCCAGCAAGATTTTGCTGACAGGACCCTGATATATCTGTCTCTTGTGAGTCTATGCCAGTGCCTAGCAAATACAGAAGTGGATGCTCACAGTCATCTATTGGATGGAACACAGGGTCCCCAATAAAGGAGAAAGTACCCAAGGAGCTAAAGAGGTCTGCAACCCTATAGGAGGAACAACGATATGAACTAACTAGTAACTAATGAGCTGTGTCTCTAGTTGCATATGTAGCAGAGGATGGCCTAGTCGGTCATCAATTGGAGGAGAAGCCCTTGGTCTTGTGAAGATTATATGCCCCAGTACAGAGGAAAGCCAGGGCCAGGAAGTGGGAGTGGGTGGGTTGGGAAGCAGGGCGGGGGGAGGGTATAGGGAACTTTCAGGATAGCATTTGAAATGTAAATGAAGAAAATATCTAATAAAAACGTTGAAAAAAAAGACCTGGGTAATAGCAAAAAAAAAAAAAAAAAGTAATTTTAGAATTATTTTACAAGCCTGGTAGAATTTTCCTGTGAACCCATCTAATTTGAATATCTTGTACTCTGACATCTTTTAAGTGTTATATTCAAACTCTTAGTTTGTTTCAGGTCTTTATAACTTATTGATCTTTTCTTGGCTTATTATTTGAATGATGGTAGAAATTTCTCTTTTCTTTTATAATTTGTAACTTACTGATAGGATTCTAAAGTTTTCTTTAGAATGACTGTTTTTTTTAAAACATGTATTATAATGTTTTTCTGTTCACATCTGATTAGGTTAATTTGTCTTTTTAAAATTCATTTATTTGTTCATTCAGTCTTTTTAATTTCTTGTTGGATGTGCTAAAGTGTGCCAATTTTGTTTATTCTTTCAAAGAACAATTTCTTAGCTTTGTTGGCAATCATATCCTAAAGGACAGAGTCTTAAGAAAGTACTTTTTGAATAGTCCTCTGTTACCTCAGGAATTACTTCTGAATTACAATAGAAAACTAGAACTTCATAAGACTAAAGTGCTCTGGATAACAAAATAAACAGTAAGACAGAAAACCATAGCGAGTGGGCAACAATATTTTTCAGGTTTGTTTCTGACAGAAGACATATATTCTGAATATATTAGGATCTCAAAAAATAGAGTTAAGAATGAAACAATTATAAATGGCCTATAGATGTGAATGGAGAGCACACTAAGCATAAATGACTAAGAAATGCCATTTTAAAAAGAAGTACAAATGAAAGCCCCACAAGAAGGTGACAGGCACTCTAGAGATCTAGTTCACTTGCCTCTTCTGCAACCATGAGTAGTCTTGCGATGTAAAAATGGACCATGCTCACAACACTGGAGTTATCTCCTGTACAGTGTGCCTAGAGGGATTCCAGGTACCTGCTACACATCTGTCAGAACATGCACATCGGATGTGTACAGTGACTGGATAGTTGCCTGTGAGCCAGCAGAATAATAGCAATGTCAGGGGCCTGATCCTCTGCAGCCTTCCAATTTGGGTACAAATCCAGGCATTCCAGGGCTCCAGGGTGTAAGGCTCCCTGTGATAGCCCTCCCTCTGTGTGATGGAATGGATGTGAATGAGTAGATGTGTGTGTGTGTGTGTGGGAGGGGTAGTGGTGCAGCTTTGACTGTAGTATAGGAGGCGAGCGATGCTCCGTCTCACCAAGCAGCTAAAGGTGGCCTCACAGAACCTTTTCCATCAAATGACTCCGAAAACCTTTGAGTTGCTCCCTTTTTCAGTCCCCAATCCTGTTCCAAGCTTTAGGCTTCTGTCCTCTCTGGTAAGTTTTTGACATCCCAGGCAAGGAATAGCTGTGGGACCTCCAGTCTCCTCAGCTACCTCACCAGCACCTTGTCCTTGGAGAACTGGACTTTATGTCCTTCCCAGCCTCCTTGTATTTGTGGCCTGGGAGTCAAGGCCCTTGGCTAGGCTTTGCCTGTAGCATCGTTTTCCTCTTTGTTTGCTTTTGTAGAAAAGGTAGAGATGGTTGGGTTACGGCTGTCATTCACAAGCCTGTCAATAAAGCAACCAGTGAGGGAAAACCAAACCAAACCAAACTAAACCAAAGAGCAACTCTAGGACTTCATTTTTCACTAGTCAAAATTGCTAAGTTTGGGGAACTATCTAACAACAATTCCTGTCAATGATGTGGAGAGTAGAGAATTCATAATTACTGTTGGTGAGATTAAACATTGATTCCGCCACTATGGAAACCAGTGAGAAGTATTCTAGAGAGTAGAATAATAGGAGATATAGGCTGTAAAAGATATTACAGGAATAATGGATAATAAAAGAATAATAAACTTAGACTGAGAGGGTTAGAAAAAAAGAGCCATAGTGAAAAATATTATTATACAGTGTTGTGACAAATTATTTTATAATGTGTATGTATAGAATGTACTTATAATCTCTACTTGTATTTATTCATGCCTAAGTTATTTCTTATTTCTATGATAAGATACTATGATCAATGCAATGTATAGAAAACAGTGTTCATTGGGGGCTTACAGTTTCAGAGAGTGAGTCCAATACCACCATGTTATGGAGTATGGCTCAGGCAGACAGGCATAGCATGGGGCAGTAGCTAAGAGCTTACACCCTTATCTGTGAAGAATTGTGTTGGAATTTTGATGTCTTTAATTGAATCTGTAGATGGGAACTTTTGGTATTTAACAGGGGAACCTGTAAATTGGGGTATAGGACTTTGTACTTGTGAGTAGGGATTAAAGTTACCCAGAAGCTAACATAGACTTGATATGCTATAGCCACAACAGGCACATATTAATGGTAAAGCCAAAGGTCTCTTTTGTCAGAGATAAGATGTACACTTCCTTTTAGGAGGTAAAGATTATTTTCTCGAATCTCTAAGGGGATGCTGATTTTTCTCTGAATGTCAGACTTGGGAATGGAGTTCTTGGGACCAGATAGATATTGAGTGAGGTAACTCAGAACCAGAAAGACAAATGCCACATATACTCTGTCATCTGTCATTCCTAGACCCAGATCATCAATCCCAGTATCACCAAACTTACAACTGGAACATGATGCAGGGGGCTCTACAGCCATGTGCATGCCTGGTGTCTCTATTACTACCAGGCAGCTTGAGTATACTTGATTCTGTCTTAATTATAGCTCAAACCACATTTGAAGGAAATGCTAAGGAATAAGCAGGAGAACAAAAGAATATTTTAGCCAGACTATTTGAGTACAAATGGGTTGTCTTAGTTTTTCTAGGTTGCCTATACTTAAAGTCCAGGTCTACAAATTATTCTTTCTCTTTCTCCCTTGCCTGGCTGGCTTCAGTAGAATGGTTGCATATAATTGCATCATTACATGATAATGAAATAGATATAAGAAAACAACACATCACTGGGTAGTGGTACACATCTTTAATCCCAGCATTAGGGTGGCAGAGGCAGGTGGATCTCTGTAAGTTAGAAGCCAGCTTGGTTTTTACCTCTGACAACTGACTGAGTCATAAATGTCTCTGCATAGCTAATAAATCTTGTTGGCTATAGAATCCTTATGATTTACCATTACATGCCTTCTTTTCCTGTGATTTGGATGGAGACTTACATCAAAGTTTGGTTATTTAGTCCAAACGGATTTATAAAATATGATGCCTTTCATCTGCTCAAACATAAAGCATCATCTTTAGACTATCTGTGCACACCACACTTCCATACATATGTAAATGCAGAAAAGTATAATTCCTTTAAATGTGTGTTTTTAGAACAAAAGCATTAGACACCAATGAGGGCAAGGAGTTCATGTTATCCAGACTCAGAGACTGCCTCAATTGCTGTTTCCGCAAAACTTTCCATTAGGAACAACTTCAAAATGGCTAGCTAAGATGGTCCAGCCTAACAGACTATTCCAGCCAGCCAGTTAACCAACCCCTGCACTTTCCCATCACACAGAGACTGGACAACAAATGATGTAGCTAGCTGTCACAGGACTTGGCAAATTTCTCAACTTTCTTAGGGACCCCAAAATATACTGTTGCCCTCAGACAGCAGGAAGAGATTTTAAGAGGATGAGGCACATTCCCAAGAGGTGGGGTAGGTAATTTTGGACATTTGGTGGGTGACAGATGTTTGTTATCATTTAAAGGGGTTTGATTGCAAGTTGTTAATGGTATTGGTTAGGGGGGAGACAAAGTAAAGAAGTTTAATTTCAGAGTTTTTTTTTTTCCTTTTTCTTCCTCTATTATTTTTTCTCTCCTATCATCTAGTGTTAGAGAAGTGGAGCAGAGAAGGGATAGAAAGAAAAAGGAGGGAATCTAACAATGATAGAATAAAATGGTAGATAATTGAACCTACTTTTTAAACTAGAAACCAACAAGACTCAAATATTTTACATTGGTATAGATTTTTGTATACTGATAAAGTTTAACATTATATTTTTGCTACAACATGTTGTATATATGTTTAACTCTTGTTTAAGGTATTGTAACTATGCAACTCATTTAAATACATAATGTGAGGTTCTAGTCCTTTTGAAATCTACTATTCCAAACTTTAAAATAATTAAGAAATGCAAGTTAATAGTCAAGTAAACTTGTGATTTATTAGGTATTAATTAAGTTCATTACAGAAATTAACTTTATTTAGCCTCCTATAGATGTTCTCAACAAACATACAAACAGCTAGAAATAAGCAATGTTTACCTACTCAGATATACTATAGATACATGGACTTCAAACACTTATAGAGTGAGACATTTCTGCTCCTAACAGCACCCCAAACTACTTCAAAGAAGATGATGAACATCAAAGAACCTCCATATGGAGTTTGCTCCAAATGCAGCAAAACTGGGCAAAAAACTACCCTTGTCTCACCTGATGACAGCATGCTATCCAAGCTGTGGTCAAGCAGGACATGGAGAAAGTTGACTGCCAAATATTGCCAAGACAAGGTAGGCCTGCCCTTTATAATTCCTCCTTTACATAGTCTGTCATATCTTCTAGGCTAGTAGGTCAAAGAGATGGATGCTCCAATATTGCAGAAGGACCTAGGATGACTATCAAGAAAGCCAACAGTCTCTGTCATGTCATTTTGAAAGCTGATTGCTCTGCACATTCTGTTTACTCAGGCAATATTTATCCTTCTAAAGTCTCTAATAGGGTTAAAGACTAGATAGTTGTAGTCTTAAATTTTTTCACTTACCAAATTTAGAAAAGAAACTCACAAAAGAGATTTAAAGTTTATAGCATTGAGAGGCATAAAAGCTTAAGTTGTTTAGGATTTAAGAAAACATTTTAGGTCTAGAAAGACACTTTTAGGTCGAGAAAAGCAAGTTAGGATAGAAAGTATTTAGATACAGATCACTGGGACTTACCAAGATAAAATAGATGATAGAATACCAGGCCTTTATTTATTCAAATTGTCTTCCCACTGTATACAAAAAGCACGGTCTGGGTCTGTACATTATACTATGATATTATAAGCACCGCAGCTGCAGAGAATCCTCCACCCTAGACTCACACTCAGAAAGGCTTAGAGCTCAAGGGCCTCTGCCCAGATCACCACATGTACCAACAGAACCATAGTCTGGCTTACAGTCCATTCCAGTCCCAGGAGATCAGACTCTGATAGCTCAGTCAACCTGTTCTTCCTGGTCTAAGAACAGTGGCTCTCATACTCACGATGGTTGGTGTCTGGTCTCCCTCACAGTTCCCTAAAGACACATCATTGGAAAATTCTGGGAAGAACTCATAGGCTCACTCTCACTGGTGCTCCTGGTTGCTAGGTCTTC
The DNA here is from genome assembly GCF_978045245.1 of Mus caroli. NCBI lineage: Eukaryota > Metazoa > Chordata > Mammalia > Rodentia > Muridae > Mus > Mus caroli. The sequence continues at coordinate 123,038,005 of NW_028227266.1, read as the reverse complement.
CTAGATTCCATCATACTAACCTTAACCTAGCTTTGCCTCAGGAGAGTAACAAACAGTTCCCCTACAGTGTGACCACAGATTAAGTGACTCAGACAACTCTATCCTTCCTCCTTTGAGGCAGACAGGGTGTTAGCATGGGAAGTTTGTAATATTGTAGAAATTCTTTCAGTCTCCCAGAGCTCCTCTTCCTTTTCCAAGGCACAGGGTCCTTTGTGTGCACATTTCATTACTCCCTTAACATCCAGTACAGCCATCCTTTTGCATCATAACTGGGAAGTCCTGTAACCAATCATTGTAGCAATTACCAATTAATGTACTCAAATGGTCCCAGCAAGACAGGTACAGGACAGAGACACAGCCAACATGTAAGAGCCAGGGAAGAACTGCCCTAGAGAGCACCCCCCCCCCCAACTGTGTCTATGGCAGCTAAGATGAAATAGAGATTTTAGAAAGTAATGACTTGGGATATTGGAGGAAATAGGTTAGTCATGTGGAGGTTTGGGAGTGGCCCTGCTTCCCAGTTGAAGGCATGTAAAAATATAAAAGATATGTGAATGTATCTTTCATTTGGGAACCCAGAACATTGGGTTAAGTAGCTCAGAACAAGCCACTGGGATACATTTGAGTAGCATTTAACTGGGTCCTGTTACAAAGCAGGTCACATTTAAACAGTAACTGTTGTTAAAGTAAAAAGAGGCCACGAATTAGAAAACATTGAAGAGGCATTGTAGGGCTAAGAGGCAGAAAAGAGACTGTGGATGTGATGTAGTTATAATCCCAAAACATTATTTTAAAAAGTTGAACCAGAATTATGGCCATGACTCCAGAGTCTAGATTTTTTTTTTATTAGAGCACACCAATTATTGCTTACATTTTCTCTCTCTAGCTAAACATCTTAAACCTGGAAAATAACAGTCCTGTTGGGTAGTGCCACACCATTTTACTCAGATCTTTTTTGGTTGAACTAGTTTATCTACAGTAATTTGGTTTCACAATAAGTTCAATATTCTATCCAGATTCTTGATTTCCTAGTCTGTGGACTCAAGAAATGGTCAGTTAGGGCATTTATAGATAATCTAAAATAGATTACTTCACTACTCCTTGCAAATGTCAACAACTGTCAAAGCAGGGAAGCTTTCATTCTTTGTTAACCAACCATTTCTGTGCTGGGAGTATTTTGTATTCAGAGTTGGTCATGGAACTCAATTCATGCACAAGCCTCTCTTTATTTGTAAGTCCACCAAAAAGTCAGACATTGAAGGATACTCACTCACTCACTGGTCCAGTTTTCCTTTTCACTGGTCCAGCCTGGAAAGAGTTTTAGGACTGTTTTCCCAGCATTGGGCAGCAAGACAGGATTGGGTGTTCAAAACAATTAAGTACATAGCATGAGGCAAGCCTCAGCTATAAGAGACATCACTCTCAACAGAAATAAATTATCCCCATTCTTCTGCTACCTCTTTGCCTACCTTCATCAGACTTGCAGATCCCAAACCATACAGGTCAGCTTCCTTTCTCCCACACATCTTCCCTCCTCTCTGAGTTCTCTGGGGAGGTGCCAAGCTACACTAAGCAGCCTGCTATCTCAGAGGGACCTCCATTATACCCCTACCTCTCTGCCAACCTTCATCAGATCTGTGGATCCTGAACCACTCAGACTTTTGAATGCTGAACAATACAGACCTGCTGATTTAGAACCATACAGCTCAAGGATACCCATCAGAGGCCTGATACACCAGGACCATCAAGATTAAGCCTCTTCCCAATACCTACTACAACAGGAAAATCCAGGGATTAAAGCCATCCAGATGGCTAAAGGCCCTCAAAAGAACACAATCAACAAAAATCAGGGCAATATGACACCTTAAGAGCACAGCTACCCTACTACAGCAATGGGATTTAATAATAATTTTCTGGTGTGTGTGTGTGTGTGTGTGTGTGTGTGTGTGTGCATGCACATGTGAGCATGCGTGAGTGTGTAATGTGATTATTGGTTTTTAGGCCATGATGGAGACTGGAGAACAGCTTTCTACTTTGACCATCTTTATATGGTAATAAAGGTCAAGTTGCACACCACAGAAATTACCCATCAAGTAGTCTCACTGATGTTTTAGCTAATGCTCAAAGAAGAGCTAGCCTAGAATAGATTTTGCATTCCATATGTGCTGTCATCCTTAAATCTCTTTTATGTTATGACCCAGGTTATATTTTGAATAACTTAAATAGAAACAGGAGATTACAAGTCTAGCCACTGAGGCAGAAAGAGATTTACAGAGGAAATCTATATTCTAGATCATAATGTATGAATAAAAATATAGATTAAAAAGATGTGTCAGTGCTACAATTCTCACACACACGACAGAGAATACAAATACAGAAAACATCAAAGAAAAGTTATCTAACTGCACTGTGGTTTCAGTTCTTAGATAAATAGCTACACTGAGATAATCTAAACTCAGAACAAGGCTGCTGTTACCTAAGGACAGGCTGGCTTAGAGGAAGGCCACAGCAGTTTCCATGCAGGACCGGAAGTTCATTTTAACTAGTCAGGCTACTGTCTGTCTCAGGGCTCTGCCATCACCGTAAAAATTCCATTTACCCTTCATTTTTATCTTATGTATGTGGGTGTTCTGCTTGCATGTGTCTGTGTACAGTATCTGCAGAGGCCAGAAGGGGCATCAGATCCCTTGGGGCTGGAGTTACAGGAGAGTTAGCTACCAGATGACTTCTGGGAATGGAACCTGTGTTCTTTATAACATCAACCAGTGCTCTTAACTGCTATGCTATCACTCTACTTGCTTTTATTATTTAAATTTTATTTTATATAGTTTAATTAAAATATATCAGTTTCTGCCTTTCCATGACTATTCTCTATCCCTTCCCAAAAATCTTCCTTTTCAATTTCTTCCTTTAAGTATGTGTAAGTATGCACAAATGTATCAGTAAAACCTAATGAGTTCATTTCTGCTGCTTGTGTATATGAGGCTTCAGGAGTGAACATTTTGCATTGGATATTCAATTAAGAAGTTCATCCTTGAGTGGGATTAATTCTTCCACTTGCAGTATTCCACTCTGTAATGAACAACAGGATTCTGACTCTGAAGTGACCTGGGTTGCCTTCTTGTACTGGGAACATTCTCAAGAATAGAAAACTTGGGGTAGTAAACACCTCAGCTACTACTTGCTGTTGGCATGGCCCTGGAGTTCTGGAGCTGCAGGGAAGTCTATGGACAATGACCTTAGCCAATCACAGTCTCCCTGCATTCCATGGGCCTCACACCATACCCTAGTGACCATTCTCACTGTAGGTAATTTTGAATTCCTGAAACAACTGCTTCTATTTTCTAAAGGAAGAAGCGTGATTACAGGTCTGTGCCACCATGCCTGGTAGCTTCAACTTCATTTAGTGAGTCATGACAATGATGGGATGATAAGATGAACAGTCATATTTAACTATATTGCAAAACCACTTATCTCTGCAAGCCTGGATTTCACCATCTGTAGAATAAGAACAGAACTCTGCCCTTGTCCCTGGATGACCTGTAATAGACTCAGTGATAAAGAAAAACAACATTGCTCATAGTTAGAAGACACTAGACTTTAAGGCAAGATGGCTGTCTTTGTTAAGAGCCTTTTTCTGTTACTGGAGTTAAGACCAGAGCCTGTGTTTTAGTTATTCTAAACAGTTAGATTCAGCCACTCATCCTCAATAAGCTAATTAAAAGAATTGAATTTTCTAGTTGTGGCATGCCCACCTACAATGTAGGTACTCTGGAGGAAAGGTGGGCAAATATCTTGGATGTTCAAGGACAGTCTACTCTATACACTGAATTCCAGGCCTATTATTTAAATAAAAAACAATAGAAGAAAAAAAATCAAATTGTTAATGAAAATTGAAAACATATTAACATACTTATTCAGTGTGACTTTTTTTGAACAAGGATGAATATATAAGGCAGCTGATCCATCCTTGGGGTCCTAAAAGATTTAGATAGAAGCTATACACAACTAAGTAATCCAAGCAAGCCATCCATAAATACCTTCCCAACTCTCAGCTCCTTTCTCTCCTGCAAGGTACTCAGATAATAGGCTATTTTTTTTTCAGGAGAGACATTCTCATCTGGAGGAACCAGTCTTTCCCAGAATGAGATTCCAAGGGAAATCAGAATTTCACGAGGTCCACCGTTGCACTAAATGTTAGTCTAAGGGAGAAAGATGAATGTCTCTTTAGAACATCCTTATTCCTACCAGGCAGGCAGGCTACAGGGATAACAAGGTGAAGACTGTGGAGCTTTAAGGTCCAGTTGGAGATCAACAAATGGGAGGCCTACAGGATGCAGTCATTGAAAGCTACATGTAGTTGCCAAGAAAAGGAAACAATGAAAGACCTGGAAGGGGCTGACCCACCACAGCTGAGTGGATACAAAGAATACAGTAGGAGCCAACTTGTTTTCAGCTATACATGAAAACATTGTTTTCTGACCCATTAATCCTCTTCCTTTCACATCCAAAGTTCTCTCCCTTATAGTTCATCTATACCCCAAAGCTCTTTGTAAATGCCCAATTATTCCATCCTTAGAATGACTTCCGTTTGAGTCTCAGGTTCCCCTGACAATAACATCAATGTTATCTGGAGCTACAAACTATCTGAGCTTCTAACTGAATGTTTTGTAGTTAAGGGAAGCAGAATATGATCCCATTCAGACAAGTCAGTCATCATGCCTGTAAGTTTCTTTTATTTCCTTAGAGTAGGCATATATTCCAGCAGGAGTACGCCTTATATGTGTCCTTGTGGGCTTCTATTGCTGCCTATTTACCATGTGAAATAAACTTAGTCTCTGGTAGCTTTGGTCAAGTGGTCAACCACCTTTTAAAGATTTATGTGGTCAATTTTATCCTCCTGTACTCTTCCCTAATTTTGTGGAGATTTGGGTTGCAAAATTTCTTTAAGCACTAAGTCTCAGTTTCTAGTGCTATCCAACTTATATTTCTTTGGGGTCATCAGGGAAAGGGAAAGATGAACTTAGGATCACCATTCACACGTTATTGCTATTAATGACATGTTCATGGGGCTGAATAGATGGCTCAGCCCCTGACAGTATTGGCTGTTCATCTACAGGGCCTAGTGTTGATTCTTAGCACCCAAGAGACAGCTCATAACTGTCTGTAATTCCAATTTCAGGAGATCAGGCACTCTTCTGGCCTCCAGGAATACCTGGCATGTACTTTGTATACACAGTGGTAAAACTACTGCACCTAAATTAAATCAATTTTAGTATTAAAAAATGACATATATATATATATGAAGAAAAGCTTTTTTGTACAATAGGGAATTACATATGCATTTGTCTTTTCACTGTTTATATATACTGTATCCCAGGAGCTCAGATGTATGAAACAGATGCTCTGGATCTGGAAATACAGGTAGCTCTGAGATTGGGTACTCAAGAAGAGCAGTACTACTAATTCTCCAGCTTCCAATGCAGAAGATGAAGATGCTCCATTACTCCTTCTGACTCCTATCACTTGAAGGTGATGAAGTCCCTGCTAGATGGTTATTGAACAAATCACTGGATTTCTATTTCTTTGTAAATGGACTCTCCACATTACTTATTTTCACTGTTAGCATAGTTCTTTCTCTTTTTTAACTTAAAAAAGTATTTATTTTATGTATGTAGTACACCATCACTCTCTTCAGACATACCAGAGAAGGGCATCAGACTCCATTACAGATCTCTTTAAGCCACCATGTGGTTGCTGGGAATTGAACTCAGGACCTTAGGAAGAGCAGTCAATGCTCCTGACTGCGAAGCCATCTCTCCAGCCCCAACATAGTTTTCTTAATATGAGTAAAGATAACAAGAGGTATTGCTAAAATCAGTCAGAGTCCAGTTGGATTATATTAGGAAAGCCCCCATAATTTGAGAAATTCTTTTTGGAAATTTTTGAGACAGGATATTTCTACATAACCATGGCTGTCTGGAACTCACTATGTGAACTAAGCTGACCTCAAATTCAGAGAAATCAACCTGCCACTGTCTCCCAGGTGCTGGGGTCACATGGGTGCAGCTCTAAACTCAGCTGAGATATGTTTTTAAAATTGCTTATCTTTGAATCTCAGAATGAAAGCTACATTAAGATTTAAAAAGGAACCATTATTGTTTTGATGAGTAGTAATGCCTTTTGAAATTCTGCAATAATAATTTAAATTTGCAAATAATTTCATATGTTCTCATTAATTTGGTTATTTTCTTTGCTTTGTTAATTTCATCCATTCAGAGAATGTTTGAACTGTTTTTGTGTATATACATCTGTCCCACTGTGCTCATGTGGCAGTGAGAGGAGAAATTACTGGTGGCTAATTTCTACTTTCCTATGTGAGTTCTAGAAATGAAACACAGGAAGTCATTTGGTTCAAACAACCTCATTGGCCTTCATTTGTGTTTTAAAATTATTTATGTATGTGCTGGTATATGTGCATATGCCATAGCCCAAGTATAGAAATAAGAGGAAAAAAAACCTGTAGGAGTAATATGGTTCTCCCAGACATTGAACTCAGGTTATCAGGTTAGCAGTAATCACTTTACCCAGTGAGATAATTTTTGGCAATCAATTATGGTTCTGAGAAAGTGTTATGGACAAATGTTCACTCCTAAGAATAAACTAACACATTCTCCAAACAACACAAACAAAAACAAAACATGATAGTAGTATATCATTTTCTTTTGCAAATAGAATTTATTATTATAAGCATCCTGTTTTCCTCAATCCTTAGATGACAATATGTTTACAATTTGAAAAGAAGACAATATTTTAGAGATGGAATATTTCAATTAATCTTATTTGAACCTCAGTGAGTTGGCTCAGTGGAAAATTTCTGTGGTATGCAAAGTTGGCAACCTGACCTTTATCACAATAGAAAGATGGTCAAAGTAGAAAGTTGTTTTCCAGTCTCCATCTATCCATCATGGCCTAAAAGCCAATAATCGCATTACACACAAACAACAGAAAAAAATTAATAAATCTCATTGCTGTTATATTATCTTTGCTATTACATTACCATCTTGAAATAGTTCCCTTGGAAGACAGTACTTTAAAGGGAACTGTCAAATGGTAACTAATATGAACATAAAGAAGCAATGAACATCAAATAATATATACATATCCATAGCACATCAACCTAACCATGACTTCTATTCCCTAAAACATGACTGTTCCTAACTACAGCATCTGTTACCATCTTTGGTTCCCCCAAACATAATAACTGTTCCTAATTACAAAAGAACAAATGGGTATGATTGATTAGATTGTAAAACATGCATTTTGTATCTACTGTCATAGATTAATCACATAAGAAAAGCTATTATCAGCCAGGCATGGTGGCGCACGCCTTTAATCCCAGCACTCAGGAGGCAGAGGCAGGTGGATTTCTGAGTTCGAGACCAGCCTGGTCTACAAAGTGAGTTCCAGGACAGCCAGGGCTATACAGAGAAACCCTGTCTCAAAAAACAAAACAAAAACAAAAACAAAAACAAAACAAAACAAAACAAAACCCAAAAAACTAACCAACAAACCAACCAAAAAAAAAAAAAACAAAAACAAAAACTATTATCCCTAAATGCTGATGGATAGAAAAATGTAGCTGTAACTTGGCACAGATGTTTGTGCTTTCCAAGCTTAAAAGCTCCATAACATGGGTTGCATTTCACCTCCAGAATATGTTCTAAGGTCCTGCTTAATCAGTAGCAGCTTTATTACAATTAATTTTTGTCATTAGCATTGATCTGGTGTTTGACTTGTGTTGGATCTAAGTGGATCCATAACACAAAGGCTTTATCACACTGCTTACATTCATAGAATTTCTCTCCAGTAGGAATACTTTCATGACGATGAAGACTATAGAAATATGCAAAGGTGTCACCATATTAAATACATTCATGAGGTTTCTCCCCAGTATGAATTCTTTCATGCCTTTGAAAATGACTTTGACCTGCAAAGGTTTACCACACATTATATTCATAGAGTTTCTCTCAAATATTTCCTTTTATTATGCTGTGGACAGTACTATGTTGTGCAAATATTTTACCAAATTGGTTACATCCATAGGGTTTCTCTCCAGAATGTGTTCTTTTATGTCTTTGGAGATATCTGTGACATGTAAAGGCTTTACCACATTGGTTACATTCATAGGGTTTCTCTCCAGTATGTATTCTTTTGTGCACTTGTAGAGAACTTTGTTGTGAAAAGGCTTTATCACATTGATTACATTTGTAGGGTTTCTCTCCAGTATGCACTCTTTCATGTGTTTGGAGATGACTGTGATGTGCATAGGCTTTATCACACAGATTACATTTATAAGGTTTTTCTCCAGTATGTCTTCTTATATGTTTTTGAAGATTATTGTGACTTGCAAAGGCTTTATCACAGTGGTTACATTCATAAGGTTTCTCTCCAATATGTCTTTTATGTCTTTGGAAATGACTATGAAAAGCAAAGGCTTTACCACATTGGTTACATTCATAGCCTTTCTGTCCAGCATGTGTTCTTTTATGTATTTGAAGATGCTTACGGCATGGAAAGAATTTACCACATTGCTTACATTCATAAGATTTCTCTCCAGTATGTGTTCTTTTATGATACTGGAGACTATTTTGATAAGCAAAGGCTTTACCACATTGATTACATACATAAGGTTTCTCTCCGGTATGTGTTCTTTTATGTCTTTGGAGATGACTGTGACGTGAATAGGCTTTACCACATTGGCTACATTCATAGGGTTTCTCTCCAGTATGTGTTCTTTTATGAACTTGTAGAGTACTGTGTTGTGTAAAGGCTTTACCACATTGATTACATTCATAAGGTTTCTCTCCAGTATGTGTTCTTTTATGCCTTTGAAGACGACAATGACTTGCAAAGGCTGTACCGCATTGATCACATTTGTAAGGTTTCTCTCCACTATGTGTTCTTTTATGGATTCGGAGATGACAGTTCCATGCAAAGACTTTACCACATCGATTACATTCATAAAGTTTCTCTCCAGTATGCGTTCCTTTATGCCTTTGCAGATGACCATGCCTTGCAAAGGCTGTACCACAATGATTACATTCATAGGGTTTCTCTCCAGTATGACCTCTTTTATGCCTGTAAAGATAATTGGCACATGTGAAAGCTTTACCACATTCATTACACTGTTGAATTTTTTATCTGTATGAATTAATATTATAATTTGGTCTAATGGTAAAGAGGAATCAGATTCTAGGATTGTATCACTTTGTTTACATTCAATGTGTTCCCCCTTCATTATGAGTTCTTAGGCATCTTTGACAATACCTGTGCTGGTAAGAGCATTTATTACATGGCTCACATTTATAGCATTCTTTTTCTATATGAAGTTTTCATATATTTGAAGAAAACTGAAAGAACCCAAGAGATTTATCAAATTGTAAACTTGTACCATATTTAGAAAGTCTACTCCAAGTGGGAACTATTAGATATCTTCTAATTTTTTCTGGGAGAGAAAGAGGTACGTTGTTTCTTTGAATATCCCTAGGCTCAATGGTATGTATACATTGTGAAATATGATATACCCATTAAGAGGAGAATAACAAAATAAAGGTTTCCACATTGCATTCACACAGTTGGATTGTTGTTACTCACATACATGTGGTAAGGGATTAAGGTATCTAATTCTTGACTCTCATAAACTGCCCCTCTCACTACATTTAGCAATGTTACTACAAGAATATAAGTAATACCAGCTTTACTATGGACTATTTGCTCATTAGACTATTTTGAAGATATATTTACCACCTATTCTAAGTGTATACTTTTTAAAATATTTAAGTGATACAGATCAGAAGTTCTACAGCATAGCTCTAATAGGGCTATGATTCAAATGGTGATATCTGTTAAGGCATTGTTTCCTTGTCTCCTTTCTTAGAAGAATGCCTCTTAAACCAGGCAGCTGACATTGAGGTACATAGATTTATGGGACTATAATAACCATTAATATACGTAAAGAAAGACTTTATTTTGATATACTTAAAGAAGCAGTTGTTTAAGTTGTGGCTTTGAACTTCCAGAGCAGAGTAAAATTTCCTCAGAGCTATATTTGTATCAGCTTGCACATGAAAATTACCTTCCATCTCTTCTAGAACTTTGAAATTGTTCTTCAATATAATGGTCTTCCCAATTGTAGCCTAAAATGCAGTACCAAAAAATGTATATATTATTGGAAATTAAGGAAATTTTAAGTTACTATATCCAGTGAACGTTAGAACAATGTTTGATTTATTCACCTCATTTTTCTCATTCTCAATTGAAATAACAGAAGATCATCAATAACAAAGAAACATTTCTCCCCTTATTTTAAAAAGTCAACGAAAATCCACTATCTTACCTATAGCAGTGAGGTTCTCATAGGTCTCCAGCATCACCTCTTTGTAGAGACTCTTCTGGGAAGGATTCAGCAAAGCCCACTCTTCCCAAGTGAAATTCACATGCACATCAGCATAGGTCATTGCATTCTAAAATATCCCATTCGTGTGTAGAACAGAAAATATGATAGCGGCAATACTGTAAATGTATACTTCATTGACAATATATTCATATAATTCTGGTGCTTCCCCCACTTATTTCCTGACACAGTAATTCTAATGTAATTGCCAAGTCATTGTAGAAGGAAATATATAATAAGGTTCACCTCTGTCATTTTTGTGCCCTTTGAATAGGATATAGCCTTGCAGGAGAAATGCTAATCAAAAGAGAGAGAGAGAGAGAGAGAGAGAGAGAGAGAGAGAGAGAGAGAGAGAGAGAGAGAGAGAGAGAAGCAAAATGATCATACTGAGCACACATCAGAGATATTGTATGAACAATTAACAAATACAACAAATGATGGGCAGTCTGGGTGTACTGGCTCATGGCTTTAATCCTAGCACTCTCCAGGCAGGGGCAGTTGTATCTCATTGAGTTGTTTGCCTGGTTTGTGAAAGACAGCCAGAGATACATAACACCCTGAGTCCCCTACAAAAATCAATCAAACAAACAAAAAAGATGGAAAGAACTCACACAAGTTCATACATCCTTTGTGTTTCTGCATTCATCTTCCAGAAATCTGAAGTGTCCCATTTTAAATAGTTACATAAAGATTTAACTAAAAGGGAATGCATGTTTAAATAGTACCAAATAAACCAATAAAAATATTAGCAATGTAAATGAATCAGGAGTTAACAGCACTTGCTGGTCTTATAGGGGCTCACAACTATCCACTATTCCAAGTTTGGGAGTTCTGAGGCCATCTTTTGTCAAGGCCCATGGAAGAGTAACAGCAAATAGCTTTAGAATTCATGGAGTGTGGTGCACCAGTTAGCACAACCATGATGGAAGTGCCTCAGAGAGGCAGAGCCCTGAGGAATATGTGTCCTGAGGACTACATGAATACAGGCAAAATACTCATATTCATTAAAAAATTTTCAAAACAAACACAACATGTAGGAAACATATCACATATGTGAACTACAATGATTCAGAAGGCTCAGGTAGTATTAATGTCATGAATCTGGAATTTTGAAATTTGACAAAGCCATCCTGAGAAATAGACTCTGTCAAATTTCAAAATTCCAGATGTGAATGAAGATCAGCAAAAGAGCATATGTTTGACATGTACAAAAACTTACATTCCATCTAATAATATAAAAACAACAACAACAACAAAGCCAGGGATGTTGTCCCACATCTAATCCCAGCACTTGGGAGCCAAAACAGGTGAATTTCTAACTTCAAGACCTGCCTGGTCTACATATCTACTTTGAGGACAGCCAGGGCTACACAGAGAAACATTGTCTTCAAAACAAAAACAAAACAAAATTAAAAATATAAAAAACACTAGAATAGCAAATTAGCTTAGCATTGAATAGCAATTGCTTTTATTGTATCTCTTGTGATTTAGGGACAAAGTCTATAATGGTAAAGGCTGTGGCAGCATGAGAAGGAAGCTGACTGAGGAGATTCAACCACAACACAATAAACACACACACATACACACACAAAACTCAGGCCATGGGTTGAGTCTATAGACACTCAAATCCCATTCTCAATAAGGAATCTGAAAGGTTCCTCCTACAAAAACTTCCACAAGCTCCTCAAAGAAAGCCACAAAGGAGAGACAAGAGTTCAAAGGTATCATCCTATGTAGGATGTCTTTGATTTAATCAACTACATTCAGACCTGGTCACTAGAGGCTCATGGTCATCCTATTAAGAAAATGCATTGAGTCAAATTTTAATGATGCTAATAGCCTGTACACTGTTCAAATGTCCAAAGTTTATTCTGACACTCAAGACAATCAATTGAGCACATCTTGTAAAATCAGAAAACAAGTTATATCTTCCCAACATCATTGATATTGAACAATGTTGCTCAATATCAATGTTAGATATTACCTCTAATGACATGAACCAGCCCAGCCTGGTGTGGTTTGAATTGGGTCAAAGCATTGGATGTAGCTTTAAAGACTGGTGGTCTCTGGCCTTCTCGCTTTCTATACTGAATGCTTGCTGATGGCTTCTGTAGACTTAACAGTCTCTTGCTTATTCTGTGACTGAAAACTGCTGGCTTCTTTTCTCTTTAACTCTCTGTGGATTTTTCTTCCTTCCTTCCTTCCTTCCTTCCTTTCTCTCTCTCTTTCTTTTTTATCATATTCAACACAATGTATATTTTTATACCAATTTTTTAAATGATGGACATGTTATTAAATGAACATAAATAGATAAAGTCTTTTTGTTTGTTTGTTTGTTTTGCTTTTAGTAGAGCTTAAAATCTTGGCTCTTACTGTGGTACAAATCCAAAACATGAACAATTTTTAGACACTGGAGTTCATTGTAACAAGGCTGTACTTCAATGACCTCATATCATCAAAGGATTTTACCTCCATAGTAGCTAAGCTAAGAGTTGACAGTTCTGCTGCACCAAGGAATGAATTGTAGACAGGATTATTTGGATACAGATTTCCTGTTATGGTCAAAGCTATTTGACTTGAGTTATTGTCTTCATTCTTAGCCCACAGGGAAGAGGTTACGTTCATTTAAAAAATGGGTGCGTGTATTGAGATGGTCTATCCATGAGGTCATTCATCAACTGTTTCAATGAACAATGGTTCTGCTTAGAGGGTGGCACAGACATTAGGTGAGGTTAAGATTCTGGTTCATTGACTGTAATGATTTTGAAAAGCATTCATCTCAGAAAAAGAGTGACTTATAAGTTCCTCTTCTTCAAAATTGATGTAATAATTAGAAATATCAAGCAAAATATTCAGTCTCACTTTTTGTTGTTCTCTTACAAACTACCTCCCAAATTAATTGTATATGTTTCTCTTGGCTGTATAAATAATTCTGACATATGTAAGCTCTTCTGAAAACCACAGTATAGTGTTAAAATATCAAATAAGCTATTCTAATAATAGAGAGGCTGAAATAGAAGCACAATGTCAAGACCATTATGTGGTACACAGAAAGACACTGTCATGAACAAAAAAGCAGAAAGTGTCCATGGATTGTACAATATTGGACCTATTTCTCCAATTACCAAATTAGAGAGACCACTGGATAACAGCCAATAAATTTCTAATTCCTCATATTTGTGAATTTCAACCGATTAGGATATGTTATTTTCATGTTAGGATATTAATTTTCATATTAAGAGATATTAACAAAAACTAATTTTTACTTCCTGTTATTTTGTTGTTAGAGGTGGAATTATGTTTGTGTAGGTTTGTTGAAAGATTACTTTTTTGCTTTTTCAAGGGTGTAGTTTTGCTCCTTATGTGGCTGCTTTCCATCTATTATCCTTTGTAGGGCTTGATTTGTAAAAAGATATTGTGTAAATTTGGATTTGTCATGGAATACTTTGGTTTCTCCGTCTATGGTAATTGAGAGTTTTGATGGGTATAGTAGCCTCACCTGGCATTTGTGTTCTCTTAGGGTCTGTATGACATCTGCCCAGGATCTTCTAGCTTTCATGGTCTCTGGTGAGAAGTCTGCTGTAATTCTGATAGGCCTGCCCTTATATGTTACTTGACCTTTTTCCCTTACCACTATTAAAATTCTTTCTTTGTTTAGTGCATTTTTACACACACACACACACACACACACACACACACACACACACACACACACGTATGGATAGGACAGAGCTCCCAAAGCCAAACCATCCAACCAACAACTTTATTTCTTTTTCTCTGGCTTTCTTAGACAACTTTATCTCTTTTTATACATTCTTAGACAAAAAGTTCTTTAGAAAATTACCTCAGAGATAAAATGGTACATAAAATGTGAGTTACAAAAGGATGCTGATATTAAGTTCAAGACAGTGTTTCATTATAATATGCTTGTTATAAGTTCAAAGCAACAGTTTTTACATGGCCTTATCATAGTGCATAACTGTGACTTTATCTTTGTACCTAAATGTTTTTTCTTGAATATAAATATGTCCTAAGTCTATTTCTCTTTCTACTGTAATTATGAAAGCTCATGGTATTTCTTATTATACAATCTTTACTTACTATTATGAGAAGTGGGCACACCCTATTCTTGATTCTAACTTTGTTATATCTTTCTAGTGAAGCAACTAAGACTATTTCTTAAAACTTTCTTCCTAAAATTATTTGAATCAAATCAGGAATTCTATAGAATAATTGACTCATCTAAACAGCCTTAATTCATGAAAGTTCATTTTTATGTTGATCTGCAGGAAATCTGATCAATAGGGTTGACTAATGCACAGGGAAGGTTAATTAATAATGATAGGAAAGGCATATCAGCTGTAAGAAGCAATTCTGAGATGAAATCTCTTTGGAACCATGCCACTGAACTCACCTAATCATACACCATGCAAACACAGTGGGCCACCTCCAGGAAGGCCTGGATACTCCAAGCAAATGGACCTAATAATCAAGCCGGGATAGCCATTTTAATATCTAAGAAAACAGACTTCAAACAAAAATTAATAAAAGGAAATGAGGAGGGATACTATATATTCATTAAAAAAAAAAAACCCTACCAGGATAACATTTAAATTTTTAGCATCCATGCCACAAACATAAGAGCACCCACTGCTGTAAATGAAACACTTCTGCAGCTTAAATCACACATTGATCTTCAAGCACTGTATAGTGGGAGGCTTCAATACCTCACTGTAATCAATCAATAGGCCCTGCAGACAAAAACAAAACAGAGAAATGCTCTAGCTAACTGATATCATAAACTAAATGATCCCAACTTATATTTATAAAAGATTCTACCCAAACACAAAAGATATACCCTTTTGCCAGCAAGTCATGGAACTTTCACCAAAATTGATGACATACTCAAACAGTGCAAGTATCAACAGACACAAGAAAACAGAAAGAATCCCCTGCATCCCATCAGACGACCATGAATTAAAGCTGCACAGCATCAACAAGCGAAACAACAGAAAGCTTAAAATCTCAGGGAAACTGAACAACTCTCTGCTGAAGAAAAAACAGGTCAAGACAGAAATAAAGAAAAAAAATTAAAGACTTTCTAATATTCAGTGAAGATCAATAAATAACATTTCAGAACTTACAGGATACAATGAAAGTAGTGATAAGAGGACAGTTGATAGCACTAAGTGCATACATTTAAAAAATTTAGAGATCTCTTACTAGCAACTTAACAGCACACCTAAAAGCTCTAGAAAAAAAAAGAGAAGTAAGCACATCTATGAGGAGAAGACAGCAAAAGAGCGCACAAGTCAGTTAAACAGAAACAAAGAGAGCATTAAAAGAATCAATGAAACAGCTGATTTTAGGAAAAACAACAAAACAGACAAACCTTTATCCAAACTAAGTAAAAGAGAAAGAATATGCAAATTAAAAAACTTTGAGATGAAAAGGACACAACAATGAAGAAATCCAGAGAATCATAAGGACACATTTAAAAAACCTGTACTCCACCAAATTGGAAAATCTAAAAGAAATGGATATCTTGATAGGCATTACTTACCAAAGTTACATCAAGATCAAATCAACAATTTAAGTAGATCTATAACCCCTAGTGAAATAGAAGAATTTATTAAGACTCCCAAGCTAAAAAAGGGGGACAAAACCTCCAAAACAAGCATAACAAGGTTTAATGGTTTAGTACAGAATTCAACCAGACTTTCAAAGAGAGACTTAACACCAACTCTGAAACCCAAAGCAAATAAATACTTAACGAAGAAAGAATATTACAGACCAAGTTCCCTCATGAACCTAGATGCATAAATACTCAATAAAATATTGTAATCAATACTTAATCAAAGAACAGAAATGTTCAAGTAGGCTTCATCCCAGAGATGCAAGCATGGTTCCACATACGAAAACCAGTAAATGTAATCCACCATATAAGTAAACTGACAGGGAATAAAAGTCACAGGATCATCTCATCAGACATGGACCAAGCCTTTGACAAAATTCAACACCAATTCAGGATCAAAGTCTTGGAGAGATTATGGATACAAAGGACATACCCAAACATAATAAAGGAAATTTACAGCAAGCCTATACACAACATCAAATTAAATGGAAAGAAACTCAAAACAGTTCCATTAAAATCAGGAACAAGACAAGACTCTCCACTCTGTCCATATCTATTCAATATTGTCTTTGACGTTTTAACTAGAGCAAAGACAACTGAGAGAGACCAAAGGGATATAATTTGGAAAGGAAGAACTTGAAGTATCCCAATTGGCAGATGATATGATAGTATACATGAGTGACTCCAAAAATCCCACTACTAAACTCCTAAGGCTGAAAAACACATCCAGAAAAGTGGCTGGATCCAAAATTAATTCAAAAGAATCAATAACTCTCCTATAGAAAAATGACAAACTGAGAAATGAATCAAGCAAACAACCCCTTTTACAATACACTCAAACAATATAAAATATATTGGAATAACTCTTAAAAATAAGGTGAAAGACTTGTATGATAAAAATTTCAAGTTTTTGAAGAAGGAAAGTCAACAATATATCAGAAGATATAAAAAAAAAATCTCTGCTATTCCTGGATTGGCAGGATTAAAACAGTAAAAATGGCCATCCAACCAAAATCAATCTACAGATTAAACATAGTTCCCATCAAAATTCAAAAACAATTGTTTTATAGACCTTGAAAGAAAATTCCCACCTCATATGGAATAACCAAAACCCAGGGTAGCTAAACAAATCCTGAACAATATAGAACTGCATGATATTGGCAAAACACACACACACATTGATCGATGGAATCGAATTGAATACCCAGACATAATTCCATCTACATATGGACACCTGATTTTAGATAAGGAGTCCAGAAATACACAATGGAAAAAGGACAGTGCCTTCAACAAATGGTACTGGATAAAACTATATCTCTGCATGTAGAAGAATTGCAAAGGTCCATATTCATCATCCTGCACAAAACTCAAAGACATCAAAATATCACCAGACACACTGAAACTGAGAAAAGATATAGTGGGGAATAACTCGAATGACTATACTGGCTCAAATGACAACATTCTGAACAGAACATGAATAGTGTGTGCACTAAGATCAACAATTAATAAATGAGATTTCATGAAACTTAAAAGCTTCTGTAAGGTAAAATATCACAGTCAATGGACAAAAGAGATAGGTAAAGGAATGAGAAAAGATTTTTACCAACTCTACAACCAATAGAGACTTAATATACAAAATGTATAAAGGACTCAAGAAATTAGATGTATAAAGAATAAAAAAATTCAAATAAAAATAGTGTACTGATCTAAATAGAGAAATCTCAAATGGCTAAGAAACACAAATGTTGATCATCTTAGTCATCATGGAAATGCAGAAAAGTTTGCTGAGACTTCATCTTACACATGTCAGAATGGCTAAGGTCAATAATATGAGTAACAGCTCATGCTGGCAAAGATGTAGAGTAAGGGGAACACTCCTCCATTGCTGGTGGGAACACAAACTAATACAACCACTATGATAGGAAATCAATATTGTGATTCCTCAGAAAAAAAAAAAAAAAACCAAAAGCTCGGTATACCTCAAGACCCAGCTATACCTCTCTTGGGCTTAGACCCAAAAGTTCCATCCTAACACAAGGACACTTACTTGAGTACTATGTTCATAGTAATTATTCATTATAGTCAAAAACTGTAAACCATCCAGATATCCCTAAACAGAAGAAAGGATAAAGAAAATGTCATATATTTACACAATGGAGTATTATTCAGCTGCTAAAAAAATAACATCATGAAATTTATAGGAAAATAGATGCAACTAGAATAAATCTAAATGAGGTAACCAAGAACCAGACACACCAATATGGTATGTATTCACTTCTGAACAAATATCAGTTATTAGGTAAATGATAATCAAGCTATAATCCAGATTCAGAGAGTATAGGTAAAGTGGAGAGCTATAGTGAGAAGCATGGATCTCTTTGGAAATGAGAAATAGAATAGATTCTGTGAGTGGACTGAAAGTGATTGGGGACAGGAGTGAAAGGGATCAGTTGTGAAAGTGGAGAGAGTGCAGGGAGAAATATCTACAATTAGTGGGCATTTGGGGTTAGTGTAGAGACCTAGTACACTAGTAACTTCCTGGAATCTAAGAAGGTGACCTTAGTTAGGACTCCTAACTAAGTAATGAAGAATACAGAGTTTGAACTGCCATCATTTATAGCCAAGCAGGGCATATTCCCCGTGCTGAGACTGAGTCACATTCAGTTGAGTTGTTGGCAGCGGAGATCCCATGGAGATCCCTAAATAACCAAGGATGATGCTAGGACAGAAGGATACTCTCTGAAAACTGGCAGCAGGGCTGCATTGCTGAAGACAACTTTTACACAGCTCTCTGGATGTAGAGAGGTGAAGCAGATGCAGACTTAGAGACCCCACCCATGGGTTCTAGTCTCTGGGGTGAGAAGGAACAGCCTACAGAAAGAGAAACCTGGAATCAACCCTGGCTAAAAATCCTCAAACTAAAATCTGTCCTGCCTGCAAGATATGCAGGGGAATGGTGGCACCCAACTTCTTGGAGGGCAAACCAATGTTAGGTTTAACTTGAAGCTTACACTATGAGAGAGAACCTGTCACTTACACTACCTGGATGGCCAAAAATCTCAGAGTGGCAAGTATAGAGTTTTGCATGGGTATGTAATAGGTCCCCTGCTGATATAGTATGGCTGTTAGCATGCTGTTTTTGTGGGACTCCCAACAGTGACAGAAGCTATAGCTTTAACTCTCTCACACGCTCTTGAGATTCTTTCCTCCTATTGGGTTGCCTTGTCCAGACTCAATATGAGGTCTATTGCCTTGTCTTTTTGTATCTTGTTTGGTCTTGTTTGGCTATCCTCTATTAGAGTCTTGCTCTTTTCTAAAGAGAAAATAGAGGAAGGGGAGTAGATCTGTGGAACACGGAGAGTAGGCTGGACTTAGGAGGAGTGGAGCAAGGGGAAACAGTAGTCAGAATATATTATATGAGACAAGAATCTATTCCAATTAAAAAACATTAATTCCATTTTTCTTAAATGAAAAATGTAAAGAAGAAAAGTAATAATGGACAAAAAGAAGTGAAATAGTGAAAACAGGGAAAAAGCATGATTTTGACAGATATAATTCTCGTTCTGTATGGGTGAACATCACACAGGAGTTTATGACAAGCTCATTCTTGGCCCTGTATACATCTGTGAAATCAAAAGTTATGCTCTCCACAATGTGAAATATGTATCATGAAGGTCACAAACCCAGATCATTTTCTTGTGTTAGTTTTCAAATAATAGAACTACATATATAATGTTATATAGTATTGCTATATTATATACTCAATACATACAAACATATATAAAAAATTAAACGTCTATACACATTCTCAAAAGCAAAGATAAAAATGTCACTATCTAAGGTGGATTATTTGATTACAAGAAAACGAAGAGATGAGTCATTTATCTCAGACTATTACATTTTTGTCAAACTATAATTTATTGTCATTGTTTAAATTCAAACAAAACAAGTCAGTCTGTTGTTTAACTCCATTTTTTAATTTTTTCATGCAGCATAACTCATTGGCAGAAATCTCTCAAATTATCCAAATAAAACAAATGTCTGCATTTTTACAGTAAACTATGATAGCACATTTGCTCATTATCTTTGGAACACCTCTTGCTACAAAAGCTTGATATTTAATTTTTCTTCTCCACATACCAATTAAAAATGTTTGAAAAACTCTTTGAATATGATTTTTTTTAGCTAGATTTTGTGTTCTTTCTGCCCTTCATTTTATTTTGCTATCTGTAGTGTAGATAAGATGGCTGAAGTTCTCACACCAATCTGACAAATAAGAGTGCATTAAACATTAAAATCAAATGGAAGAAAAAAGTGGATTGGTTCAGTGTGTCTGGTTTTATGTGGAAGTCCTTGATCCACTTATATTTGAGCTTTGGGAGAGGGAAGAGAGAGGGGAAAAGGAGGGCCAAGATCAGGTATGGGAAGAGACAGGAGAGAAGTCCAGAGGCCCAGGAGAACGAAGGGAAATAGGTAGCAGTGGGGGGTGGAGAATGAGGGGGAAAACCACTAGAAAGTCCCAGATGCCAGGCATGTGAGAGGCTCCCAAGACCCAGGGGAGATGACATAGCTGAAAGGCCCAGCAGCAGGGAGATAGGACCTGAAGAGACCACCTCCAGTAGACAGATATGTCCCCCAGTTGAGGGATTAGGTCACCCACATCTCACATCTCACAATTTTTAACCTAGAATTGTTCCTGTCTAAAGGAAATGCAGGGACAAAAAAGTGGAGCACAGACTGAAGGAAAGGCCATCCAGAATCCACCTCACCTTGGGATCCATCCCATCCACATACATCAAACCCTGACATTATTGCTGATACTAAGATATGCTTGTAGAAAGGAGCCTGGTATGGCTGTCCTCTGAGAGGCTCTGCCATCAGCTGACTAAGACAGAATGCAGATACTCACAGCCGATCATTTGACTGACCCCAATGGAAGAGTTAGTGGGTAGGACTAAAGGAACTGAAAGGAATCACAACCCCATAGTAACAACAACAGTATCAACTAACTGGATGCCTCAGAGATCCCAGTGATTAAACCACCAACCAGACTATACATGAGACAGTCCATGGCTCCTGCTACATGTGTAGCAGAGGACTGCCTTATCTAGCATTACTGAGAAGACAGGTGCTTAGTCCTGTGGAGGCCTGATGCCGCAGAGAAGGGGGATCATAGATAGGTGAGACAGGAGTGGTGGGTAGGTGGGAGAACACCCTCTGAGAAGCAAAGGGGTGAGGGCTTGTGGAGGGGAGTCCGGAAAGGGTGACAACATTTGAAATGTAAACCAATAAAATAATTAATAAACAAAAACAGAGAAAGATGTGGATTTGTTGAAACTGCCTAAGCTGTAATTGCTTGATGTTTTGTAGTGGATACAGTACTGACTGTGAAAGTCTTTTATAAGTCTACAATCCACCTGCTGGATTATAATCGGTCTGCTCATACCCTGAGCAGACCTTGGGCATGAACTCTGCAGCCAGTCTCACAACACCCAGAGGAAGCTCCACTCCCAGGCCCTCTAACACTCCCAGGAGTGTGCCCTGAGCAGACTATGTCTCTAACTCCATAGCCAGTCCCACAACACCCATAAGAACCTCCACTCCTAGGCGCTCTAACAAGCCCACAATAAGAGGGACTTGATCACACCAGGATCTCAGGGTCCCAGAGGCAGCTTGACTCACAAGAGCTCTGACACACTCAGGATCTCAGGATCACAGAGACAGCTGAACTCTGAAGAGTTCTGACACAACCAGGATCACAGGAAGGACAGGCTCCAGTCAGATATAGTGAGGGCAGGTAGCACTAGAGATAATCAGATGGCAGGAGGCAAGCATAAGAACATAAGCAATAGAAACCAAGGTTACTTGGCATCATCAGAACCCAATTCTCCCACCATAGCAAGTCCTGGATACACCATCACACTGGAAAAGCAAGATTCAGATCTAAAATCACTTCTGATGATTGATGATGATGATGATGGTGATGATGATAGAGGACTTTAAGAAGGGCATAAATAACTCCCTTAAAGAAATACAGGAGAACACAGGTAAACATTTAGAAGCCCTTAAAGAGGAAACACAACAATCCCTTAAAGAATTACAGGAAAGCACAATCAAAAAGGTGAAGGAAATGAACAAAACCATCCAAGATCTAAAAATGGAAATAGAAACAATAAAGAAATCACAAAGGGAGACAACCCTGGTGTTAGAAAACCTAGGAAAGAGATCAGGAGTCATAGATGCAAGCATCACCCACAGAATACAAGAGATAGAAAAGAGAATCTTAGGTACAGAAGATACCATAGAAAACACTGACATAATAGTCAAAGAAAATGCAATATGCAAAAAGATCCTAACCCAAATCATCCAGGAAATTCAGGACACAATGAGAAGACCAATCTAAGGATAATAGGTATAGAAGAGAGTGAAGATTCCCAACTTAAAGGGCCAGTAAATATCTTCAGCAAAATTATAGAAGAAAACTCCCCTAACCTAAAGAAAGAGATGCCTATGAACATACAAGAAGCTTACAGAACTCTAAATAGAATGGACCAGAAAAGAAATTCCTCCCATCACTTAATAATCAAAACACCAAATGCATTAATCAAAAAAAGAATTTTAATAGTGGTAAGGGAAAAAGGTCAAGTAACATATAAAGGCAGGCCTATCAGAATTATACCAGTCTTCTCACCAGAGGCTATGAAAGCTAGAAGATCCTGGGCAGATGTCATACAGACCCTAAGAGAACACAAATGCCAGCCCAGGCTACTCTACCCAGCAAAACTCTCAATTACCATAGACAGAGAAAATAAGATATTCCATAACAAAACCAAATTTACACAATATATTTCCATAAATCCAGCCCTACAAAGGATAATAGATGGAAAACACCAACACAAGGAAGGAAACTACACCCTTGAAAAAGCAAGAAAGTAATCTTTCAACAAACCCAAAAGAAGATAGTCATACAAACATAAGTTTACCTCTAACATCAAAAATAACAAGAAGTAACAGTCACTTTTCCTCAATATCTCTTAACATCAATGGACTCAATTCCCCAGTAAAAAGACATAGATGTCTTTAAATAATATAAAAATTAAGAAAAATGTCTATAATCCTTTAACCATTGGTATTGTCTTCATTCATTTAGAACAGTGTCCTCCTAAGGCACCCAGCTTGTCCTCAACAAATGAGCATTTAGATTATTTTCATATTTAGGCCACCATGAATATAACTGCAATGAGCATGAGAATTCCGATACTTCTTAAAACTAATTTCAAGTGCATTTGATTGTGTGTGTATAAGAAATTAAACACAGACTTCACAACTCTACTATGAGTGACCCCTTAAACTCTTGTGTTTCTTACCCTCCAGCTACTACTGATCTCCCAAACATAGAGGTCCCATGCACTAGAACTCTCTTTGGAAATGGAAGTGATCAGAAAAGTGGGCTATTGCTCTGCAGCTTCTTATGACCCCTTGTGGTTTCCGGTAAACCCAGCCCCACTGAAGCATATACACAAAATCACGTTAAAGAATAATTTAATGTCTACTTCCTGTCACATGAACTATGGCACAAGATACAGAAGTTGCCCTACCCACCTACCCATCATCATGTACACCTAGCAAAACTCTGCATCTCAGAAACTCATTTTGCACCTTAAAATTTAATTTCCTTGAATCATGCCATTGTGCCTGGTGGCAGAAGATTCTGATCAAGTACAGCTGAAGGATGATCCCCACCACCTCCTTTCAACTACTTTCAAAACTATTCATAAAATTTATCACATAAAACTGAATGTGGAATGCGAGTTTCAAATTTTCTAGAAACCAGACCTTTGGTTTTCCAATCTGTCTTCCAACTGTACACCAAAAGCAATGCCTGTGTGTGCATTCTGGTTAGTAATATTATTTGCACCACAGCTTTCCACTGCTAGGGTTGCAGTCTCCCCACCCCAAGAGTAAGATTCCCAGGTCATCACATGTACTAATGGAACCAGAGTCTCACCTACAGGCCATCTCAGTCCAAGCAGATGAGACTCTGATAGCTCAGCAGACATGCTCCTCCTGGTCTGGAGATATTGGCCCATGTACTCATCATGGCATGGCTTATGGTCTCCCTCACAGCTTCCTACAGCTACATCAGAGAAGAATTCGAGAAAGAACCTGCAAGCTACTGCCCACTGGTGCTCCTGACTGCTAGGCCTGCCTAGAGTTCTTCATTAGCTCAGAGTACCAGCCAACTGGGCCCCAAGACAGTAGCAGCTCCTCTACTGGAGATCAGAGATCAAATGACTCAGATAGCTGAGGCCTTCTCAGTTCTGCCCTCCCACTGTAGGGACAGACAGAGCCCTAGTCTGGGAAATTTGTATTTTAGTAAAATTCTCCAGTGTCCCAGAGCACTTCCTGTTGATCTTCAAGGTGCAGGGTCCATGATGTGCACATATCATTACAGACAGAATGTATAGTGCAGCCATCTCTACCTCATAGCTGGGAAGTCCTATAGCTAAACTTCAGTCAAATCACATAGTAACCACAATTAAAGCAAAGAGTGGCCATGAATTTGAAAGCAAGGAGCAGTAGTTGGGAGGTAAATGAGAAAAATAAATAAATAAATAAATAAATAAATAAATAAATAGGAAAGGACACGGCAGCTCCTAGGAATGATGGGGTAGAAAGTTTATTATAGATAAAAGGGAGAGTATAGCCAGGGCAGGGGCATCTGGGAGAGTCCAGAGTGGACATGACCCTGAGCCACGTGAGGAAAGGGTGAAAGGCAGAGTCGGTAGCTAGACTTAAGAGGCCAGGAGGGTAAAATGATAGATGAAAAAAACCAGGTAACTAAAATGGCTCGATTACATAAGGAAGAGCAGCTGGGAGAAGGACAGACTAACCCCTGGGCTAGAGGGTGGGGTCTGCCAGGCATACCCTGTAACAGACAGGGACTAAGGAATGCTGGGGAACCTGACAGCCAGCTCTGCTTTGATTTGTTAAATAGGCACCTCAGCTATTTTCTTCAGGGCATGAGACTTAATGGTAGGAAAAATGAGAAGGTTGAAATGATTTAATTATAATCCTAAAAATTATTTTAAAAAGTTGAAATTAGGCTTTATGATCCACCATTCTTCAGGGGCTAGACATATGTATTAGAGCACATCAAGAATTATTCATACCTTTCTCTGAGGTTGTGCATTTTCACACAGGAAAAATAGCATTTCTGCTATGCATAGCCACACCAGGTTGTCCAGATTTTCTGTGCTGGATGAACTAGTGAAACTACAGAAATTTGGTTTCTAGAAATAAGTTCAGTTTCTCATCCAGATTCTCAATTGCCCTGGCCTGTGAACTCCCCAAAATGACCAGTTTGAAATTTTACTGATTGTCTAAAATTGATTACCACACTTTTCACTGCAAATGCCAACTACTGACAAAGCAGGAAAGTTCTCTCCTTCCTTCCTCCCTGTTCCTTTCTAAGCTGTGACCAGCTTCAAAAGTTGTCAGCGAACTTAGTTCGTACACAGGTCCCTTAAAATACACACACACACACACATATATACACACACACACATATATATATATATTTCATTATGTATAGTGTCCTGTCTGCATATATGCCTGTATTTGAGGGTACCAGATCTCGTTACAGATGGTTGTGAGCCACCATGTGGTTTCTGGGAATTGAACTCAGGACCCCTGGAAGAGCAGTCAGTACTCTCTAACCTCTGAGCCATGTCTCCAGCCCACACAGGTCCCTCTTTATTTGTAATCCCCCACCCCAAAACCCAGGGAGGTTGGAGGACACTCACTCACTGGTGTCTTCTCCTTTGCACTGACCAGTCAGGGCCCAGCCTGAAAGAAGTTGCAGGACTGTCTTCCAGGCACTGGGCAGCAGAGATAGTGTTGGTTGTGACCCTGTAATGCCCTCTCTGAAAAGCTTCTTAGAGGCCTGCTCTTTGATATGAGGATGGACCTAGTGGCGGATTGTAAATCAGAGTTGTTTCCTTTGTTATGGTTTGGAGACAAATGTCTGGACAATCCTGGTGAATAAATCATGCCTGGTTGGCATACTACTTATCTGTGGGGTGTTTTAGAGGCAGTCCTTCCTCCCTCAGCTAAATTCTAATTGTCGCCATTTACTATTTCCTATCCTTTCATCATCAATCCTAGTTTTCTACATCCACAGATTAATATTAGAATGCTACTCAACACACGAGATGCCTTTTACAATCTACACAAAATTAACTCCAAATGGATCTTACAACTAAACGTTAAATGCTAAGGGCAGAACTTGTAGAAGACACTAGAGAAGTCGGGGCTTTCCAAGTTTGGCATCCTGACAATGATGTTTCTACACACAAGTTCCTGTTCTAAATGCTTTGCCGTAGATACAAGCCCCACAGTGAAGTTATTCAGAGGACACTACCGGGTCCAGGAAGTGTCTGGAATCCCAATGGATCTTACAGATTGCTGCATCAGGAGGCTGCTTACCACCCACTTCAGCTCCCGCGGATCAACTGCCTGCCCCTCCCCATTGCTTGCAGTGACCCTAAGCTCACTGTGTAGTAATTGTGCCAGCCCGCTGTTTTCCAACCCAGCCTCCGGGAGGGCCTAACACTTCAGTTCCAGAGGCTCAGCTGCCTGCTTCTCCTCTTTATCGGCAGTGAGTGACCCAGCGCTCACCATGTCGCAACTTCGGAGCGCGCCTCACAGCACCCAGCAGCAGGGCTCAGAGCACCGAACCAACCGCTCAAGCCTGCTCAGCTACAGGGAACCTGCAACATGGCACCCGGAAAAACTCTCCTTGTCACCTCACTAGCAGATCCGCCTGGAGGCCCTGATTGGCCAGTGAGTCTTGAGTGACCATGAACACCTCCCTTAGTGTTTGAGTGTCTTAAAGGAACACAGCATACTGTTTTCTGGCTCAGGTTTCACGACCAAGGACAAAATGTTTCCAGATCTGCAGTGGCTGCATTCTATAGCACTTGTGCCTGTCTTCCAATAGCCTACCTGACTGTTTTCCCACCCAGCCCTGGGGAGACTCCACCACTTCAGCCTCAGTGACTCAGCTGCCTCCTCCTCCTCCTCCTGCTCCTCCTCCTCTTCTTCTAAAGGTCAATTTAGGGGCATGCCTGTCACTTCTTCCTCCTGGAATCAAGGTAGATAGCTTGCATAGCTCCTTACTGAACTTGCAGTGGAGTTATTAATCTGTTCCACAAGTAAAAGGGTGCCCAGAATATTAACAATTAAAAAGAGATTTTTAGGAAACAAGAGTTTTGTTTTGTGGCCTTAGATAAAGTGCAGATACTTCTCATGTGGTAGGTATGAGACGACGCAGGAAGAAAAGCAGGAAACAGATGGCACTGGTGAACACTATTGTTAGCAGCATATCTTCCTGGGTGAGAAGGTTTAAAATCAAAACAAAATAAAAATAAAAGAAAGTTGCATTAGTAAAGGTTCTTTAGATGAACATACCTGGAAAAATGAATCTATATGTATGTAGAAAATGGATTTATTAGAATGTCTCTAGGCTCTGGGTCACCTAGTTCACCAATGGCTGTCTGCCAATGGTAACTTAAGGAATCCAGTAGTGGATCCTTAAGTTACCATTGTTGCTGGATGTTTCGGCATATACCAGAATTCTGAAGACATGGACTCTAATGTCAGAAAGAAAAAGAAAAGGAAAGGAAAGGAAAGGAAAGGAAAGGAAAGGAAAGGAAAGGAAAGGAAAGGGAAGGGAAGGGGAAGGGAAGGGGGAGAGGGAGGGGGAGGGAAGGGGAAGGGGAGGGGAGGGGAGGGGAAGGGGAGGGGAGGGGGAGGGGGAAGGGGGAGGGGGAAGGGGAAGGGGAGGGGGAGGGGGAAGGGGAAGGGGAGGGGGAGGGGGAAGGGGGAGGGGGAAGGGGAAGGGGAAGGGAAGGGAAAAAGAAAAACTCTGAGGAGCTTTTGGGGCTGCTTGGCAGGAATCTGACATTGGCCAAGAACAAGGAAATGGGCTTCAAGTAGGAATATGACATTAGGCCATGGCACGGAAATAAGTTCAGGCAGGAATCTAATTTCAGGGTGGAACGAAAGAAGTAGGCTTCAGGCAAAAATCTGATTTGGGGCTTGGACAAGGAAGTAGGGTCAGAAATTTTGGTCATCCTGATAAGCCCTTGGAAACAGGAGTGATCACGGGACTTTGCTTATTGCTTTGCTTGTTCCTTAACTATTTGTGTTTATTGTACTTCTTGCCCTTATTACTTGCATGTAATTAAAATGGTATAAAAGCGAATTG
The DNA here is from genome assembly GCF_978045245.1 of Mus caroli. Lineage (NCBI taxonomy): Eukaryota > Metazoa > Chordata > Mammalia > Rodentia > Muridae > Mus > Mus caroli. The sequence goes on along the minus strand of NW_028227266.1, from coordinate 123,009,643 downwards.
GAAAAAAAAACCTGCTTTCAGTCTCAGAATTGACTGAGGTCATGCTGCAGTATTGTCTAATTGTCTTTCTTTTCTGTCCTCGCTCCTACGCTGGAGAACCTGTTGACTGACTGAGATGGCTTGGTGAAAAAGAAAGAGAAAGAGAAAGAGGAAGAGGAAGAGGAAGAGGAAGAAAGAGGAAGAGAAAGAGAAAGAGAAGAGAAAGGGGAGAGAGAGAGAGAGAGAGAGAGAGAGAGAGAGAGAGAGAGAGAGAGAGAGAGAGGAAAAGGAAAAGGAAAAGGAAAAGGAAAAGGAAAAGGAAAAGGAAAAGGAAAAGGAAAAGGAAAAGGAAAAGGAAAAGGAAAAGAACTTGCTAGCCAGAGGTAGGGCAAGCTGACAAAGAGAAAGAGCTACCATCTTCACTGTCCTTTGTATATGCAGCTGCCACCAGAAGCTGTGGCCTAGATTAAAGCTGGATTTTAGCACCTGAAAAGATCCAGATTAAGGAAGGGTTTTCCCACTTCAAAAGCTCTAATTAAGGAAAATTTTCCATGGTATCCAACTTTTGGGTTTCAGTTAATTCCAGCTGTAGTCCAGAATAGCCAAGACAGAAGAGCTGAGAAAGACTTTTCTCCTATGGTAGACAAGGAGAGCATGGGAGTCATTTCCAAAGCAATAATTTTCTTCAACAAAGGAAGCACAGGGATTTTACTGAGGGAGTCTGGATATGTTCACAAATAGGGTTTCCTATTCCTATAAATGTTAAGTCAAATCCTCTGCTGAACATGGTCACAATGTCAAAGCAGAGATATTAAGGGCATTCTTAGCTCAAAGTCAGCAAAAAACATATGTAAATTATAAAATGATGAACAGAAATGCCTCTGGAGTGTTCACCATGTACTACAAGGTCTTAGCTGAAAAGCAAGTAAATGACACTGTGAGAGTAGATTTCTCAGGAGTCAATGCGACCTGCCAATCATGATGCATGATGTAACAGATAGAGGTATCAATGCCACAATCCTCACATATACAAAGACAGAGAACACAAATTCAGAAAACATCAAGGAAAAGTCACCTGTTAGCACTGTGCACTGTTCTTAGAAGAACAGTTTGCTTAGATATTCAAATCTCACAATAAGGCTGCTTTAGCCTCTAAGCAGGCTGTCTCAGAGGAAGGCCACAACTACTTTTAATCAAGACTAGAAGGAGTTCATTTTAATTAGCTTTGACTGCTCTCTGTCTTAGGGCTGACTTCACTATATAAAATTCTATTTTTAAGCTTTGTTTTTATTTGTGTGTGTGTGTGTGTGTGTGTGTCTGCATGCATCTTTGTAGAGTACTAACAGAGGCCAGAGGAAGGCAGGAGATGCCTGGAACTGGAGTTTCAGCAAATGGTTAGCTACTATGTGATTTTTGGGGATGTAACCTGTGTTCTCTGTAACAATACCCATTTCTCTTAATTGCTAAGCTATCTCTCTAGTCATTTTTTATTTAAAATTTATTTTTGTATATTTTAATTCAAATATATTGTTTCACTTTCCCCACTCCTGTCCTCTCTTCATAACTTCCCAAATTCTTCCCAACCAATTTCTTCCTTGTTAAGTATTGTGAATAAGTATGCTCAGATATATGAATAAAACTTGCTGAGTGTTGTTTTTAACAAAATCTTAGTTGTTTGATTTTTACCAATGAAGACTTGGAGCCAGATGCTGGGGTGAAAGCCTGCTAGCTCAGAGATGAAGAGAAAGCACACAGCATTTCTCTGTCCTTCATCTTCAGTCAATGTTCAAAAAGGAAAAGAGAGTTTTCCTTCTCCACTCTGTTTCTAACAAACCTTCAAACTGAATGTTTCTACTTCCTGTGCATCTCTCTGTCTTCCTGACTTCCTCCTACTCTCTCTGTCTTTTTTTCTTTGTTCACTCTCTGTCAACTGCTTTCTCTGCCCCTTGACCTATAGTTTGCTTTATTCTTGTTTACAATAAACAGAAAGCTCTTGGATCAAGGGTATGTGCTAGGGTTGAACCACATCACAACTAGAAAACAGGTTTTTCCAGTAAATAACACAGCCTCAGTGTGCACAGTGTGATCAAATATCCTGCAACAGCTGATTCCATTTCTGTTGGCTGCATGTATATGGTTTCAGGACTGACCACATTGCATTGGATAGCCAAAGATGGAACTTGTGGTGGTTTGAATATAGTTGGCCCAGAGAGTGGCATTATTAGGAGGCGTGGCCTTGTTGAATATAGTGTGGGGGTGGGTTTTAAGGCTTCTATGCTTAGGCTCTGCCCAGTATGAAATGGGATACTCCTCCTGGCTGCCTGTAGAAAACAGTCTCCTTCCGGATGCCTTCAGATCAGGATATAGAACTCTCAGTTCCTTCTCCAGCACCATGTATGCCTGTGTGCTGCCATGCTTCCTGGCTTGATGATAATGGACTGAACCTCTGAAACTGTTAGCCAGTCCCAATTAAATGTCCTTTATAAAGTAACCTTGGTCATGGTGTCCATTAACAGCAATGGAAACCCTAAGACAGAACTCATCTTTGCTAATTTTCCCACCTACAAGAGAGTTCTATTCTTTAATGAGCAACAGGATGTTGAAGGCACAAATGTCCTTGCTCCCACAGATCACTAGGAAAACAAGGAATGTCAAACACACAGGGACTTCTCAATGAAGGAGATAAAATACCTGCATTCAATTCAAAAGTTTGGGAGTACATTTTGTTAATGATCTGGTGACCTCTTTGCTATCTGTGCAGCCAGACCCTACCCATTCTCCAGAATGATTATTCCAGGCTCTTCCCTAGACTATTACCCATCGTTAGGGGAGATGCCATATATATTTTATGGCTGGTTCATCTCTATGCTATAGGTTAGAGTGCACATTAAATTCTAGGCCTTTTGGCTATGGAACCCACCCTCAGGGTCACATAGACTTTGTAAAAGAATTCCTATGTAGTCACACCTTAAGCATTACTATGCATTTGGTATTGGACTGATTGTTCCCTGGAAATCTTTTCCAAAATTGTACTGTGTTTCAAATATGGTGTCAATGAACTGCCTAGTATTAAACTCCCCACTCTGATTCCTCAAGTCAATTTGTACCCGGTTTCATTATCATCTCTTAGTCTGTGGTTTGTTTCCCTCTCTGATTCCTGCAGGGACACCCCCACCCCCACCCCCAGCCCCTCACCAGAAGACTTCCCCATCAAGAGACCTAGAATGCCTTGGACAGGAAATATTATTAGAAACAGAAGACTTGGGAGTGGAAAATACCTCAGAAGCTAAGAACACTGAAGTTTTTCTCAGAGCACTCAGGTTTTATTCCCAGTACACAGGGCAGCTCATTACTATTTGTAACTGAAATTCCAGAGTTCTGACATCACCTCCTGATATCCCTGTCCAAGAGGCATGAATGGGGTACAAAGATACTCACACTAATAAAATAACATCTAAAATTCTTTGTGTGTGTGTGTGTGTGTGTGTGTGTGAGAGAGAGAGAGAGAGAGAGAGAGAGAGAGAGAGAGAGAGAGAGAGAGAGAGAGAGAGAATTTGCACTGTAAAGCCTACCAGCTCAGTTTTTGAAGAAACCCCATTTTGTGCAAGACTGGCTAAACTCCAACTCCAGGAAGAAAATCACAAAGTCCACTTGAGCAAACATCCTACGGCAACGCCCCCCTGCCCCAAAATCAGGTTACAGTAGCATAGTCAAAGTACATATATAACCTAAGACATCTTGCAGAGATTAGATAACCTAACTATCCTGTTTGTCAGGCAATTTTGCCCCCATGTATGGCTCCTGCAGATTAGGCTAGAAATACAGGTTTTGTTTTGTTTTGTTTTGTTTTGTTTGTTTGTTTTTTACAATATTAACTTGCTGACTAGTATTCACCTCCGTAGTATAAAGGTCAAATGGACCTTTTAAAAAAAGGTGAGTATTATGGTGTCAAGTGTTAGAAGGAATCACCAAAATGTCATGAGATAAAAATATATTTCATGGCTGAGTAAATCTTGCAGTCTCTTCTCAAGTAAGAGTAAGATGTTTCCCTGATTAAAATTGGAGGAACATTTTTATATTGAAGCTCAAGGCTGAGGGACATAGCAAGTGATAACAAAAGTAAAGTATTTTACCGTTTGTAATTAGGTTAACCACCAGCCAGTTCTCAGAACATACCATGAACAGTGGAAACAGTTTATGATGTGTAAATCTGAAGATTATAGAGGAAGAACAAGTCAAGGAAATGAGTGACCTTTAACTTGGGACATGATTAGAGAAAACACCATAGGGAGCAATTTAGAAATAAATCAAATTTTAACATTAGATTTAATTATGAAAAGAAATAAAAATGGAGTCAGTTGGCCCTTAACAAATATAATTTTGATTTTTTTCTTTGTTGGAGTCAGAGTCACCCCAGCTGACATTGATTCATTAAATATACTATAATGTATAACACATACTAAATCTGTAATAAATAGCAGTGTATATTTAATCTTATACCTTGGTGCATCATTCCTAGCATGACCATCTTCTATAGAATGGAGATCTGAAAAGTTATTTGATGTTGTTCTGGTTAGAAGTAAAGGAAAATGTTCTTAGTAGAGCTCCTTCTTTAGAAAACTCTAGAATTATCAATTTTAAGACCATTTCCAACCCCCAGAACTTTGGGCTAATCCTAACTGTTCTAGAGCTTAACTTACATAAAAATGTATCCCTGGTTTATATAGTTGTAGGGGGAGATTTTTCATGTTCCTGTTTTCAACAGAACGCTTCTGTGAAGTTACCTTTACATTGCCGTCATGAATCACACTATGGCCAAAGCAAATTATAATTGATGGCAACAAATTGGGCTGAAGGCTCCAAAGGGATGGCAATGTAAATACATGGCAGCAGGAATAGCTGAGAGTTCACATTTTGGACCTCAGACCAAGAGGTAGCAAGCACAGGCATAGTCAGAGGCTTTTAAAGACTCAAGCTGCATTCATGTGACACAGCTATTTCAAAAAGGTCACACCTGTGCTCCTCCCAAAACTGTTCCACAAACTAGAAAATAAGTATTTAATCATATGTCTCTATAGGAGCCATTCACATTTAACCACCACATTTTCTGCAACTCTTAAATAGTGAAAACTACTTTTTATCTGACCATATTCTACTGTATTCTTAAATGAGAATGCTATATTTCTAATATACAATTCCACAGAATAAATAATCCTGTTCCACAAAGAATCAAAGCATAGCAAAGAATGAACAGACCAAAGCAACACCAAAATCCAGCAGGGAAACCGTCAAATCTTGTAGCTCCTTGTTAAGTTCCTTGATTTTATGATGAAATTTCCTGGACTCCAAAGGACTTTGTATTCCCACTCTTCCAGCTCTGTCACCTGAAGACAGACAGCTTCTGTTAGGCCAACACCTTTATCTGTCTGCAGCTTTCCTCAAAGCTGGTCCTTAGAAATATCTTGTGTATGTTTTTCTATTTATTTTAATGAAAGTGGGTTGGTGAGGGTGGAGATCATTCAGTTGTTAAGAGCTCTGTTAGAAGCAGTTTCAATCCCAGCACTCACATGACAGCTCACAACAATCTGTAACTATAGTTCCATAGGAACATAAATCTAAATACTTGGGTATAAGCTGCTACCTAGCATTGACTTGGGTGATTACATATATGAGAGGTTTTCTGTGAATCCTGACATAGAGATTAAAATATGTATAGTACAACAAAATATTAGTGATATAAAAATGTACTTTTGCCCTACACGGGAACAGGAGAAAGTTGTTTGAGTTCCTGTCCTCTGACAGTAACTGATAACATGTGCTGTAAGGAATGAAAGGTATACTCTAGCTGATAGTTCCAGGGAAATACTCCATTATGGTAGGGAAGATATGGGGACAGTATTGGGAATTTAGCTTGATAATTGGGCTGATGTCAAGATTCAGAGATCAAATAGAAACTTAAACAGATTTAAATCTTGAGTCCTTGACAACAAAGGATTCCTAGAGGAGGCTCCATTTCTTAAAGGTTACACAACTGCTTAACTGCATTGCCAGCGTGGGATCTAGTATTCAAATCCATGAACTCTGGATATTATTTCATATTCAAACCAGAAATGTTAATTCTGGAATCAAATATCAATGATCATGTGCTGAGGTTCATGCAGGAGGAACAGTGAATGGCTTTAGAACTCATGGAATATGGCCCAGAGATAAGACAGCCATGATGAGTGAGCCTCAGAGAGGCATAGCCCTGAGGACCATGTCCTGAGGACTTCATGATGTTGTGGAGTTTTGCTCTGCTTGTTGCACTCACATCCCTTTTAATCTAAGAATTGTATGAAAATTCTAAAGGGGCTTCCAGCTCCTCACTGGGCAACATCTCTGGTGCTCACAAATAGTAGTACTTGATCTCTTTCAGACGTTGCTACTGGGGCAGATTAATCAACCACCCTAGGAAAGAACTTAGAGTTGTAGACTTTCAGCAATGGCCATCATCCTTAGAAAGCATTTGGAAAAATAAAATTGTTAATGAAGCCAGATCGAGATGGTTTTGCTCTTGGCTCTGATGTAGAAAATCTTAGTGAACAATTTGAAGTTCAGAACAGAACACTCCTAATAGTTAAGCAAGGGACTTTTGTAAGGTCAGGAAACGAGAACAATGGCAGCATTGGCTGACATGGCTCTCACTAGGGCTGGACTGGTGGTAGTTGATTTCTTTTACTCATTTTAGCCCTCAGCCTCCTGATAGGATTTAATAAAAATTGTTGATGAATAGATGTACATTCTGAGGATTTAAATATGACTGATTTTTATATAAAAGTTTAGATTTGTGATTCTTTTAAGATTCATTTACTGTTACTTTAAAAATAAATAACAATATAATTAATCCTTTCTTTGTAACTGCAAATTGCTGCCTGCCAGTAACAGAAACTGGCTGAGAAAGCAACCTCACTGGCTTTCACTTGGTTAATCTATAACAAGTTGCTTAGCTATGAATGTATGTGGATTCTTGGGAACAACTTGTTTTTGTTACCTCTACTGTGTAGCTATTTCTTATAAAGGTTTTGGGGGAACATACTGTTCTTTCATAGTCATTAACTAGAAAATGGAATCACACTGTAATTTTATACTATTTGAAAGATTTTGCTGAGATTTATAAGCTCCAGGAGAAAAAAAGTTGTCGGAAGTTTGTTTCATTCATCAAGTCTGTCTGCATGTATATGAGTAAAGCTTGTGTGGGTGTGTGTTGGAGCTTGCTCCATCCACTAACTATGTGTATATATGTGTGAAATGCTTGGAACCTGCTTGTTGTAACTTTGTTCCTTCTACTTCCTAATTATGTATGTATATGTGCATATGTGTATATGTATATATGTGCTTATGTATATATGATGTGTATATATGTGTACATGTATATATTTTTATGTATATGTATACATATACATCATATACATATACATGTACATATACATATACGTGTGTGTGTGTGTGTGTGTGTGTGTGTGTGTGTGTGTGTGTGAAATGCTTGAAGCCTGTTGGAATTTTTTCCCATCCACTCAGTATGTGAATCTTGAATATGTTTGTCAGTCTGTAGATCTGTATGCATGTAGGAATGTATGTATATATGTATGTATGTGTGCATAAATCTATTTATATGTATGAAGTTATTGAAGTCAGCATGTTGCTTCAACTACTCATATGTGTGTTGTGTGTATGAGTGTGTGTGTGTGTGTGTGTGTGTGAATTTTCTCTTTCCTTTTCTTTCTCGATGGCCCCTAAGAGTTAAAAGAGTTGAGAGTTTTTGCTGGCCACTGAAGTGCAGACCCCAGTGAATCAAGCTTCGTTCCCTCAGAGAAAAGTCTGCTGAGTAATTTCTCTAATCACTGGCTGCCAGAGGCAGCAGCTTCCATCAGTCACTATCTGGAATGACCCCTGTCAGGCCCTCTTAGTGCTGACTCTCATCAGCTGCTCTCAGCACTGATCCCAATCACCAATGTCACACCAAGCTTCCTGCCTCAATTTAACCCCTGGATGCCAAAGAAGGTCAATGACATCCTTGGCAGCTTTGACAATCATGACCTAGTAAAACAGATTACATTAATACAAATTCCATGTTTTTGTATAATTACAATCTCATAGGTGTTTTACACCTACAATAAGAGAATAAAGATTTTTTTTTAATAAAAGCATTTTAAATTTTGTAATCAAAGCATGGTGTAGGTGTGTTACATAAAAGTGAGGAAATGCCTGTTACAGACCTCAGGACCTTACTAGTGTCTCAGGAGGTAAACACTAAGGTTGAATGACAATGGGGACCGTTTGAGCCTCCTTGCTGATAGCCTTTTGTCTAAGCTCCGCCCCACGGTTACCTAGTAACAGCCAGATATGCTCTGCTCCACAGTTGCTTGGCAACAGCCAAGTGTGCCTGACTTACCCCCTTCCTCGCCCTCTTGCTCTTGCTCCCAATCTGTCCCCTTGCCCTTAGCCCACTCTCTCCCTATTCCCCTCCCTCCTCTCTCTCTACCTGCCCATGACCTCACTCTCTCTCTCTCTCTCTCTGCCTCTACTATCCTTTCAACTCCCCTCCCCATGCCCTGAATAAACTCTATTCTATACTATACTATGGTGTCCCTCAGGGGGAAGGAATGCCTCAGCATGGATCTGCTGAGGCAGATCCATACCTGATTACACATCCATCAAAGCATATTCCTCCTCTCTTACCTTTTTTAAAACACAACACTTCCAGGTATATAAAATTCAAGAACAGATTAATTAAAATTGTCACCACAGAGTTAGTGCCTTCTTTTTTTCTCTTTGCTTGCCCACTTGTAAATGGACCCTAACCCTAACTCTATCCCTAATCCTATCCTAAGCAGCCAAAGAGTGGTTGCTTCCAGACTTTAAGGGTTAGGTGTTAGATAATCAAGGGACCAAAGGGTGGGAAATCAGCTATGAATGCCACAAGCAGAAAGAGGCTTTAACATCAAGGATGGATCACTCTAACAGATCAGATTTCTGGAAGAGGGAGCCCTATGCTGTTGATAAGTCAGGTGAGACATGGAATTTTATATTCCATTAACTCAACAGGGAAGGAAGGTAGGGCATCATTCAGTGGTCACAGGTGGATGATGCTTGAAGTGTGTGGTATATTTAAAAGGTAGCAGTGTTCACGTTTTTTAGTCATTTACAAGCATATTTTCACAGTTTTTATTGTTAGGTTTCCTAAGACATTGCAACTTTCCTGGAAGAGTCAGAGGCAAATCTAGAAACCATGGAAGGCTCACAGGATGAAGAGACCAGGGAAACGTAGGTATAGTGAATAGTCAAGATAATTTATGGGAGTCCCACAAGATAAGTCACCTCATCTTTGATTTCTGTCATCTACAGTTAGCTAGTTCTTCTCATGAACTTCAAGAGAATGTGCCTGAAAAACTGCTTCCATGTTAATGCTTTCTTGAACATTTTGTATGTAGTCAAGTTAGGTTTCTAAAGCACATAATTATTGTTTTGCTGAACAGTTTGAAAGCTCTGCACTCATAGATAAAGTATAGTCTCTAGAATAAATGATTCATGGGATTGTCTGAGTTCTGACACTTCAAAGTATTTAGAGTAACTTCTGAGCTTCAGGTTCTTTTCAGAGAAATGAGACTAATACCACTTTCAATATGGAAAAATAGTGAGGAGTAAACAAGCCTACATTGCAAGTTTAGATTCAGGTCTGCAATGAATATAATGTATGACAAACATTTGCTCATTTTTCCATTTGTTCCTAATGTCCTATATTTTTCACACATGTATAAAAAATTACATCAATCAATGCAGATGCAATCCAATGTTAATTTTCCTTGTGCCTTTGATATAAATTAATTTTCTAATTTACAGTATAGCCAATATTCATGAGCTTCCCTTGGTATAGCTATTGCACAATAAACACTAGTTTCTATACACCATGGCAATGGACTACAGAGAAATTTCTTAAAATCCCCATCAAAAACGTAGCAGTGAGTAGTATCACCTGAAAGCCTAAGTTTTGATTATATGCCCTATGAATGGCACTCTAATTAAAACTGTTGAGTGCCAGTTATTGCCAGACTATCTCGATAGGCCTCGAACTCAGAAATTCACCTGCCTCTGCCTCCCAAGTGCTGGGATTAAAGGCGTGCACCACCACTGCCTGGCAAGATTTTTTTTTTATGAAATCTTGGCTTTACCTTAGGCTTGTTCTCAACTACATCTTAAAACTTAAGTTAACCCCTATTGGGGTTAGTCTTGTGAGCTGTGTATTCAAAAGCTGAGTTCTGTGCCCCAATCAGACTGTAACTTGATACTGCGGCACTGTAATAATCAATATGTTGTAAAGAATGTTCCCCTGTAATCTGTGATTGGTTTAAAAAGGCTAGAGCATTTGACTGGGCAGGAAAGAGAGAAAGGAAGAACTTGAGATTGAATAGGGGCTCTCAGGTAGGTACCACGAGGAGGAAGAAAGAACAGAAAGAAGGAGGTCCCCATGAAGGAGGATGAACAATGAGGATGGACCATGACCAAGTGGCAAAAGAAGCTCTCTATGAGGACACACAAGGAACAGAATAATCCAGGTGAGACTCAAACTGCAAGTAGCATGGTGTGTATGGTTTGACTGTAAGCTAGAATAGCACACAAACTGCCTAGTTTAGGTTTGTAGCTTATTAATATCTGTTATCTCTGTGTTGTTTACTCTGAAACTAAACAGGATAGAGTGGGTCAGGAAAGCCTACATATAGTTAGTTCATTATCTGATGTCCCATATGTGGGGCATAGAATCCAAACTAACCTGAGAAATTCCTTGGTAAAGTCTCTCCCCCCCCCTCCAGCGCCCCAAAATGAAAGTGTGGCTCCTAACGCCTTGCTGAGCTACTAAACACTTGAATGAGGCCCTTGAGCCCACAGCTTCACTCGGCCAACAGATACAGGTGCAACAGATCTCCCAGTTAGGGTCTGATGTGGGAGTGGGCAGAGGACTAGACCAAACTAGCCTTGGTAGAGTCACACTACTGCAGCTACTGGGAGAACAGCAGTGGCATAGCCCAAGCTCCTCAGCATGCCCACAGTGGCAGAACTAGTTCTTCAAGGACTGTGCTTGGCCTCGTGCACCAGCCGCAGAGTTTGGAACTGCACACAGATCTGAAATTAGCCATGGGATGACTCAGCTCAAGTGTTGAAGAGCTCCACAGCAGCTTTTCTAGAGCCTTCCCCAGGGTAGGGGCATGACAGAAAGAAGGTGGACTTAAACCAAAGCCCATCTGGAACCTGACACCAATCCTTTCCTCCCACAAAGACTGAGACACGGTTATGAGCACTGGCTCAGCATGAAATGTCAAGGTGTCACCAGGGCCCAGGACATCAGTGGCCCAAAGTGTTTTTTTTTTTTTCAGTTGAGAGGCCTTACCATCCTCCCTGTGAGCAAAAGGACCAGGACTGGACTAACTACTGTGAGTGTCCTGAGCTGAGCAGCAGAGGGAGACAGAGAACACAAAGAGGAAACTAACACTACAGACCTGACCAAAATTTCACAGACAAATATAAATGATTTGAAATAAATAAATTAAAAGAAATGCAGTATATAAAGATTAGAGGTACAATATCACAGAGATTTTGGAGTTCATCTAATGCCATTTTAAATGGGAGAGGAGGAGAGAGAGAGAGAGGACCTAGCTGAAACCGACACAGTATTGGTTATGATTATTGTTGAATTAATAATCCTCATTCTTTCCTTAAATAAGCATACTAGTTTTCTGTGTCTTCTCAAAGAAGATCTTAGCGAAGCAACAAGATTTAGAGGAAAATTTACAAAAATGTATACATTGGACTGAGGAATATACTAAGATAATAAAGATATAGAGACATACATTAAAGGAAAAGTTAGAGAAACTTACAAACAAAATTGAGAAGGGTTTTAAGATAATAAAGGTACTAGAAAAGGGAGATAATAGAAACTGGAAACATCTTAGAAGAAAAGTTACAAAAAATTATAAATAAAATTAAAGCAGACCATAAAAACAGAAGAAGAAAGGCTAGAACCTACAGCAGCACTTTGTAACAAGACTTCAAAAGGACAGGCTTTATCTGTTAAAAAAAAGAAACAACTAAAATGCTTTTCCCATCCTTAATAAAGGAATTAGGTGGAGATGAAGGAAATCCCCAGGGTAATCAAGAATTTGAATGGCAACCCATAGAGGCAAAAATTTAAAAAGATTTAAGAAAGCAGTAACAAGCTATGGCTTACATTCACCATATGTCAGATACTTAACAACTGGGTGACTCAGAATTGTATAATTCGAAAAGATTGGAGAAACTTGATGACAGACATTCTAGACCCTGGCCCTCAATGACAATGGCAAACATGATGGGAAGAGGAGTCTTCAATTGTGGAGGGAAGAAATAGGACTAGAGGTAACAACTTTGTAAAGAATTCATTACTAGGTGAAGGTTTGTTCTCTGAATTAAGAGTACAGATTACTTTCAAAGATGCTGTCCTAGAACAAAGTCACACAATAGCCTTAAATGCTTGAGACAAGCTTGAACAACAATGATGAGCTGAATCATTTACAAAGATAACCCAGTGTTTAAAAGAATCTTTCACTGACTTTTCACAAAAATTAACTATAGCTCTGAATAGAACAATATCAGATCCATCTGCAAGAGAAATTTTAATTGAATCTCTAGCTTTTGAAAGTGGTATGCTAAATATAAAAAAGCTATTAGATTTTTAAGGATAAGATCTGTACCTCTTTATGAATAGATTAAAACTACCATAGATTAAAAAACCAAATGCTCAGGGGTATGGTTTTACTCATTCACTTTATGCCATGACAGTATATGCCTTAAAACAAAACAAAACAAAAACAAAAACAAAAAAACTCCCCCCAAACAAAACCAAACACACACACACACACACACACACACACACAAAGAGAAATGTTCACAATACAATTGTGACAATTGGGCAACATTTGCAGTAAATGCCCATTGCTGTGGTTGTGAAGATCAAGTCATTCTCTAAAGGACCTGTAACCAAACAGTTCCTAAGGCTAAATTCTTCTATAATGGTAATAATTCAGGGAGAAAGTTTCTGATGCAATTTATAACATGTGGAAGAAACAGTCATATGGCTCATGAGTGTAGGTCATCAAAAGATATCCAAGCAATATCTTAATGTTAGAAAACTCAAGGCCTGGCTAAAAAATAACATGAGCCATTTGTTTCCTGTTCAGCAAAGAAAAATATTTCTGAAAAACAACTAGAAAATTCAAGACCTTATAGGACAAACAGACCTGCTCAAAATGTAAATGAACCATTTAACAGAGATAGAACAGCTCCTAGGGATAGAGTAAAATATTTTAAGGAAAAAAAAAAAAACCAGATATTTTGGCAAACTACTCAAAATGAAAAGAGAGAAAGCTAAATTTACAATTAGATGGAATTGAGATTGAAGGATTAATGGATTCTGGAGCAGATGTAACTTTAATATCACAAGATTCCTGGAATCCAGCATGGCCACATAGCTCCTAGGGATTGGTATATTGTTCGTGGTAAAACAAAATCTAAAATGGTTTAAATGCATAGGAGAAGATATGGCAGATACAGTCATAAACTTATGGGAAAGAGATCTAATGCAACAACGGGAAACACAGATGAGTATTCCTATAACTTGTAAAGGAGGAGATTTTCCTAATAAAGAAATTAAAAGATGTTATCAAAGACAGTTACAGACTGTTCAAGCTATTCATAAACAGAATAGAACAGAAGCGGATTCTTTAACTTTGTATGGGGAGCTACTGCTGGTAGACCACCAGCTGCTCTACCACTAACATAGCAAACTGACAAACCAATTCAGATAAAACAGTGTCCTATTACAAAAGAAAGACTATAGACACTATTAGTGTAAGAGCAGCAGGAGGCTCAATATATAGAAGAGTCCACTAGCTCTTGGAATTCTCCTGTATTAGTCATTAAAAAGAAATCTGGCAAATGGTGGATGTTGACAGATCTGAGGACCAGTAATGAAATCTTTCAGCTAGTGGGCACTTCATAGCTGGAAACTCACTGCCTTCCTTGTAGCCCGAGGAATAGGCTATAATAGTTAATGATTTAACATATTGCTTTATCACAATCCAATTACTCAGTACCTACTTATAATAGAAATTGTCCAAGAAAGGCATACCATTGGAAAATCTTACCACAAGAGATATTTAATAGTCCTACTTTATGATAATACTTTGTACAACAGCCATTAAAAATAATTCATAAACAGTTTCCTCATGCCATAATTTATATGAATAATAGTTTGTTGGCTGGTTCAGATACCTTAGGAAAAAAAGTTTGATGAAGTAAAGAGAATTTTGCCACATTGGAGATTATGAATTGCTCCTGAAAAAATGCAGAGAAGAGATGCTACTAATTAACTGGGATATATGTTAGTTCAAAATACTTCACCAAAGAATCAGGAAAGACCAATTAAGAACTCTTGATGAGACAGCTCCACCTTCATCTCTAGAGGCTTGATGCTGCCAGAGACAACCAGGTGAGTTCCCAAGCCCCAGATTCCTGATTGCTGGATCCACAGCAAGCTCAGCAGCTGTGAGGTCTTTCCTGACCCCTTTGTACTCCATATTCCAGTTCTACAAATCAAATCACAACCCAGATACCCATAGCCATCATGGACCACTAGGTGAGACTAGGTTGGTGGCAGGTGATTTCCCTACCTGCCAGCCACACTGAGCAAACCCAGCAGCAGTAAACCACCTTGCCCCATTTGTGTTTCATTTCCCAGGACACAACTCCACTTATATCCCTGGAGGCCTGCTGCTGACCAGGACAAACAGAGGCCTGAAATCTTCAGGAACCACCAGGTCTACCAGGATCCCTGGAGACCTGCCCTTAACCAGGACAACTAGCAGCCTGAAACCACCAGGGGCTACCAGCTCTGCCTGCATCTCTGGAAACCTGCTATCACCAAGGACAAGCAGCTCTACTGCAATCCCAGAGGCCTGCTACCATCAGGAACTACTAGGCCTTCCAATACTAGGGACAACCAGATGGCTAAAGACCAGCATAAGAAGACAATCAACAAAAGTAAGGACAATATGGCAATCCTAGAACCCACCCCTCCTACTACATCAAGCACAGAATATCCAACCACACTGGATCACAAGAAAATGGGCTTAAATCTAATCTTAAGAAGATGATAAAGGCCTTTCAAGAGGAAGTGAATAAACTACAACCAAACAGATGAAAGTAATGAATAAAATTGTACAAAACTTGAAAATGAAAATAGAAGCAATTAAAAAAAAAACACAATCTGAGGCAATTCTGGAGATGGAAAACCTAGTAAAGAGGACAGGAACTATAGACACAAGCACTACCAACAGAATACAAGAGATAGAAGTGAGAATCTCAGGCATAGAAGATATCATAGAAGAGAATGATACATCAGTCAAAGAAAATGCTAAAGCTAAAAACTTTCTAACACAAAATATCCAAGAAATTTTGGACACTGTGAAAAACACCGAGCCTAAAAATCATAGAAATAGAGGAGAAAACTCAAAATACAATGACCCAGAAAATATCTTTGACACAAATCATAGAAGAAAATTTCTCTAACTTAAAGAAAGAAATGCCTATAAATGCACAAGAAGCTTAGAGAACACCAAATAGAGTGGACCAGAATGCTTTGACCCCCTGCTTCTAGCCCACCATCTAATGGTAGGAGAGAAAAGATGGCAAGTAGGACACGGGATATGAGCCTGTTTAGAAGTAGTTTTGGGGGCGATTCCAATCTTCTAGCAAGAACTCCAGGAAAAGTTCTCTGCTGTGCCTCTCTCAAGAAAGTGAAGATCAGTGAAGACATGAGACCAATGAAGCGTTGCAGAGCTAGCTATGCAAACAAGCTATCACTGTCTATTGAGTCCTATTTATATTCTCTCTAAACAGCACATGTCCTCCCATGATTCTTGCCTCAGCAAATACCACAAAAGTCTGCTTCAGTAAAGTACCTTGTGAATCTGTATTATATAAAATATCAAGAAACTTCCACTTCAATACCCAGAAAAACTTTCAATTACCATAGATAGAGAAATGACAAAAAAAAAAAAAATAGGAAATGTGTTAGAAGCCTCAAAATGTAATGAAAAACATCATATTAATAGGAGAGGTTTAAAGAAAAAAGTTTCTATCACTTGGAAACAAACCAAAGAACTAATAATAATAAAAATCCTACGTGTTCTTTATGCAAACAAATTCTGTTATCTGCTGGTAGTAACCCTAGGGGAACAAAAGACATGACATCTGGCACACGGATATTTTCCATTTTGCAGAATTTGGAAAACAAAGGTATATACACCAAACCATTGACACATACTCAGGGTTTCAGTGGGCAACAGCTTTAAGTTCTAAAAAGACTGACTGTGTTAATTACACACTTATTGGAAATAATGCCAATTATCAGAATACCTGCACAAATTAAAACTGATAATGTTCCCATATACGTATCCAATAAAATGAAATAATTCTTTCCATATTATAATATAAAGCATGTAACTGGTATACCACACAATCCCACAGGACAAGCAGTTATAGAAAAAGCCAGTTGTACCTTAAAATAAATGCTTATTAAATAAAAAGGCAGAGTAAATGCCCCCAGAATCATATTAAATAATGCCTTCTTGGTCTAAATATGGAACAACAGCAGCTAAGAGATATGGGGTTATAAAACAAAACAAAACAAAACAAAACCAAAACCAAAAACCAAAAACCAAAAAAACTGATAAACTAGGCCAACAGACTTATAAAGATGTGTTGACATTAGAATGTAACCCTGCAATAGTTATAAGATGGAGATGTCTTCACAAATCAAATAAATCTCAGTGATTCACTCTCACAGCTTGTTTCAGTTACATTTGTACAAAATATGAATGCACATCAGCTTCAAAATGGCTAGCCCAAATGATCAATCACACAGAGACTGAACAACACATAGGCTTGACAGGCAACACATAGACTGGATAAAAACAGAGACAGTGTAACAAATGCTACAATTAATTTTTGTTTGTTTGTTTGTTTGTATTAACCAGTTTTTCTTTGGGCCCCAAACAGGAATTCTTCACCCCAATTCAGCATGAGTCAATTATAAGACCATGATCTTGATCCCTTAAGTTGGAATGGATGGTTTTGGCTGCTTGATGTGCTATGGCTTTTATCATCTAGGTTGGTAGGTTCAAACTATTGTATACTGATAGAAATTTAAGGTTGTTTTGTTTGAATTACTGATAGAAATTTGTTTGTTTTTTGAATCACTGTATATTGATAGAAAATTATGGTTGTTTTGTTTTTATTATACATTAATAGAAATTTAAGGTTGTTTTGTTTGAATTATTGTATGATAATAGAAATTTAAGGTGGTTTTGTTAGACTATATTATACATAAGCTGTTTATTTAAAATATGATGTAAAGTTCAACTTTTATGGTTCTTATAATTATTTATATTGTAGGTAGATTGTTAATGTTAGGGAAAAGTATAATTTTTACACAACAGTGCATATGAAGTGCAAATTTCTAGTTATATTATGTAACGCAGACACACATGGTGTCTTGCTAAGGCAGACTCACATAAGGTTTGGCTGAGGCAAGACCAGTGATGTTTGGGAGAGTATAAATAGGACCCACTGGACAGTGAAGGCATGCTTTCATAGTTAGCCTTGCAATGCTTTATTGGTCTTGAGTCATCGCTGATCTTCATTTCATTAAGAGAGGCACAGCAGAGATTTTCTCCTGGCATCCCAGCTGGTGTTGTGAACCATCCAGCGGCTCACAAGGATGGGTACACCTGAATAGCAGGCCGGTGCTGAAAGAGAGAGAAACTAGGCGACGAGAGGAAGATGGAACTAAGACAGTGTTCTGATCAAGGTTCAAATTTTTAATGGTGGACACGCTTTATAAAAGAGGGGGCAGGAATCCATTCCCGCTGATTCATCCTTGGAGCCTGGAACCAGCTGCAGGTGATGAAGTGCAGGATAGGGCATAGTCTCCGGAATAGCTCAGGGCCTTTCAGCAGGTAGCAGTATCTTGAAGAAGAACAGCAGCAGTGGCAGAACAATAGAGTGATCTAGGGAAAAAGGCTCTACCAATAATCTCCTTAGTGGCAGCAAGGTCAAGTTCTGGCTTAGCCTGTTTCAGACTTATGGGAGGCTACAAGCTGGTATTGGCTGTTCCTGCTGACTTGTGCCATTTCAGTGGAGGCCTGGCTGTTTCTGCTGGATTGTGCCACCACTGCTAATTTGTGTTTGGTATCCTGATACTACTGAACTTGACTGCTGGTATCCTGACAAATGAAGATGGGAATTATCCCAAAAGAACTACTTCTAATCAGGTGTACATCCCCTTGTCCTATTTACCATCTTTTCTCCCCTACATTTGGATGGCTAGAAGGGGCGTCAACGCATTTTAGAACCCTTATTCATAGTATGTTTCAAAAATCAAAGCCTACATAAAGAGGTTAACCATACCCAAGAAACACAAGAAATAAATAATCACAGAATAGTAAATCAAAAGAGCAGGAAAAAAAATACTCACAATAACAACAAAATAGCAGAACTCAGTAAATACTGCACATTGATAACTTCAACATTGATAGTCTCAGTTCCCCAATAAGAAGACACGGAATAATATAGAAAACAGGATGTATCTTTCTGCTGCATCCAAGAAACAAACTGTACTCTCAAGGATAGATACTATCTCAGGGTAAAAGGACAAGTAAATGTATTCCAAGCAAATGGTCCTAAGTGGTAAGGAGGTATTGACATTTTAATATCTGATAAAATAGTCTTTAAACCAAATCTAATCAGAAGGAAGAGAAAAGAACACTGAAGAAATACAGGAAATTACAATCAAACAGGTGAAGGTTATGAATAAAACTGCCCCAGACCTGAAAAGGGAAATGGAGGCAATAAAGACAACACAAACCTAAACAATCCTGGAGATGGAAAACCTAGAGAGCAGGAACTATAAATGCAAAAGCATCACCAACAGAGTACAAGAGATAGAAGAGAGAGAATCTCAGGTGTAGAAGATATGATAGAAGAAATCAATACATACGTCAAAGAAAGTGCAAACTCTAAAAAGTCTACTACACAAAACATCCAATAAATCTGGGACTCTTTAAAAAAACCAAACCTATGAATAATAGGAATAAGAGGAGGAGGAGGAGGAGGAGAAGGAGGAAAGATTCCCAGTTCAAAGGCCCAGAAAACATCTTCAACAAAATCTTAGAAGAAAATTTCCCTAATCTAAAGAAAGAGATGCCTATAAAGTTACAAGAAATGTAACTGAATATAACCCTCTCATCACATAATAATCAAAACACTAAATACACAGAACAAAGAAAGAATTTTCCAAGCAAGCAAGGGAAAATGGCCAAGTAATATACAAAGACAAACCTAACTGAATTACACCTGATTTCTCATCTGAGACTCTAAAAGCTAGAATGGCCTCATCATAGGTATAGCAGATGCTACAAGCCCACAGATATCAGCCCAGACTACTGGGCAGAACTTTCCATCACCATAGAAGGAGATACAAAGATATTCTGTAACAAAACCAAATTTAAACAATATCTTTCTGCTAATCTAGCACTGTAGAGAATACTAGAACAAACAAAATCTACAGCACAAGGAGGGTAACACAGGAAATAGATAATTCCATACAAGCAAATCCAAAATGAGACAAACACACACACGCACACACACACACACACACACACTAGAGAGAGAGAGAGAGAGAGAGAGAGAGAGAGAGAGAGAGAGAGAGAGAGAAAGAGAGAGAAACATTAACAATATCAAAATAAAAAGGAATTAACAAACAATGGTTATTAAAATCTCTACCTTAATGGTTTCAATTCCCCAATGAAAAGTAACAGGCTGCTGGGCAGTGGTGGTACATGCCTTTAATCCTAGCACTTGGAAGGCAGAAGCAGGTGGATTTCTGAGTTTGAGGCCAGCCTGGCCTACAGAGTGAGTTCCAGGACAGCCAGGGCTACACAGAGAAACCCTGTCTCCAAAAACAACAACAACAAAACAAACAGACAAACAAACAAACCAAACCAAAACAAAACAAAAAAAGTAACAGGCTAACAGAATGGATTTATAAACAGGACCCATCATTCTGGTGCATATAAGAAACAGACCTCAGCAACATTACCTCAGAGTAAAGGATTGGGAAAAGGTTTTCCAAATAAACAGACCCACGAAACAAGCTGGAATAGCTATTTTAATATCTAACAAAATAGAGCTTCAACCAAAAGTAATCAAAACAGATATGGAAGGACATGCCATGCTCATCAAAGGAAAAAAATCCACCAAGATCGTGTCTCAATTCTTAACATCTATGCCCCAAATGAAAGGCACCCACATTCCTAGACAGAAACTGAACAGAGAAATAATGAAAGTAACATGGATTATGAATCAAATGGATCTAAGAGACATCAATAGAACTTTTCACCCAAACACAAAAGGTGATACTTCCTCAAAACCTCATGGAACTTTCTCCAAAATTGACCATATACTTGGTCACAAAGTAAGACTAAACAGATAGAAGAAAAGCAAAATAACCCTTTGTATGCTATCAGACCACCATGGATTAAAACTGGGCTTCAACAACAAAAATAACAGAAAGCTGAACAACTTTTTACTCAGTGATAACTGGGTCAGAGGAGAAATAAAGAAAAAAAAAAGACCTTTTAGAATTCAATGAAAATGAATGCACAACATACCCAAACATATGGGAACACAATGAAAGCATTGCTAAGAAGAAAGGTTATAGCCCTAACTGCCTTCATAAATTCCAGTGTTCTCATACTAATGACATAGCAGTACATTGAAAAGCTCTAGAAAGAAAGAAAACACAGACAAGAGGAATAGATAGCAGGGAATAATCAAACTCAGGTCTGAAATCAATCAATTAGAAACAAAGAGAACAAGAAAAGAATCAATGAAACCACAAGCTGGTTCTTTGAGAAAATCAACAAGATAGACAAACACTTAGCCAAACTTACTAAAAAGAACAGAAACAGTATCCAAATTAACAAAATCAGAAATGAAAAGGGAGACAACAACGGACACTGAGGAAATTCAAAGAATCATTAGGTCTTACTTCAAAAACCTGTACTCCACAAAATTGGAAAATCTAAATGAAATGGATAATTTTCTAGACTGACACCACTTTCCAAAGTTAAATAAAAAACTGAGAAACATATCTAAATAGTCCTATAACCCCTAAGGAAGTAGAAACAGTCATTAAAAGTCTCCCCTCACCCCCCAAAAACCTCAAGGCCAGATGGTTTAGTGAAGAATTGACCAGACTACTTACCAATACTCCTCAGACTGTTCCAAAAATAGAAACAGAGGAAACATTGCCAAACTCATTCTATGAGGAAAGAGTTACTCAGATATCTACACCACACAAAGACTCAACAAAGATACTTTCAGACCAATCTCCCTTATGAACTTTGATGCTCAATAAAATACTCACAACCTGAATCCAAGAACACATCAAGGATATTATCCATCATGATCAAGTAGGCCCATCCCAGGGAATTAGGGGTTGTTCAATATAGGAAAATTCATCAATGTAACACCATATAAACAAGTTAAAGAAAAAAACCACATGATCTTCTCATTAGATGCTGAAAAGGCCTTTGACAAAATCCAACACTCCTTCTTTTTAAAATTCTTGGGAAGAATGCCCAGGAGCCATCTAGGAGAAGCAAAAGCTAGCAGATGACTTCCCTGGACATGGTCCACTGTTTTTGCGTTATCTGCAATAGGTAAATTCTGAAATTCAAGGCCTTCAGAAATCTCATCTCAGGATTGATTATCATTACTGATATGCCTTTTCTGTCATTATTGAATTAGTCTAATGATCCCTGGGCACTACCCAACCCTACTGGGCAGATTCTCTGCAGATCAATGAAGAGACATTCTCTTGTAGTAATGTTATGCAGACAAACTGAGGATTTCTTAACTCCTCATAATGATTCTATAGAACTTCTAAATTTATACTAGTAATTTTGAGCCCTCTATAGAAAGGCTACAACTAGGGCTCTGTAAAACTTCAAATTCCATGGATAATTTCACTAAGATACAAAGCAAGTTTGAAACAGATTTACCATCAGAGAAAACATTCCTTCTGGGCTGGCTGTGAAACCATTATGATAACTGGTGTTGTAAACTTGGACTAGACATTGTAGATGCAAGGACAGGAGATAAAATATTGTCTGTTTATTCTATAGAAAAATTCAGGACTGATGAGACACAAGGCAGATGATTTGCCTCTTGACAAAACCATGATAACTTATCACATAAAAATTATTGTTTTGAACGTTTAATGAACTTAGGAACTAGTGACAGATAATGAATGCTTAGATAGCTAATCTTAATGGAAACACATATAAACATGTTTGTTGTAACTTCTTACTCATTTATGATCTGAGTTTAGATTTGGGCTTCTGGACTTTTGAAAAAAGGTGCTTGTAATATTATGTGATCAATTATCTTGAGAAAGTACAAGAACAAGGAATGATGACAATAAGAGCAGAGAGGGAAGACAGGCTTTTTCTTACCATGAGAAAGAAGATTTTTTTGTTGTTGTTGTTCATTTTGATTTTTTTGTTTTGTTTCTTCTTAGCAGCAGTTTTCTTCTTGCTGACAAGGACATGGATTTTTCTTATTCAATAAAAAGATGGAAGTTTTTTCTTTCTTTCAGCAGTAAAAATTGGAGCTTATTTTTTCATGCAGAATGATTGAGTTCTTTCTGTGCTGGTGCTTGCTTAATGAAACCTACTCACTGGGGGCTTTTGCTCCATCCACCATGTGTATGTGTGTGTGTGTGTGTGTGTGTGTGTGTGTATAAGTATATGTATATGTTGAATGGATAAGACAGGCGATCATACTGACATGAATGTGTGTATGACTGTGTGTATCAATGTGTGTATGTGTCTCTGAATATTTGTTTGTGTAAAAGTTTTTCTTTCTGTAAACATGGCCTTCTTTTTTTGTCTCATGATGAATTGTTTCAGGTCTCCATTTGGCCTGACCAGCTCCAGAGAGATGAAGCTCCCAGGCAAGTGAGAAAGGAAATCTAACAAATTATTACTTAACCCCCTGCTGCTAAACATATGTTAATTTGCCAGACTTCAGCACTTAAGAACAGTAAGAAAGACTTAAGTTTTTAACCACAAAACAGCAACAAAAAGTTAAGTTTAATAAACACAGAAATTTATAAAGTAAAGTAAAGCAGAGAGAGTTAAAGAGAAAAGGAGACAGTGGTCTTCAGTCACATAATAAGTAAGAAAATATTTAGTTTTTCAGAAGGTATCAGCTTCTTTTTCCAGTACATTTAGAGAGCTAAAAGGCCCAAAATCATCAGTACTTTGGCCTGCATTCCACACAGTGTCCCACTTCCAACCCACATTTTCCCCAGGCTGAGAAGGCTCCCAGCGTAGGTCAGGGATCAGAGGTAGTCTTCTAAACACAATAAAAGCAATGTATAGTCAACATCAAATTAAATTGAGAGAATCTTAAAGCAATTCTACTAAAATCAGGGACAGGACAAGGTTGTTCACTCTTTCATCTCTTTAATATAGTAGTTGAAGTTCTAGCTAAAGCAATAAGACAACTGAAGGAGACCAAGGGAATGAAAATTGGAAACAAAGAAGTCAAAGTACCACTACTTGTAGATGATATGGTAGTATATATAAGTGACCCCCCAAATTCTACCAAATAACTCCTACAGCTGATAAACCTTAAGCAAAGTGGTTGGATACAAAATTAAATTTAAAAAAATCAGCCACCCTACTTTATATAGACAATAAATGGGCTGAGAAGGAAGTAAGTGAAACAACACAGTTCACAATAGACACTAATTATATAAAATATCTTGGTGTAACTCTAACCAAGAAAGTGAAAGTCTTGTATGACATGAACTTCAAGTCTCTGAAGAAACAAATTGAAGAAGATATCAGAAGGTGGAAATGTCTCTCATGCTCAAGGATCATCAGCAGGATTAACATTGTAAACATGGCCATTTTACCAAATGCAATGTACAGATTCAATGCAATTCCCATCAAAATTCCAAAACAATTCTTTACAGACCTTGAAAGAATGATTCTCAACTTCATATGGAAAAGCAAAAGAACTTTGGATAACTAAAACAATCCTGTACAATAAAAGAATTTCTGATACAATCAACCTTCCTGCCTTCCAGAGTGCAAACTGTGCTACAATAGTACAGTACATGCAATAGTAATAAAAATTGCATGGTATTGGTATAGGAACACACAAGTTGATCAATAGAAGCACGTTGAAGCCTCAGAAATAAATCCACATACAAATTGACACTTGATTTTCTACAGAGAAGCCAAACCCATAGAATGGAAAAGGGAGAGCATGTTCAACAAAGGGTACTGGTCATACTGGATGTCTGTGGTAGATACCATGCAGGAAGAGCTGCAGCAGGCAAGTGAGCTCATGGGAGACAGCTCACTGTCTTGTTCAGCTGTGATGGGTGCATTCTGTTGAGGCACAGCCCCAGAGACTTCATCCCAGGATTTCTTTTTGCTACTGATATGCTTTCTCATGTTTGTCATTGCCATACTTATCATTTCTTTGGCTTGGTGTTAGTAGACACTGAGAGACACCTTCACTGCCTATATCATGGTGTGATTACTTTGAGTGACAGCCCACCCTATTGGGCAAACTTCCTGCACATCAGCACAAGAGTGAACTTTCATGAGTCAATGCTGTTCATATGAGTTACTGACTTTATAGAATTTCTGGTTTGATTGAAAAAATTCTAGGAAGAAAGTTTAAGGAGATGGTTTTAGTTGTTTTGCCAAAATGATATAATAGAGTTTAAATCAAGAATAGAATATGCCCCCTCATCATAGAAAGAATAAAGACTGCATATAAGGAATACAATGAAATTTCATAAATTGTACCAAGAAGAGAAATTGGTATCTGCATCTTTATTGGTTAGGTGCTGGTAAAACCTTTCAGGGAACAGCCATACCAGGTTCCTGTCATCAAGCACTTCTTGGCATCAGCAATAGTGTCAGGGTTTGGTGTCTGCAGATGGAATGGATCTCTAGGTGAGGCGGTCTCTGGATGGACTTTCCTTCAATCTCTGTTCCATTTTCTGACCCTGTCTTTCCTTTGGACATGAACATTTCTGAATTAACAATTTTAATATGGGTGGGTGGCCCCACCCCTCAACTTAGGGCTGTGCTTATCTACTGAAGGTGATCACTACAGGTTCTATCTCCTGGGGACCCCAATGGAAATGCTAGGGGAAGTACTGAAGGAGCTGAAGGGGATTGCAACCTCATAGGAAGAACAATATCAACTAACGGGACCACCCAGAGCTCCCATAGACTAACAAGCAACCAGAGTATACATGGCTCCAGATACACATGTAGCAGAGGATGGTCTTTTCTGATATCACCCTGTGGAGGCTTGATGCCTTAGCATAGGAGGATGCTAGAGCAATGAGGCGGGAGTGGGTGGGTGGGTGGGTGGGTGGGTGGAGGAGCACCCTCATAGAGGCAAAGGAGATGGGGAAGAGAGGGAATGGGATGGGATGGGGTGTTTGTGGAGGGGTAACCAATAAGGAGGATATCATTTGAAATCTAAGCAAATAAAATAATTAATAAAAAAGAAAGAAATCAGCAAAGGATCAGTCCAATTAAAAATAGCAGTTGCCCCATTCTTTCCTGCAAAATTCTTATATTTAGGGTACTGAAAGCACATACTATGTCATAATTTTAGCAATAACTGCTTAGAATAAACAGAAATATTCTGCAATATAATATTGATTCAATTTTAAAAGCAAAGGATACACAGTCCACATCATCAACAGATTGATTTCAGCTCCTACTTCACCCTTTGCAGTATTGGACATAGACTGTAGTGAACACCTTTCACTGATTTTGTAAGTATCCTTATTGTGATTTGGATACAGTCTGTGTTTCACAAAATTTCATGTGTTTGAAGCTTGACTTTAGTGAAGCAATATTGGAAGAAGAGTGTGAGAGTTCACTAGAAAGGCACTGATGCAGTCCATACAGGATCTTAGTAAGTTCATGTAAGACTGAGTGAATATAAATAAACAAGAATGGTAACTCCTTGGATTTCTGGTTTCTTATCTCACTATGTGACTTTATACTTTTCCTCATTCTCCTGTTATAAAATGATACCTTGAGGTCTTCATCAGAGCTGAGTTGGTGTGAATTCATACCCTTAAACCTTCAAAAACTAAGAGCTAAATAGAACTCTTCATGTCTTCCTACTGAATGTTTCTGATAGAATAGGTAGCCTCTAGTAAAATTTTCTGGCATCTTGGTAATGTATTTCTTAACAAAGCATATAGTCACCTTTTCAAAAACATTGAAGTGTTATTTGGGATAATTTACCTAGGGAGACATGACACAAATTCACCCCAGAAAAGAGATCTATTACATACTAAAGTAAAAATTCCATCAATGTACAATTTGATAAACCAACATTTTTAATTGGGGTTACTAACAGGAATATGGGTGAGAAGTTACTTAAAAGAATTAGGGATGACTCAAAAGTAGCTGTATGACTCATAAAAGCTGCAACACTGCAGCTTTCTATACAGCTTACAGAAACCAGTCAGAAGATCTCTTTTCTTTGCAACTGGGATAGTCAGAGTTTTCCTCCCACCACATTTGTTTGCATGTGGTTTTCATGAAGGAAATGGTCATAAAACAGAATGAAGAAATTCTTTATTTTAATTTATGGTTTCAAAGATATTGCTACTTTCTGCATATTGAAACATTCGGGAGAGGCAGAAGAATCATGAGACTCACAAGAAACATATATTCAGAAGCCCATGAAACTGGTGGTTCTTCCCTGAGGAAGCATAAATAGCATACATTTTCTGGGAAAGAGGACACTCTTTGGTGGAGCTGCCTGCATGTTGTTCAGGAAGTTCGTTGTGTAACTCTTAACACCCATGATGGCGTGGAGTTTTCAGTGATGTGACTGCTTGAGTCACCCAAGTTTCTGTAAGTAGCCTCTTAATCATGTTCCTGTAAGTAATCCCAATTAATTCAGTGGTTTATCAAGCTATGCTTAAATAGAATCATATTCTTGGTCTGTTTTCTTTGACTTATTTGGATAAAACAGACACCTTATAACCTTGTCCAAGGGAATGTTATATAACAGGAATGTTCAGTTCATGTTTGCTGGGCCCTATGTACTTGGTCACAATACCATGGTGACAAAGAATGTGATTCATCTCATGGTAGACAGCAAGCAGAAAAAGACAGAAGAAGGGAAGACCTTCAAAAGCACACCTACAATAACCTGCTTTGTCTAGTAAAACCATTCTCCCAGGTGGTTTCCACCACTTCCCAAAATACCATTACCATCTGACACCAATAATTCAACACAATGAGTTTACAGGGGGACATTTCACAGTCATGGGATTTGCACAGAGGTATAAAGAATACCCACAGAACCTCTGTCTTGTGAATCTCATTCATATACTTGAGGCAATTTCAGGCTTATAGACTTAACCTGCTATAACTCAGTATCCTTATTGACCACTTAGTAGTTTACAAAACTCCCCCCTCAACACAACTTATGTCAACCAAGGAGGAGGATTTCTTTTCCATAGATGTTGCTTGACATATAAACATTAAATTCAGCTCAGTGACAGAATGTAGAAATACCAAGATGGTGAGTGCTGGTATCAAGGTTCTAAACTCACATTCAAAAATAGACTGGAATTATTATAATTGAATATATTCCTTATAACTGTCTCTAAAAATATATTTTCATAGATTATCTAGGCACCTAATTTTAACTACATTATAGAAAATTTAAAATGTCTTAAAAAAAAAGAATATACTGGGGCTGGTGAGCTGGCTCAGTGGTTAAGAGCACCGACTGCTCTTCCAAAGGTCCTGAGTTCAAATCCCAGCAACTACATGGTGGCTCACAACCATCCATAATGAAATCTGATGCTCTCTTCTGGAGTGTCTGAAGACACACTACAGTGTACTTACATATAATAAATAAATAAATATTTTAAAAATATATACAATGGTGAAACTTTCAAATAGCATCTATTCTAATAGTCATATGGTCCTTAGTGGGGAAAGTACCAAAACTACTTTTAGGAAACAATCTGTTTTCTGCTGGGTTAGTTCTTTGAGTTGACATGAATAAATATTCACGTGTTGTGAGTTTTGGAGAACTACTTTTTTGGTAACATACAGATGAAGCATGGGGGGGGGGGAAGCCACAGAATCCAAGAGGTAACATTTTAACACCTGTCAACATCTGTGATTTTCAGTGAAAGTGAAAAATTAAAACTGAGAACCAGATCATTTAGATTCCTGGGGATCCAGAGCTCCAAGAGGGTGTGAAACATGTATATGGAAAGCTTGTTAGTTAGAGACCTCCCTATGGGACAGGATGAGGAATTAGGCAGCATAGAAGGAGCCATAATAGTAACAACCAGTGTTCAACGAATACTATAAGGGACAGTAGAGATAAGATGGCCTTGAGGTGCTGGAGTACACTGTGTAAAGGTGTGTCTCTGTCCTTCCTCACTTACCTAAGGGATTCTCTGATTGGCTTTAATAAAAATCTGAGGGCCAATAGCTTGGCATGAAGTGGAAGGTGGGACTTCTGGTAGAGAGAAAGGGACAATGGGGGGAAAACCAGAAGCGGGGATTCAGGGAGGTGATTTGGAGGTGGATGGATGCGAACATGAACAGAGAGGTAGAACAGGTCATTGTGGGATATGGGAAGAATTAGTCAGGTTAGAGGATCTGGGAAGTAGCTCAAGTTAAACCCTAAGCTTTAGAAATATACTAGAGCCTCTATGTCCTTATTTATATAGCTGATCAGTCTGTAAAAGTCTAACCACATTAAGGAATGTTCTGAATATGGGAAATTGAACCAAGCCTTTCCATCAGCTTCCATATTCATCCACTCACTATGAAGCATTATAGCCTGGACAGGTAGTTCCAGGTCTCAGTAGCTCCATGCCTAGTAACCAAGGGAGTGTTAAGTGTATTGGTCCTGAAGAGAGCACCTTAACAGCTCTCATAGCATCCTTTATAATTAGAAAAGGGAATCTGGATTTCTTACAAATTTTATTTACTCTGAAAAATAAGAAATGAAAACTAAAATTTATAAAGCTACAGTTTTGTAAGACTATAGAAACCACACAGGGACATGTCACCCTGAAAGAGGAAGTCATGTGTCCAGTGAGGGCACAGTATCTGTTTCTCCACCAAACCATTAGGTTGGCTTTTTATTCTGTCTACAAAATGTGAACAAAAAGATCAGAGATTGAGACATCTGCCCAGCCCCCATTTTTCTTACTCTCCTATTTCCTCTTCTTGGACATCTATTTGGACACCCAAGATTGATGGGGTTTGGATAGCCTCTAATAAAAATGTTTTATGTTTCAATATTTTAAAATTAAAAAATTAGATACATCCTCATTTTACAAAAGTACTTATAATAAAATTAAATTATGACTTATTCTAATTGTACAGGAAAAGAGTCTCAGTCTGTGCTACAGCCTAGATGGATATCCTAGGTTCTAAATCCTGTTGAACATTTAGAAAGCTCTGCTTCTTCCCTGCTAGATACCTCCAGGGACAGTTTCTGAGACTTGTGAGGGGTTGCACATCATTACTTTCACAGGCTCCAGAGTCTTCAAGGATATGATTTGAGCCATTCCTATCTACCCCAGAGTCAATGACCCTCATCTTGTCCTCTCAAAGGATTCAGCTACACCCCCTGGAATGGTTCTTAATAAACGCCTCCACCTCAAGTAAACCAGACTCTCTAAACCACAGGCTGGTCTCATACATTCTGAAGAGACCAGACATGGGAACAAAAAAAGGAGAAATGCATTTTTGGGTAAAGAAAAACGTATTTTTTTGTCTTTTGGTTTTGTCTGTTTTGTTTTGTTTTTCATTCTTATGCAACAGATCACTGAGGAAGATGCAGGCAGGAACTGAGTGGCCTGTCATTCTTATACCATCACAAGGCTGTGGATGTTTTGTTGTCTACCCATGTCATGTGCTGTTGGGAACAAAAAAGGGGCCCAGGGAAGAGGGGAAAGGAAAAGACCCACACCCTGCCAGAGTTTTACCTATTCTCTGGTTTGTCAGGTGTGGGAGAGCTGACATACACTTTCCACTCAGCCCTGGGTGGGCATTCAAGTCTCTGACCCACTCTTCAAGGAGTGGCCAAGGGGCAGCCCTACATGGGAACCCTGGAGCTACTTTGCTAAAGCCACCAGGGTTATAGGAGAGAGGGATGAGGGAAGAGGTTTCCAACACCTGCGAGAGTGAGTGCTGCGGTCTTGACTGGAGCACAGGAAGGCTTTCTAATGGGAGATTAGAAACAGCTCATTAGGAGAAAGCCTGTCCCATCCTCCAAGTGCAGTGGGCCTTGATGAGCAGAGACATTCTATGGTTTTAGAGCTTTATTACAGAAAGACAGGGAGAAAAAGTGAAGGTAGAAAGAGAGAGAGAGAGACAGAGAGAGACAGAGAGAGAGAGACAGAGAGAGACAGAGAGACAGAGAGAGACAGAGAGACAGAGAGACACAGAGAGAGGAAAGGCTAGAGAGAAAGAGAATAAGAGAGAGGAGAGAGGAAAGAAGAGAAGAAGACAAAGGGAGAGGAGAAGAAAAGAGAAGACAGAGAGGAAAGAGGGAGGGGTAAGAAGTAAGAGAGACAAGTAAGAGAGTAAGAAGTAAGAGAGTGAGGTAGCGGCCTAACAGCCCCTTTTATGGTCTAACTGGGGAGAAGTTTAGCCTGCCGGTCAAAAGCTTGGGCCATTGCTACTACTGACCATGCTTCTCTTGTGGGGGCTGTGGGGCGCGGTAACTCAGGCAGGGGTCAGTTCCAGGAGCATAAGGGAACGTCTACTGTGTCATGTAGGTGAATTATCACCACCGGGGTACAGACCTCAGCTCAACTGGAGACCAGCCTGTCTGTGCATAGCCTAATTCTCCACAATGTGGCAATCTTCACAGCATTTACAATTGCTGACACTTTACTTTCTCTTCTTTTCAGGTCCTCTTTCTCGGGCCTCTATGTACTTCTAGTACTAAAGTACTTTTGACTCTCCTAGCAAATTTTCTTGTTCTTTAGATGCTTGCATTTCTTTAACTTCTGTATGAGGTATTTTCTTCATCCTGTGGCATCCATTAGCCATGACAGCCAGGTTTATATCTCTATTTAGTTAATCTTCTTAGTTCCCTGCCAATATTTCACACCCAGTTTCCTTACTGCCTAGATTTCCCTCATGATTTCTAACTAAATTTGTCTTTAAAACAGAAGCCATCCTCCCACATTCTAAAGCCAGTGAGTGTTCTTCATTTCCATGAGTTGAAAGTCAAGCTTGACTTTTTACCTCTCCCTATATTCAAGTCTTCATGATCTTCCAACTTCTCTGATCACATTTAGAGCCATTAATGCCTTCATTCAGGGCCTGTATAACTGAGACAATTCCTCTATTATATTCTCAAAGAATTACTAGTCACATTTCTGTCTTCAGACTGACTCTTCCACCATTGTCTCCACAAGCCATCACCAATAAAAGGTTCAAAACTGTCACTCATACTGGATTCTTCATCCTATATTCTCCATGCAAAATCCATCTTATATGTCTTCTGACTTCACCTTCTTTGGGTTCTCTGCCTCAGCCTACAGGCAATGGCTGCAAGCTACAATACTATTCCTGCATGCTTTAGAGTTCTCCTTACTCTCTTTAGTATTGAGGGGGAAGATATGCTCTGAAAGTAGAGAGTGCCATCCTACAGGTTAGGATCACAGAAGGAATAAAAAGGAAGAAAAAGAAAACCAACCAAAGCAGCTCTTATTCTTGTGCTTCCTGGTTATGATGCCTGATAGTCTGCTGTACTATTTTCTCTCCAATATAGTAGACTAATATCTCTGAAATTGATTCCAGTTCCATTGTTTTTTAAATTCTCCCTTGTGGGGGTCCTTGCAAATGTCATGATCAGCAGTAAAAAAATTCACAAAGAGTTAAGAATGAAAACTTGATTCAGCTTCACTAAGTTGGGTTGGATCAAATTTTTGGAGTCTGATGCCAGTTGGTTTACTGACAACACATTAAAACACAGAACAATTTGGGGAGATGTTCCCCCATGTACTGCAATCTCCAGTGCACAAGGAGGAATAATTACATTGAAACTCAATTTAAACTACATACTATTTCTTCCAAAAAGATGGCTTTGTGAAACAGGCTACATGTCTCAATCATACAGAGAGTGTAGAGGTTATTTGGGCTATTAGCTACCTCTGTTCCTGGTGATGGGGGCTTGATATTGCCTAGCTCTATTATCACTTCTAATTCCCCATCTTCTGGATGAAAAAAAAAACATGTTATACATTCTTTCTGTAGAGGAATTTTAATCCAGCAACATGGATGCTTTGGCAAGGGATCACATCCAAAGACCTTTTAGATCTGTGTGATCCAACTGGAATGAAGACGTGTCACACACCTTTAATCTCCCTGGCTGGAATACAGACATGACCTTAGTACATACCTTTAATTCCAAACAGTGAAAGTAAGGTTAGTTTATAAAAGGAGGCTGCAGTGTTTGAAAGGGGTGTCTAATTGAGAGGCAGACAAAGTGACAAATCAGAAAAAGACTTGACAGAATGAATCAGAGATAGGATACACCCAACTCTCATGAGAATAGACAGGAAAGAGAGGCCACTTAAGAGAGTAGCATAAGACAGACAGACAGACAGACAGACAGACAGACAGACAGGAGGCAGTTTTACTGGGATAGTTTTACAGAGACATGTTGCAGGTAGAGACAGAATGATCCAGAGAATGAGAAGAAGCCAGAAGATTAGAACAGATTGCTAGCATTAATTTGAGGCCAAGCAGAGCAATTCAGTCAGAAACTGAGAGAAGCCAGTTTGAAGCAGTCACTTGAAGAGGAGTTTTGAGCCAGAACTGCTGAATTAAACCAGACAGCAAGAGTTCAGAAAGAACTAGAAAGAGTGAACTTATTCAACAGAATGCCTCTGAGATTAACATCTAAGTTAATTAACCTAACATTTAGGTCAATAAAACTAAACTTTTACACTTTCTTTTGAAAAGACAATTGTGTACTTAACATACTTTGTTTTCCCTAGTGATCTGTGGACACAAGGACCTTTGTTCTCCACAATGTCCCAATACTTTTCATTCTTAAAGAATCCACTTAGCACCCTTCCACCCAGTCCTTTCTGTTGGGGCAGACTCCTAGTTGGTCTGCTCCTGTGAAGACTCCATATCCCAATCCATCATAGAGGACTTGCTGCACTCAGAGCAGTTGATGATCAGCTGCACTCAGGGCAGTTGGACAACAGCTTGACTGCTCCACTGAAGACCCAACAATCTGAAGGCCTCCCAGGAGATCTACTGCAGTGAGTGCAACAGATCAGCAGTTTCTTTGCCCCTGTGAAGAGCCCCCAGTTGGAAGGCCCCATAGGTGGTCTGATACAGCCAGAGCCGCAGGCCTACCAGGAGACCTGAAGCAACCCATGGACAAAAGAGGTAGACTCCTCAGAGTTAAAGGATGGAAAAAGGTCTTCCAAGCAATGGTCCCAGGAAACAAGCAGGAGTTGCCATCCTAATATCCAATAAAATAGACTTTCAACAAAAGTTATCAAATGTGATGAAGGTGGACACTTCATTTTCATCAAGGGGGAAATCCACCAAGAGATAGTCTCAATTCTGAACATCTATGCCCCAAATGCAAGAGCACCCAAATTCATAAAAGAAACTTTACTAAAACTCAAAACACACATTGAACCCCACACAATAATAGTGGGAAATTTTAACACCTCACTCACCAATGGACAGGTCATTAAAACAGAAACTAAACAGAGACATAGTGAAACTAAGAGAGGCTATGAACCAAATGGATTTAACAAATATCTATAGAACATTTCACCCTAAAACAAAAGAATGCACCTTCTTCTCAGCACCTCATGGTACCTTCTCAAAAACTGACAACATAATTGATCACAAAACAACCCCCAACAGATACAAGAAGATTGAAATAGCACCATGCACCCTATCAGATCACCATGGCCTAAGGCTGGTCTTCAATAACAGCAAAAACTACAGAAAGCCCACATACACGTGGAAACTGAACAACTCTTTACTCAATAACCATCATTCACCATGATCAAGTAAGCTTCATCCCAGGAATACAAGGTTCGTTTAATATACAAAAATCCATTAATATAATCCACTATATAAACAAACTCAAAGGAAAAAAATCTACATGATGCAGAAAATGTATCTGACAAAATACAACACCCCTTCATGTTAAAAGTATTGGAGAGATCAGGAATTCAAGGTGTTGCATCCACCCCGACCAGCAGGAAAGATGCAACACCATGTTGTCCTTCTGTAAGCAGGTTTATTCAGGAACGCTTCACATTGCAATGTAGGAACAGGAATCCACTGAACAACGCTGGGCACACCTTAAATACCCTACTGACTCCTCCCAATCACCCCAGTCACGTAGCGGCAGTCCATTGGTTCACAACAACTGACGACACCTCAGGTAAGCTAACGAGGCATGGCGTCTGCACAGTGCAGGCAGCTGGGATGTGGCTAAGTCAGAGGTAATGAGGAAGTCAGGCGCAGGTCATAAGACCTGGCAGCTGTTCTGGGCGCCATCTTGGGGCGGCAACCACACCCGCTCCTCACATGAAGGCCCATACCTAAACATAATTAAAGCAATTTACTGCAAACTAACAGCCAATATCAAATTAAATGGAGACATACTTGAAGCAATCCCACTGAAATTGGGGACAAGCCAAGGATGCCCACTCTCCCCATATCTATTCAATATAGTACTTGAAGTGTTAGCTAGAACAGTAAGACAACAAAAAGAGATCAAGGAGATACAAATTGGTAAAGAAGAAATAAAGGTATCACTATTTGCAGATGATATGAGAGTATACATAAGCGACCTCAAAAATTCTACCAGAGAACTTCTCCAGCTTATAAACAACTTCAGCAAAGTGGTGGGATATAAATTAACTCAAATAAATCAGTAGCTTTCCTTTATACACAGGATAAACAGGCTGAGAAAGAAATTAGGGAAACAACTCCCTTCACAATAGTCACAAATAATATAAAATATCTTGGGGTAACTCTAACCAAACAAGTGAAAGACCTGTATGACAATAACTTCAAGTCTCTTAAGAAAGAAAACAAAGAAGATTTCAAAAATTGGAGAGACTTCCCATGCTCATGGATTCACAGAACTAACAGTAAAAATGGATATCCTACCAAAGGCAATCTATATATTCAAAGCAATCCCCATCAAAATTCCAACACAATTCTTCAAAGACATGGAAAGAACAATTCTTAAATTCAGCTGGAAAGGCAAAAAACCCAGAATAGTGAAAACAATTCTTAAAAATAAAAGAACAGCTGGGGGAATCACCATCTCTGACCTCAAGCTTTACTACAGAGCAATAGTGATAAAAACTGCATGGTATTGGTACAGAGACAGACAGGTTGATCAATGGAATAGAAATGAACCCAGAAATAAAACCACACACTTATGGTCACATGATCTTTGACAAAGACTCCAAAAATATACAATGGATAAAAGAAAGCATCTTCAATAAATGTTGCTGGTCTAACTGGCTGTCTGTATGTAGAAGAATGAAAATAGACCCATATTTGTCACCTTCTACAAAGCTCAAGTCCAAGTGGATCAAGGACCTCAACATAAAACCTGAAGGGCCCAAGTGAGGACACTTCAGTCCCACTTTGGAGAGAGAAGAAAGCAATCACAAGTGGGGAGGGAAGGAGAGACCTGGGAGGGAAAGTGAAGGGAAGGGGAGGTGGGGGGAGGGGAACCTGATCTGGTATTGGGTGAGGGAAAAGGACTGAAGGCCTGAGGGCCAGCAGAAAGAATGGAAACAGGCAACCTCAGGAAATAGGAGGTTGGAGGGGGGACTCTCCAGAAGGCACCAGAGACTTGGGAGGTGACAGGCTTTCAGGACTCAAAGGGAGGGATCTTAGATGGAATGCCCAACAGTTTGGAGAGGGAGCTTATAGAACCCACCTCCAGCAGGAAGACAGGACACCAAGTGAGGGATGGGGTTGTCATCCCACAGTCACATCTCTGACCCATAGTTGTTCCTGTCTGAGAGAATTACAGAGATGGAAATGGAGAGGAACCTGAGGAAAAGAAGGTTCAGCAACAGGCCCAAAGTGGGATACAGCTCAAGGGGAGGTCCCAACGCCTGACACTATTATTGAGGCTATGGAGCACTCACAAAAAGTGACCTAGTATGACTGCCCTCCTAAAGATCCAACAAGCAGCTGAAGGAGTCAGATGCAGATATTTACACCCAACCAATGGACAGAAGCAGCTGACCCTTGTGGTTGAATTAGGTAAAGTTGATAAAAGTGAAGAAGGGCAATCCTGTAGGAGGACCAGCAGTCTCAATTAACCTGGACCCCCAAGATCTCTCAAACACTGGACCATCAAACAAACAGCATACACCAGCTGATATGAGGCCCCCAACACACATACAGTAGAGGACTTTCTGGGTCTGTGTTCATTCAGAGATGATGCACCTAACCCTCAAGAGACTGGAGGCCCCAGGGAATTTAGAGGTTGGGTGGGGTGGGGGGTGGGGACATCCACGTGGAGATGGGGGGCTGGGGAGAAAGTATGGGATGTGCAAGAGTCAGAGGGTGGATGGGGGGAATAAAATATGGAGTGTAAAAAGAAAAAGAATCCACTTAGCATTCTGAGATTGTTTCCATGTTTATACACAATTCCCATCAGAAATCCAACTATTTTCTACAGATATACTTTTATTTATACTTTGTGTAAGAGATTTAACCTAATCTTATGCATATACAAACTAAGAATGATTTCTAGTGTCAGATGCTATCTGTGAAAGGCTTCAGCAAGTGAGTTTTCTTGAGATGGCCCTATGTTTTGCAAAGCTGTGATGGGTGTGTTCTGGGTTGCAGGGTCCTCAGAGACTTCATCCCAGCATTGCTTCTTGCTTCTAATAGTCCTATCTTGCCACAATTACATAGCCTAATGATTCCTGATCATCAGCCCACTCTGTTGAGCAGATTTCCTGTAGAATCAATATGACCATGTACTTTCATGTAGAAATTCTGTGTAGATGAGCTGATGATTTCAGATTCCTGATAATGATTTTTTTTTTTTAGAACTCATAAACTGATGCAAGTAATCTCAAGTCCCCTATAGAATCAAAAGTTGCAAACAGAGTTCTGTAAACCTTCATGTGTCACAGGCTAATTGCACTAGGAAAAGAAAGCAAGCTTGGAACAAATTTACAAGGAAATTTATCAAGGAAACATTCCTTCTAGGTCGGGAATGAGGCCACTATCTGGTAACTTAAGGTCAAAATCTGGGACTGGTCAATTTATTGTAGATACAAGGACAGAAAATAAATGATGGATTAATCTATATATACAAGACTTCAAAATAATAAGACACAAGGTAGATGATTTGTCTCTTGACAAAACCATGCTAACATGACATAAAAATTATTGCTTTAAACTTATAATGAAGTTAAGGAGCTAGTAAAAGATAAGGAATGGTTAGTCAGGAAGTAGTCTTAATGAAAATACATGTAAACAATTCCACTGTAACTCCTTAAGCCTTGGTGACCTATGACATGAATTTATGCCTTTAAAAAAAAACAACCAACCAAACAAAACCCATGTGATCAATTATCCTGAGAAGTATAAAAACTAAGAGCAACTACAATAAAGCAGTCATTTACCCTTCTTTGCTTGATCTAGTATAGGTGTGTCTCTGTATGTGTGCCTTTCTTTCCTTCTCTATTTTTTCTTTTTCTTTTCCTCTTCTCTTCTCTTTTCTTTTCTTTTCTTTTCTTTTCTTTTCTTTTCTTTTCTTTTCTTTTCTTTTCTTTTCTTTCCTTTCCTTTCCTTTCCTTTCCTTTCCTTTCCTTTCCTTTCCTTTCCTTTCCTTTCCTTTCCTTTCCTTTCCTTTCCTCTCTGGCTCATGTGATCCGGCCAGCAAGAGACCTGATCACAGAGAAAAGGACCAAAGTAATTAAATTTCTTTCCACCACTCCCCTCCCCCTGCCTCTATCTCACCCCCCAGCTGCTATCAGGAGGAGTTAAATTGCCAGAAGCCAGTGGCTTTGGACCACAGAACAGCAAAGAGTTAAAGTAACAGTTAAATTGCCAAAAGTAAGATGCTTTTGGCTCTGGGATCACCAATGCCACCCTTGCTGCCCTTCTCAGGGAACTGTGATACTAGGCTGGGTTCTAGCAGTCTAGCACTACCATAAATTAGGTACACCTTGCCAGTTAGGATAGAGGCTACAAATGCTCATCAAAACCACTTATTCCACTAAGGAAGCTGAGAAGAGGGGAATTCTGGGCCCTGGAACAACTCATGAAGAAAGGTGATGGACATCACATGATGATATTTGTGTAGATTAAAATAAGGTGTCTGGAGACAGTCTGAGTCTCCTGTAGTCAATCAAAAAAAAAAAAACCCAAGGACATATTTTGAGTATAAAATCAACCACAGAAATCAGCCAGAGCCCATACAAGTCTCCTCTTTTTGGAGAGTCTTCTTTCATGTGGCTATGGTTAGCTGAGAAAACTGTAAAAGGGCTTTCAATCATGTTTCTGTGGATACTCTGGATTTAATAAGTTCTTATAGTGGAGTAGTGTGATTTATATTGTCCATCAGCTTGATTGGATTGAGAAGTACCTAGAAGAACATAATAAAGCTCTTCTCTAGGTAAGTCTGTGAAGGTGTTTATAGAGAGACTTATCTAAAGGGGGAAGATCTGTTCTGAAAGTAGTAGCACCATTTACAGGTTAAAAGCCTAGATGGAATAAAAGGGGGAAAAGAGAAAAACAACCAAAGTAGCCATTTTTTCTCTGTTTTCCAACCACCATGATGTTAACTGTTCTGCTCTACCACTATCTTTCTGCCATGATGGACTAACTTCTGAAACTCTGAACCAAAATAAATCTTTCCTCCTTAAAGTTGGTTTGCTCATGCACTTTGTCAAAATGATGAAAACTTTTACAAAATGAATTATGGTGTATATTGTAGAATGCTAAATAGCATCCTTGACTTCATCTGTGAAGTCCTATTAGTAACAAGTCTCTCAGTTCAGCCACCAAAATGTCTCTATTAATTTCTGGATACCCCCTGAGGGTGTTACCATCCTCTCATTGAGAATAACTACTCTAGGATAATCAACAGTGGGTTAAATAAGGAAGAAATAAAATTAGGGAGCACAGAACAAAAAAATAAATAAATTCTACATATCTTGAGTATGCCTGAAAGTTATTAAATTGGATACTAATATTGGATTCTAAAGTGTATGTCCTTGCATGGTTATAACTGGTAGATGTTGGAAACCTCACTCTAAAGGCTCATGATCTCATTGAGCTACACCATAAGTCAGTTTACACAGAGTCATTTAGTGTCTTATGTGCCTTATTTGCTTCAAGATAAAAAGGAAATAGACATTCTCAGAAAATTTTTACAATAGCAAATATTTACAAGGATGTCAGTGAACTAGGTGAGACTATGTTAAGGTCTTATCATGCAATATCTTATTTATCCTCTAATCAAAACTATGAGATAGATATTATTATACT
Source organism: Mus caroli (assembly GCF_978045245.1). Taxonomy (NCBI): domain Eukaryota; kingdom Metazoa; phylum Chordata; class Mammalia; order Rodentia; family Muridae; genus Mus; species Mus caroli. The sequence continues at coordinate 122,969,882 of NW_028227266.1, read as the reverse complement.
CAATTACAGAGAAAAAAGTCAAGGCTTAAAAATAGTACGCTATCATAGTTATCTCAATACGGTAATGACTAAACACAAGTCAAACTATACTATTTATATGCACACCAGACTTGGAATATTCAATATAATAATCCTGGCCACATTAAAATTAAAAATAATATATAACCCACATTAGCCACATTCTACATTCATGTAATATGCTACCATATTAGAAGATATAGAAAGAAAGCATGATGTTAGGAAAATTCTATTGTGCAGCCTAGTATTTTCTATCCAAAACATCCCTGTCCGCTGATATTAGTAGTCTTCAAATTACCAAAAGGAACAAAAGGCTATAAGAACTCAGATTACTTCCTAAGCTCCCACTGCTTCAACATGATATTCAGGCCAATATGAGTTTTAAGTTCTTACCTTCTCATCCCAGAGTTTGGTCTTTACCATGCAGGAAAGACCGAGCTGTCCCATTAACAGATGATTGATTTAATTATATATTGAGAAAACATTATAACTTCTTTATAGTATATTTTTTTAGTAATCTAAGATAATGGAAATAAATGTAAGTAGAAAAATCTTGGTAGAATTTTCTGGTAAATATAGACTATCTTGAAGCATTTCCACTATGTTTTTATTTTTAAACTTAGTTGCATTATGTTCAGTGATACTTAGTTTCAAGAGGGGATATTGTCTTGACTCAAAACAAAAAGAGCAACTTATATCTGCCTTTCAGAAATATCCCTCACAGGGTCATGTTTTGTGTATAGCAAAATATGTCCAGACTGGCACTATTGATAACCCCATAGATTCTTTAGGAGGTGAAGTCCGGCTGGCTTTAAGGCACTAGGGATGATTCTTTGAAAGTTATAGCTTGCCCCTGCTTCTGGACTTTGCTTTCTGGACTTCTGTAACATGAACAGTCTCTGGTATACATACCCATGTACTTTGATACAATGCTATGACTTCCCCATAATGAACTAAAGCTATGAGCCAAAGTAAACTCTTTCCTTCAGTTGTTTTAGCTGAGTATTATGGTCACAGTGACACAAAAATAACTAATACAAGCCAAGCTTTGTTTCATGTGTATGTGTTCATACATTTAAATTAGGTGCCAGGCCATCTAAAAGTTACTCTCTGAATGCTAACTTTTCAACTTTTTCAGAATTAACATTGCCTGACCAGGTCATGATCTTCTTCGTTCTCCAAACCCTCACACTGTGTGACAATGCTCAGATTCCAAACATCATATCCAGTATGACATACTTCAACCCAGTCTTCACTTCCAGTGTCTCAAACTTGGCTATTTTGAGAACCACCTGGGGAATTCCTAAGAGTTAGGAACACAGGTACGTGTGGGTTGATTAATGAGAATTGTTTGGTGTAGAATTGTAGTGAGACTTCGTGTAAACTTCCCGTGTCATTTCAAAGTGTAGCTAAGATTAAGCCAGGACTAGAATATAGCCTTCATTAATTGTAAACTCATCTCCTGAATTTATCTAGGCATGATTGTAAGTGGTATCAGACCCTCTCCCCACCTACTCGTTCAGTGGCTTACCACCGACTGCACACTGAGATTGGAAAACACTGTCAAAACTTGCTAATTCTTGAGTCCTCTAAAACCCTCTTTGAGAGTGTGGAGTAGACTCTGCTTTTCACCTACAGAGAGGCACCTGGACTGAGTGATCCTCAACAGCTTTTCAATTTTAAAGGTGTATAGTTTTGTAAGAATGTTTCATCCATGTGGATGGAATAATAATGGTAATGAAGAAAAGAGAATAAAAAGAATCAAAGAAAGCCACCTGCATTTCAACTATATTGGAACACTGCAAACACTTGGGATATGCAGGGTTAGAGTGAAATGCAAGAAGAGTCTGGGGTACTTCATGCATGTGAAAATACCTGTTTATAAATAATTTCCCGAGCCTTTTCAAGGTCTGGGCTCCAGCATTCTGCAGATCCACCTGAAACCATTATTTCAAAGTGTCAACTTGTATCCTCAACTGGTGTTCTTCCTGTTCTTCAGAAGCAGTAAGAAAGAGCTGTGTGTCATATACCCTGAGCTGCTCTGGATATGCCTCTGTCCACACTGGAATTAAAGACAAAAACAGTAAAAAATTCAGTGAAGCCATACTCCTTATTTGTATGAATGATGTGGTCCATGCTGGTTGCCAAACATCTTTGTTATTTGCTAGTTGGCCACTGGAGGGCAGTATAGAATCAATATAGCCTAGGCTATTTGCAGTTTTGATAGCTTTCCCTTTGGCTCAATCAGGAAAAGGGGTCATTTTTTTTACTATGAATGCTTTAAAACTCATTTTTGAGCCAGGTAATGGTAGTGCACACCTTTAGTCCAAGCAATTTGGAAGCAGAGGCGGGCATATTTCTGAGTTTGAGGCCAGCCTGATCTACAGAGGAAGTTCCAGGGCGCCTGGACTACAGAAGAAACTCTCAAAACAGACAAACAAAATCCCCTATTTTTAAAACAAAATAAGCTCTTGAGGCATTACAGAATTATAATAACACAGAAATTATAATTCATCGAAATAGTAACAATATGGAGCCAAATGGAACATTAAAGTATTTTTAAAATAATGAAAGGAAATATATACATAGTCATACAATACCTCAAGTGGTTTTTCTTTGTAAATTCATTTAACATATGGCAAGGTAAGAAGGAGTGTATATATCAGCCATAAAAGAGAGAGAGAGAGAGAGAGAGAGAGAGAGAAAGGGACACCTTTTGTAGTGGTTAGTATTGATTGATTGCTTTACTGGATTTAGAACTACCTAGGAAAAACATTTCTGTTTGTATCTATGTGGATGTTTCCACAAAGGATTAGCCAAGGAGAGAAGACCCACCCTGAATATGAACAACACCATTTCATGGACTGGGGACTTGAACTGAATAAAGAGGAGAAAGAGAGCTGACACCAGCATTCAATTCTTTGCTTCCTGGATGTAGATGTGACATTACCACCAAGCTCACACTCCTAACACACCACGGTAGAGTGTATTCCATCAAATTACCAACAACCATAAACCTTTCTTCTTTAAACTGCCTTTGTCAGATATTTTGTCACAGCAACAAGAATGCTGGCTTTATCATAGCAGATAGAGGGCTCCCTTCCCCTGACTCCTTTCTCCTAAACCCAGCTGCCTTCCACTCTACTTTAACACTTTCTACCTTCAAATCTAAGAGATGAAAAGCAACCCTTTGAATCTGGTGAGAAGTTACTAAACCACTCAGAGCCCATTTTACTTCCTGCTCATTTGTCTCTTCCATTAGGAGCATCAACAGCCCGAACATCTTTGCACACCCTCTTTGGAAGCTGGGGCTGTAACAGACTGAAAATCAGCATTGTTCCAAACTCTCCTTGGAGGATCTATCCTCTTTCTGGACAAGAAATATGTGCACAGAAATCCCAGTGTTATAGAATTTCCATTACTGAAATTATTAACACACTTTTGAGAGAGAGAGAGAGAGAGAGAGAGAGAGAGAGAGAGAGAGAAGAAGAAGAAGAAGAAGAAGAAGAAGAAGACGACGAAGAAGAAGAAGAAGAAGAAGAAGAAGAAGAAGAAGAAAAAGAAGAAGAAGAAGAAGAAGAAGAAGAAGAAGAAGAAGAAGAAGAAAGAGAAAGAAAGAAAGAAAGAAAGAAAGAAAGGCCTCACCCTCTCTGACTCCCACTCAAATACCAGACCATAAAGTTGCATATCTTTATTTTCAACCAGATTCTTGACTTCTGAAATAAATTTGTAAATATGTTAAAACTCTTTTGATTGAGAGTAAGCACAATTTAAAATTTACACTCTTTCAAAGCAACACTGCTCAGAAACTGCATGCTTGGACATAACATCTTTAAGAACAAATTATTATAAAAAATTGTCTAAGGAAGAAAGTTAATGGCTAAAAATACTTAAAAGGAAATATAATCATCATCACCACCCACTTCATCCAAGAGCTCTATATTTAAACAAGTAGTATTTGGGGGTGTTCTCCAAAACAACTACTTACAAAATACTCTCATAATTTTACATACTACTCACTAAATGTATACTTGATTGAAAGTATAAAATGCAATTTTTTTACAAAGCACTTTTTATAAGACTCATTATCTTCAAAGAATGTATAACTTTCTACATGCTAATGAATAAAAAAATAACTGCTGGATATGTTCACATATACTTGTAATCTCAGAACTTGAGATGTAAGCAGGAGGATCATGAGCTTGACTCCAGTCTGAGCAACACAGTGGGGAGGAATGTGGATGACAAGGAATAAAAAAGCAAACGTTCACTTCCTGCTGACAGTCACAGGACTCTGGTTTCACAATCGGAGCTTGAGAAAAACCAGTAGCACCTCTTGTTAGGCAGATACTTTAATCTTCTGAGAGATTCTAACCCCTTTGTTTCCTCCTCTAACCTTCACTATGAAGATCTTAACTGCTCTAAAATTCAAAACAATATCAACTGCAAAAACAAAAAAAAATCCTAAACCTCTGAAATGGCCAAATTTAGCATTGTTTGTGTGGAGAAGCCATCTGGAAAGTGTGACTGAAGTCCTCATACTCAGCCTGGAACACAGAGAGCAGTAGTTATACTTTCATGGCTTCTGAGGTGCACAACAACTTGTTTCTAAAATGAATCTTCCAGAGATGATGACTGCTAAGTAAATAGAGAAAATTGATGCTCTTTCCTCATCTCTTGGAGCTTCTGCTCAAGATTATAAAGTTCTGGCTTCAAACTATGTAAACAGCCCTCATCTAAAATCACAAGCGTTATTATTCCTAGACCTCAGGCTCATGATTCATAATCCAGGTGTTTCACAGTCCCGGTGTGGTAGGATTTAGGTCTGAAGGCAGGAACAAAATGCTAGCCTGAGATAACATTATATTCCGGCTGTAAAATGAGACTACCTTCCTAGGCTAAACTCTTTATTCCTCCTTTGTATTTGCTGTTTCCTCAATGGGTATTTCAACCTAACTAAGCCTAGGGGTTCTTATGCACCTCTAACTCCAATTTACCCCAAGTTCTGCTGACTCTACATTTTATATGCAGAAGTGTTTCTTCCCTGTTGGCAATCAGGCACATCCGTGGACGCAAGAAGCGACTTTATGGCAATCAGGCATATTTACAGCCGGCTTTCAGGAACCGAGCGGTGAGACACGTCATCTCTAGGCAACAGCATCGGCCCTGCGTCCGTCCCTTTGCATATGGGCCATGGCACCTGCCTCAAGTCTCTTTGTGCATATTTCCCGGCCCTGATAAAAGACTCATTCTCCCTGCTCCCCCACCCCAACCTCCCCATTCAGCTTTAAAAGACCCAATCTATCTAAAAATAAATATAAAAAAGATGCATGTATCTTGGGCCCTCTATGATACTAATTTCTTTTTTAAAAGAACCATTCCTACTCCCAAGCTGCATAGAAAAACTACGTGATACACAAAAGTCAACCGGGTCATAAACCAGTAGAAACTTCATGTTCTCCTGTGGATCGGGTATAGACTGAGCTTACACGATCAGGATTGTCTTGCTGGAAAATTGAACACCGTTTGCAAAAGCGTTTGACAATATGTTTTCGGAAGAACACTGAGAGATAACTCCGGAACTTCTCTCCAACAAAGGCATAGATGACAGGGTTTAGGCAGCAGTGTGTCATTCCAAGAGTCTCTGTTGCCTGCATGGCCTGGTCTAGTCTATTAGAACTACTGCAGTTATTCAGTCCAAAGAATTCCTGGAAGGTGGTCAGGAGGAGGACAATGTTGTAGGGAGTCCAGAAGAGAAAGTAGACAATCATGATGGCAAAGATGAGCCTCACAGCCCTGTGCCTCTTCTTCTCATTCCTACAGCGAAACAGGGTGTGGAGAATTCCTGAGTAGCAGATGACCATGACAAGTAGAGGCAGGATCAGGCTCAAGATGACCATCTTTAATGTTTGGAAACTCTTCCAGAAATGATACTGAGTGTGTGGAAAGTGAGGACTGCATGTATAATGAAAACCTTCTTTCTGAGATCTGGTAAAGATTATTTCTGGGAGAGAGGCAAACACAGCCACCACCCAAGTGACTATACTTGTTATCACCCCAAAGTTGACCGTTCTGACTTTTAAAGCAAACACAGCATGGACAATAGCCAAGTACCTATCAATTGTCAGGAGGATAATGAAGAAGATTCCACCAAAATAACCAATGTGATAGAGCCCTGTGAATACTTTACACATTATATTCCCAAAGACCCACTCATTTGCAGCATAGTGAGCCCAGAATGGTAGTGTGAACAGGAAGAGCAGGTCAGAGATGGCCAGGTTGAGCAGGTAGATATCAGTCATGCTCTTCAGCTTTTTACAGTTTATCAAGATGAGGAAGACCATCATGTTACCCACAAAACCAAAGATGAATACCAGGGAGTAGAGTGGGGGCAGGAGCTGGGCTGCAATATGTTTCACATTGATTTTTTGGCAGGGTGCTGACATACCATAATCGATGTCATAGATATAGGTCGGAACTGACCCTTGAAAATCCATCCTGCAAGAGCCTATGAATAAATAAAAGACAATGCTTAATAAAGGTTAAAGCAATTGCTGGCCTACCACAATTATTGTTTTATAACTTAGTAGGTCTTTGAGGCATAGACTTCTACATTTAATTTTCCCATCATCAGATGGCTCGAAATTCACCAAAGATGCGTTTGATCAAATAAAATTTTGCTTTCCATATCAATGTGGGGTGAATTATTCTGTGAAACTGAGTTAGGTCCTATGTAATTCATGGGCTTAAGATCTCTATTGAAGATGCTGCTTCTAGGCATTTATCCATAAATCCTAGAGTTCACACAAATGCCAGAAAGAATGAGTAGTGGGTGCTAATTACTGTTCTACAGTATTACATATGCATTTGCTAAACGCTTGAGTTAACTGTTTGAGGCAAGCAATATACTGTTTATGTTTTTCTGGATAAAACATTCCCCAAGTATAGAGAGAATGAGTGTTAGTATAAAAACCACACCACCAGGAAGTAACTTACTTTGAATTTGGGCAGTATGAAACCTTAACTGACATAGGTTGCTTGTCACTCCTTGGTAACTAATAAGATCTCTCTCTCTCTCTCTCTCTCTCTCTCTCTCTCTCTCTCTCTCTCTCTCTCTCTCCATGGTTTCCCTTGAGCTTTCCAGAACACTGGCTCTTTCTGGATAGTAGCCAATTGGGAGAGCAGTGGAAGGGTGGGGACCAAAACTTGAATTTTCACGAATAAAGGTTTCTTAGTATAAATAATATTTACTCTTGATTCTTCATTGTTCTTGGGCCAGAAGCCAAAGGCTTCAGAGGAATTGTCACCTGTTGCTTAACAACAGGGGATTAAGTAAAGGATTTATTGCCAGGCAGCCAGAAGCCCTTCACTGGCCAGGCTGGTTAACTCTTTTTGAATCAGAGAGAAAAAGGAAAGCAAAGATGTCACTCTCACAGACACATGCACACTGGGTGAAGGAGAAAATGGCTGCATCACTACCTTGGATGGATGGATGGATGGATGGATGGATGGATGGGTAGGTGGGTAGATGGTACAGATTCCCCCTCCCCCCAGCCACCCACTCATCTTTATTTCCTCTCTCTGGCCTTTTTGTAGATAAAAGTTATTAGAAAATTACCTCATGACAAAATGTTATACAAAATGAGAGTTACAAAAGGATGTTAATATTAACTTTAAAGCAGTTTTTCATTCTATATGCTTATTTTAATTTCATAGTCACTGTTTCACATGGCCTTGTCTTATCATAGTGTACACCTGTGGCTTCATTCTTAGACTTGAATACTTTTTCCTTAAACACAAATGTATCCCAAGCATATTTCTCTTTTTAGTGTAGTGATAAGAACTCATTGTATTTCTTATTACGCAGCCTTACTTACTATTATGAGGAGTGGGTACATTCTATTCTTGATTTTAACTTTATTACATCTTTCTAGCAAACAGCTAAAACCATCTTTTAAAAATTTCTTCCTAAGATTATTTAAATCAAATCAGGAACTCTATAAAGTCATTAATTCATCTAAACAGCATTAGTTAATTCATGAAAGTTCATCTTTATGTTGATCTGCAAGAAATCTGATCAATATGGTGGGCTGATACCCATGAATTTTTAGGCTATGTGATAGTGATAGGAAAAGTCTTATCAGCTGCAAGAAGCAATCCTAAACCGAAGTCTCTTTGGGACCTTGCCTCTTACAGCTTTGTCCATGCTAAAAGATGGGTCACCTCCATTAAGGCCACCTGTTAGCCTCAGCCTTTCCTGGATGGCTTCTGACAATGGTGCTTCTCTGTAGTCAGGTTAAAATGATGTAATGTCCAAATACTCAAACAGTGTCATAGAATATAGCATCAGTAATTAAAGTAGACCATCCTCATTTTTTCTCTAAAGTTATTTCTGCTTCCTGAGTTTCCACCATCAAGAGTTCTCATATAAGTAGAAGAGATGATCAAGTAGAAAATGATTCTTTCATCTCCATGGGTGATATTCACTGTCTAGCCTCTACAACCAACTGGCTTGCCCTACTTAAATTCCACTGCTGTACTTCAAACTTTTTTTTTTTGACTTAGTTCCCTAAAGCTCTTCATACTTCCCATTTAGGTAGCTAAGAGAAGCACCCCCCCCCAAAAAAAAAATCACACCTTCAAGGCTAAGCCAGAACAAGAATTTTCTACTAAGTGTGCTGTAGAAACTTTGATGTTTGTGACCTTAGACAATTTTTAGGTTTCTCTATTTTCTTGGAGACAGTCAGGGCAAGAAGAGAAAGAGAGAACAAGAGAGCACAAGAAACTTGAGCTTCTGGTACACACATGTTCAAGGATACACACGTGACCCATGGAAAGATTTCACCTCTTTTCAGCTGATTATCAAACCAGATTTCACCCAATAGCATTGTTCTAGAAGCTAATTTTAAAAGGTAAGGATTTGCTTGCTTTAAAAAAAATTCTCTTTTTAAATATTTCATTCACAATCATGTTTCATATATTTGATGACATCACATGCTGAAACATATCCTAAATTCTTAACTTTCCTGTATCTTAAAGATTATATTTTCAGATAATTCTGTGAGCACCTGGTGCTGACAGATTTCCTCTTAGGATTTCCTGTTAAAGTTTTTACTCATCACAGAAGCTGAGCTAACTAGTCAAGCAAGGGCTGAGAGTTGACTTACCAGAGTCTCTTGTAGGGGGAACGGATGTCTCACCTCCTCTGGCTAGGAGAGCTGTACAAATCTAACATGAAGACAGTATAAAGTAAGAAACACAGTTTCTTTCAGAGAGGGTGGAGTTTAATGAGAAAAGGTATTACGTAGTGTTCAGGGTTGGGGGTGTCAGATCAGTTCTTCTTTTTTTCTTTAAAGTTGCACTTAGAGTAGAAAATAGAAGGCAGCTCTGGACTGAAAGGTTTTTGAGGAGTTTCCTTCTTCAGACTCTTTTACTTATGTTCTCTGCTCATCCAACTACACACTTCGTTAGAAATCAGAAAAATGAAAGGGTATTAATGCCAGAAAAACACTTATAGCCATTAATTAAAGCCCACATTTGAGTCAAGAGAGTCACTGTCTAAGAGACAAATAATGCATGCAATGTCTCTGCTTCTCACTGGTAAAGCCAAAATGGCAAGAGAATTTATTCTTCTCATAGTTGCTCTTGATTAAAGTAAGTTCCAGCCAATTTAAAGTGAGATGGGAGCTTTATCCCAGACACCAATCTTGCTACTTCTTTTACTCATCTTCCTCTCGCTGTCCTACATTTCACACACATATTTTTTACTGCTCAGTGTGACTCTTCAGTGTAAACTAAAACAACTGCTATCAAACAGGTTTACCATATGTTTTCCTGAAAACTAAACATATTTCTTTTTTTCCCTCATGTATCTGGTAACAAGTGACATACAAAATTACACATTTTGCATAGGCACTTATGAGTGCCTATTCTATACCAGATTTGAAGGTAACAGAGCGTCTCAATCCAAGAACATAATTTATCTGGAGCCGTGAAGGATTTTTCATGGAACAACAAAGAGAGGTGCATGATAAAATTTAGGATAATATAATAATGCCATATATGTGACTATATCAGATCAGCTGGGTGGTTGGTGGAATTTTAAAAAACATCAAGAAATGACAACGGAGCTAATAACAGCACAGACCTGCCAATGAGACACAAGAGACCCTGCAAGACACAAGACTTCTGCAGCCTGTGTATTAGGCTAAATAACAATAGTCACTTCATGGTTTGTTATAACAGGCTATTGCGTTCAGTAACTCCATTTTGCTTTATTCTTACTCCTTATTCCCAAGATATGGCTTTCTCTTTGCACTCCAGAACATCTTGTCTGCAAGGTAAGTCTAGACCACCACCAGTAGATTAATAACTCTGGCTAGCCTGGGATTGTCTGATTCAAGTTCCTGGGAATGCAAATTCTATACATAACCAGTCATTCACATTTTCCCCAAAACCTTGGAAGCAGGGAGTTGAGGCATCAGTTTGCTTCCTTTTGGGTGCATGGTGTCTTTAATAAAGACTGTTTTCTTTCTACCAATGTGTGTCTCCTGATGATTAATTTTCTATGTGGTAAATGTCCAGGCCTGAATTTGGTAGCAATAGGAGGCACTCACAGCACGTTTATAGACAAACCACAACAAAATAAACAGCAATCTTTTAATTACACACTCAGTAATATTTTCAAAATAAAAACAATTTAAAATCTTAATGTTTTAAAATCATTTTCTTAGGTAGACCTCTTCACTGCTGTTAGACAAATGTTATAATTCTGTATGTGGAGCTTTTGGGCTAATATCCACTTATCAGTGAGTGCACACCATGTGTTTTCTTTTGCAATTGGGTTACCTCACTCAGGATGATATTCTCAAGTTCCATCCATTTGCCTGTGAATTTCATGAAGTCATTGTTTTTAATGGCTGAGTAGTACTCCATTGTGTAAATGTACACATTTTCTGTATCCATTCCTTTGTTGAGGGACATCTGGGTTCTTTCCAGCTTTTGGCTATTATAAATAAGACTGCTGTGAAGATAGTGGAGCATGTGTTCTTATTATATGTTGGATCATCTTCTGGGTATATGCCCAGGAGTAGTATAGCTGGGTCCTCAGGTAATACTCTGTCAAATTTTCTGAGGAACTGCCAAACTGATTTCCAGAGTGGTTGTACCAGCTTGCATTCCCACCAGCAATGGAGGAATGTTATTCTTTCTCCACATCCTCACTAGCGTCTGCTGTCTCCCTTAACCCAAAAGCTTCAAATAACCAGGATACAATTCACAGACCACATGAAGCTCAAGAAGGAAGTCCAACGTGTGGATACTTTGGTTCTTCTTAGAAGGAGAACAAAATACTCACAGGAGCAAAAACGGAGATAAAGTGTAGAGCAGAGACTAAAGGAAAGGCCATCCAGAGACTGTCCCACCTGGGGATTCATCCCATATACAGTTACCAAACCCAGACACTATTGTGGATGCCAAGAAGTGCATGCTGAAAGGAGCCTGATATGGCTGTCTCCTGAGAGGCCCTGCCAGAACCTTACAAATACAGAGGTCGATGTTAGCTGAGCTCAGGCTTCCTAGTATAGGAGTTAGAGAAGGGACGGAAGAAGTTGAAGGGGTTTGCAACCCCATAGGAAGAACAACAATCTCAACCAACCAGAATCACCAGAACTCCCAGGGACTAAGTCACGTGTACAAAGGAGTACACATGGCTCCAGCTGCATATGTAGCAGAGGATGGCCTTATCATGCATCAATGGAAGGGGAGGTCCTTGGTCCTATGAAGGCTCAATAGATGCCCCAGTATAGGGGAATCGAGGGCAGGGAGGTAGGAGTAGGTGTAGGAGAACCCTCATAGAAGCATGGGAGGGAGGATGTGATAGGGTGTTTCGGGGAAGGAGGGAAACCGGGAAAGGGGATAACATTTGAAATGTAAATAAAAAAATCCAATAAAAAATAATTCTGTATGTGAATACTATTTACTCTTATTGTCACCATGTAGATCTAGAGCTTAGCTCTATGCTGAGATAATTTCATAGGGTAGCTGAAGATATGGGAGATCTAGCTCACCCCCCAGAGGGCAGTGTGGAGCCCTATACAGGCTCAAAAGTCACTCAGACAGGACCTCCAGTGGCCTTGGCAAGATACTTCACTTCTGAAATTCCATTGCAAATCCTGTTCAAGATGTGCTAGCTGATATGTGAAGGAATAAATGCTACTAGAAACCTTGCAGTTTGAAAATTATGCCTTGGAACAGAGCCAGGGACAAGATTGCAGTTTGCAGAAAGAAGCCCAGCTAAGTAAGACATTACCCCCTGTTAAGTGCCTGGTCCAGAGGTGTGTTCCAGTTACCTCCTGGATAAGTTTGCCTCAAGTATACACAAAGAAGTGAGGGACTATGGACCCATAGAGAAATCTTTACTAGCAAATGAATGTACATTTTTGTTAGATATTTTCTTTATTTACATTTCAAATGTTATCCCATTTCCTAGTTTCCCCTCTGAAAAATCCCCTATCCCCTCCCCCTCCCCCTGCACCCCAACCCACCCACTCTCATTCCTGGTCCTGGCATTCCTCTATACTGCGGCATAGAACCTTCATAGGACCAAAGGCCTCTCCTCCCGTTGATGGTCGACTAGGCCATCCTCTGCTACATATATAGCTAGAGCCACAAGTTCCACCATGTGTTTTCTTTGATTGGTGGCATAGTTCCAAGGAGCTCTGGGGGTACTGGTTAGTTCATATTGATGTTCCTTCTATGGGGCTTCAGTCCCCTTCAACTCCACGGGTATTTCTCTGGCTCCTTCATTGGGAACCCTGTGCTCTGTCCAATGGATGTCTGTGAGCATCCACTTCTGTATTTGTCAGGCACCGTATCTCACAACCATAGCACACTATGCTGCAACTTGGATTTTGTTCTCTGCTTTGCTCACTGCTTTTTGCATCCCAGTTTGCATGACTTTATTCTCATATATGTTGTACTTAGACTTTGACAAATTAATGCTTATGGTTAGTGTGTCCCTCTAGACTCAGTGCCCATATGGAGTATCTGAAGCCATCTCTCCTTTTGGGACACCAGTAAGTCTTTGAGCAAGTTTTCTATCTCTAGTCATTGTATTGATGTCCCTCTCCTTGCTTTGATCTCATTGCCAACAATCTCACTGAACCAATATCCAGAGCATTGTTGACAAATAGGGAGCTGCCAATCTTTCCCTTTGAGTCCAAGGGAACTCAGTGTGAATTATGAGGACACAGCAACTTCATTCTAAGTCCTTATCAGTAGTAAAATGAGCGGTGAAAACAGCAAATGAATCTTAAAAAACAACATATCTAGGGCTGGGGAAACAGCTCAGTGGGTAAACTGCTTACTGTGAGGTCTGAGGACCTCAGTTTGCATCCCCAGCATTTACATTTTGTTTTTAGTTTTTTTTTTTTTATTTTAAAAGGTATTTTTTATTAGCTATTTTCTTTATTTACATTTCAAATGCTATCCCGAAAGTTCCCTATGCCCTCCCCCGGCCCTGCTCCCCTACCCACCCACTCCCACTTCCTGGCCCTGGTGTTCCCCTGTACTGGGGCATATAATCTTCACAAGACCTAGGGGCCTCTCTTCCCAATGATGGCCAACTAGGCCATCTTCTGCTACATATGCAGCTAGAGACTCGAGCTCTGGGGGTACTGGTTAGTTCATATTGTTGTTCCACCTATAGGGTTGCAGACCCCTTCAGCTCCTTGGGTGCTTTCTCTAGCTCCTCCATTGGGGGCTTTGTGTTCCATCCTACAGATGACTGTAAGCATCCACTTCTGTATTTGCCAGGCAATGGCATAGCCTCATACGAGACAGCTATATCAGGGTCCCTTCAGCAAAATCTTGCTGGCATATGCAAGAGTGTCTGGGTTTGGTGGCTGATTATGGGATGGATCCCCGGGTGGGGTAGTCTCTGGGATAGTCCATCCTTTTGTCTTAGCTCCAAACTTTGTCTCTGTAATTCCTTTCATGGGTATTTTGTTCCCTATTCTAAGGAGGAATGAAGTATCCACACATTGGTCTTCCTTCTTCTTGATTTTCTTGTGTTTTGCAAATTGTCACTAGATATACACTCACTGATAAGTGGATATTAGCCCAGAAATTTAGAATACCCTAGTTTTTTTGTTTTGTTTTGTTTTGTTTTGTTTTGTTTTGTTTTAAAGAAAAAAGTTAAATGTGGTAGTGCAGGCCTGTAATCCCAGTCCTGAGGGACAGAGTCAGGAGGAGCTTAGACCACTAGCCAGTCTAACCAATTAGTGAGCTTCTGGATCAGTGAAAGATGCTGTCTCAAAAACTAAGGTGAAAAATGATAGAGGAAGACAACTGGTTTGAGCTCTGGCCTCCACATGTGCATGTACAGATGCACGAACCCACATACACATGCATAGACCACATACAGACAAATGTCTGATTATAACATCAACTATGCTTATTATATGAAGTGGAGGAAAACAAAAGTAAGAAAAAATAGCCATATTCTAATAATTAAAATACTAGCCCTTTTAAATACATTTCAATACTTATCTTTTCCCATGAACCCTTTTTAACTATTCTAACACATATATCACTTTAGCATCTGGTGTTTGTTTTTTTTTTTTTTTTTTTTGTTGTTGGGTGTTTTTTGGTAATGTTTCCTCAATATTGTAGCACAGTAATTTATTTGTGCTTTTAAATATTTTTATGGGATAGGCATAATGAGACACCCTTACTCTTTGAGTATGAGGCCAGCCCACTACACATAGTAAGTTCCAGGCCAGTTAGGGCTAAATAAGAGACATTGTATCAAAAATCTTTTTATTGTGGGTATGTTTCTTTATTTGCAGTTTTAATTGAGGGCTTATATCTTATCTGTATAGCTTTTCCAGTTCTGATTTGCATAGACTTATAAAACCATCATCAAGATCTGGTGATAAGGAATATACTCTTCATATGGCCCAGGAAAGTACCCTCTATCTTGCCCCGTGGGTAAGGGTCATTCTGACCTTAGGTAGAATCAGGTGGTTTTGAATTGAATGAAAAGAGAATCCCAGGTGCTTCCTTCTTCCTGCCTAGTGTCTTTTGCTCCACATCACAACATTAGCTGTGTTACAAAGCAGATAGGATCTTTTCTGTAATTTACTAACAGGAACAATGGCATACTGTCATTGTCAACATTCTTTTATTGTATAAAGGAGGAGGAAGTCTTTAGTGCCTACAAGGTTACCTTTAGGGTAGCAAGAAACTTCTCACAGTCCTTATGGAAATAAAAATATTCTACTCACCACCTTTCAGTATCACACATTGACATCTAGGTGCCTGAACAATGATGCTTGGGTTTAATGACTCCCAGTCTTTTTACCTTCCACCTCACACTTCTGTCATGGAAACTGGAATTATGCTATTTTCTCATTTCTGTCTTAGTCTTCTAGATATTTGTAATGGAAAATATAACTCTCTCCCCAACTTATATAACACTTATATGCACCATGGAAAATAACACACCATGTAAATACTCAGAGGGTGTCTGCTGTATACATTCATTAGATATGTCTGGGCATGCTATAAACTACTTAGCTGAGTTCAGAATTCTTCCCAATGTATTTGGAATCTTAATTTAATGCTGTGCTAAGACATGGATCTAAGGCAATCTTGGAGATGGTAACAGTTTTTAACTACCAATTAAGGCTTGCAGCATGCCACTGTCATCACATCTGGTCAGATCACACCTGCAGCTCTATGCATAACAGGATATCACATAAGAATCTCCTGGTGACTCTGGAACTGGCACTCTAACCTATGGCTCAGGGCAAGAGTGTTAAGTGCTTTACCATTACAGAGGAAACCACTGACACTTGGGGTTAGACACCTCTCCTAGGCTTACTAAGAAGTGACAGAACCATTCCTGTGCTGTCTCATCAACTCTTCCTAATACTGTATAAGTAGCCAGTTAGGAGAGGACAAGTTTGATGAGGCCTCTTGTTGGAAGCCAGCTCTAGTGTTTTTGTTCACTCTTGAAGGTAGCTGTGGGGAAAGTGTCTGTGGGAGCAAGACTTGGTTTTGACAGACATTAGGGTTGCTTTTTATTATTAAAATGTTTACCTGTCTTAAGTCTAAGTTACTTACTTTGCAGAGGTAGCTGGACTGCCTGTCTTTCCTCTGAGGCCAGAAACTGGAGAGTCTCTGGTGTTTAGCAATACTTGATTGTAAAATGGGGGGCAGGGGATTAAGTAAAATAGCCTTTGTTCTTATCTCCTCAGGAACCTAGGGATGGGAGTTCAGACTGAGAGTGAAAGTCACAGGAAGAAAAGGGAACTCTTTGAAAAGTGATTTTAATCTTTATTTCTAAGTTTTTCTCCAAAAAATTCTCTTCTTCAAAAATTCTCTCTAAAAATTTTCCAAAAATTTTCTCTTAATTTCCAAATTCCCTTTTATTTTCTAAATTATTCTACCCTGCTGTTCTGATGTAGTAGTGTCATGCAATGTGATAAGTCCTGTTTTTTATACCTTTTCTAATTGAATAGATCACATGGTTTTTCCAATCATCCTTTTTTTTTTTTTAAAAAAAGTTCACTATAAGTTCAAATATAAATTCAAATCATAAATTAAATAAGAAGTTTACAATAGAGAATGCTTACATATGTTCCCATTGAGACTAGACATCAATTATCTTTCATTAGCTCTACAGGTTCATGAAGAGTTAAAGACCATAACTAAGCTATCATTGAGGTTTTGTATAGATAAAACCAGTCAATATTTTATCTCCTGTTCTTGTACCTACAATAAATCATTAGTCCCTTTTTATGACCTTTGGTTGTTTTATAACCTCTTAGAATGTGTTGTAAGTTGTAAATGTCTTCTTTCTATCTCAGAAGCAATTAACTCATGACACTTGAAGATCGACAGAGTTCTCATTGCAGTTTTCATATCAGAGGCCTTAACAGAACTCCTATTATAAAGGGCTCAAGAATGACTAGTATGTTTTCAGGAATTCTTAAAAGATCATGATTAAGATTTAAGAAATATATATATTCTCGTGTCTCTAGCTGCATATGTAGCAGAAGATGGCGTAGTCGGCTATCATTGGGAAGAGAGACCCCTTGATCTTGCAAACTTTATATGCCCCAGTACAGAGGAATGTCAAGGTCAAGAAGTGGGAGTGGGTGGGTAGGGGAGCAGGGCAGTGAACTTTCAGGATAGCATTTGAAATGTAAATAAAGAAAATATCTAATAAAAAAGAAATAATTTATTTGTCTGTATAGCATCCCACCAAGATGGTACAATTTGGTTGATCTGCAGAAATCTGCTCAAAAGGATGGACTAATACCTGGTGATTGTTATATGTATTTAGTAACAACAGGAAAATCATATTAATCATAGGAATCTTTCCCAAAATGTATTCCCTTTGGCCTCATCCATCATAGTTTTAAGTCTACAGTGAACCATCTCATGGAGATCACCTGGTAGTTTTTAGCTTCTCCTAGATGGCTTCTGTCATTCCCTCCCTTCAGACCTCGATGGAAAATTAGAAATAGAGGCTGACAATAGGGAAGTGTTGCACTTCTTACATCACAGTCCTTCATAGGGCAGCCATCCACCTGAACAGGGGAATAAAGGGTGGAATTGGAGATGGGAGATAGATGCTGGGTATATAAATGAAGAAACAAAAGTATCTCAATACTGCATGTTCACTAAGTTTCATGGTTATCAAAGGAGGCAGCAAGTCTACAGTTGTATCGAGGTGCCCACTAACAGATATAGATAACATTATCACCCAAGAAATGGTGGGTTGGAAGAAACACAGTTGAAGAAATTCTTGCATATCTAATAGTCATGGTGATCATCACCAGCTCTGGGTCCTCTGAAGGAAGAACAAATTAGTGTTCATCTTTCTGGGCATCTTTGTCAACACAAAAGGGCCTATGGCAGGGACTAGTTATTGAAAACATGTGTGCCTTTCTTCTCCTGGCCATATCCTCTTTCTTCATGGCTAGCCAATGCCTGGAAAGGAGAAGTACAGGAGGTTATCTAGAGGCAGACCGCAAACCAAGGCTAAGGATAAGGGTGGAGTTGAGATAGAAAAGGCAGAACCCATACTTGCTTTAGGCACAACCTTTCATAACCCAATTGACTCTAAGGACAAATTGAACTTTATTCAAGGGAAAGAAAATTATTTCATATTTCAAATAGGTTACATTAAAAGATTTAATAGTCACTGTCAATGAACCAAAAAGTACCCAGCTGATGTGGAACAAACTTTATGCTGGGGCCAGCAGGGATACAGGTCTTGATTTACATATACAGGCACACACACACACAAACACACACACTCACACTCACAAACACACTACATACTTCATCATACCAGAACCTTCTCAATGTTACATATAATATATATGGTGGTTTGAATAAGAATGGCTCCTCATAGGCTCATAGATTTGAATGCTTGGTCACCAGGGAGTGGCACTATATGAAAGGATTAGGAGTTATCGCCTTGTTGGAGTAGGTGTGGCCTTTTTAGAGGAAATGTGTCATTATGGGTAGGCTTTAAGTTTTCAAGGGGCCAAGCAAGGCCCAGTGTCTTGCTCTTCCTGCTGCCTGTAGATCTAGATATAGAACTTTTAGCTACTTCTTTAGTGCTATGCCTGCATGCCACCATGCTCCCCACCATGATCATAATGGACTAAACCTCTGAAACTATAAGCAAATCCCAATTAAATGCTTTCCTTTGAAAGTATTGTCATGGTTGTGGTGTCTCTTCATAGTAATAGAACAGTGATTAAGACAAAAGTTGGTACCAAGGAGCAAAGTATTCTATGAAAAGCCTAACCATGCTGCTTATTGGCAGAATGTGGATTTAGGGACTTTGGGAAAGTAGTTGAATGCTTTAAGTGGGGTTTAATGGGCCATATTACTAGGAGGGTGGAAGATGGTGGTGGTAAGAGCAGTATAGATTATGACAACCTGACTCAAAAGGTTTCAGAGAATATTAATAAGTGTCTAGAGGTTTTTCTTGTGATATTTTGTCAAATAATATGGCTGCTTTATGTCCTTTTCCCAAAATATCCCTAAGGCTAAATTGAAGAGTTTTAGATTAATAGTGTTAGCAGAGGAGATTTCAAGACAGCATAATATTGACTCTGTAGGGTGGATTTTACTGGTCACTCTTATGCAGCTTTATAATGAAAAGGAGCAAGCCAAACAAGGAAAAAATTGAAAAACAATGTATACTTTGAGGAGAAAAAGAGCATCAGAAAGTATAATGGAGTTAAGCCCAGTACTCAAAGGGATAAAAAGCTTAAACAAACACCTGGTGCTATATGGAATAAAGGAATTGGTGACTTCAGGACATGACCCCACCCAGCTAAGTTTCCAGCTTGTGAAAGGAATGAAAGAAAAGCTTAAGCAGTAAAGAAATCAACAACAAAAAGCTGGTAAAAAAAATGTGATTGAACAAGAGGGGTATGGTTTCCAGCCTTACTAAGTAGAATTTTGCAGCTTTAGCCATGTGGTTCTGGTTTTACAGGCAAGGATACAAGAAAAGCGTTATGGAATCTACTTCTCTGACTAAGAAAAGCCACTAATGTCAGGGGGTATCTCTGCATGGCAGCCCAGAGAGGCCAGTACATGAAGCTGTGAAAGTGAAGCCTGGATTCTGTTGAAGACCCCAAGATGTTTTAAATGACAGAGTCATGGTATTTCTGCCAAGGAGAGCTGCTAACAGGTTGTGGAAACAAGACTAAGAGAGAGAAGTATGTTGAAGTCAACAAGGCTGAAAGAAGTTGGAGATCTGAAGAACATGTTGACATCAGACATAAAGATGCAAAGTTTGGGGTTTGCCCTGCTGATTTTTGGCCTTACTTTTGTCCATCATTTCTTCACTATGCTCTTGTTCCTCCCTTTTGTAATGGTAGTGTATATTCTGCACCACTGTATGTTGGCAATATGTGGTCCGCTTTTTTATTCCAATTTTACAGGAGTTACAGTTAAGAGATTTCCTTGAGTCTCAGAAGATTTTGAACTTTGGACTTTTAAGCAGTATTAAGACTGTGATAAACTATGGAGACTTTTGAAGTTGAACTGAATGCATTTTTGCATTATGGTACAGTAACAAGCTTATGGGAACCAGGTAGCAGATTGTCGTAATTTGAATGAAAATGACACCTCGTATGCTCATAGATTCGAATGTGCACTTTCCAGGGAGTACCACTATTTGAAAGGATTATGAGATGTGACTTTGTTAAGGGAAATGTGTCACTAAGAATGATCTTTGAGGTTTCAAGGACTCAAGCCAGGCCCAGGTCTTTCTCTTCCTACTGCCTTTGGATATAGATCTTTCAGCTACTTCTTCAGTATTATGTATGCACGCTGTTATGCTTCCTGCCACTATGACAATAGACTAAGTCTCTGAAACTGTAAGCTAGGTCCAATTAAGTACTTTCCTTTATAAGAGTTGCCATGGTCATAGTATCTCTTCACAGCAATAGAGCAAGGACAAAGACAATATGCTAAAGTGTCCATATCTTCTAACAAATTATAACCTCTTTTGGTCACTCCCTAAACCTATGCCCGCTACCTTGTAGAATCACTCAAAGCCAAGACTCCTTATTTCACATGATATAGTTCCCTAGAGATACTGAGGTAATCATTCTGGCTGCATAATCTCATTTGAAATCATTTTGTTTGTTAGAGAAGTCTAAGTAATGAGTAAAAGCAGAAAAGGGCAGGTTTTAATGGAGTTCTTGCAAGCAGCTGCAGGGCCCTCTGCACACACTCAGCCTCTCCTTTGACAGCACAGACGAAAGGCCATTTTTTCCACTTATTTCCACTTTCTTCCAGCTGTCCACTCAAAGCTTCTCTCCAGATGACTTTAGAGCTTACCTCTGGAAATACACAGAAGGCAACTCCTACAAGGCAGTTTGTTCTGTGGCAAGAAAATCCTACTATAGATGTTCATATTGTGATATATGGCCATCATTGAGTTAGTCCCCCAACCTCTGGGTTCTCAAAAAAAAGTTCTACCTACTCTTCTTTCCCTGTGTTTATGTGATTATATCTGAGCCCTTGGTACCCACTGCCTATCTACAGGGACCAGGGCTGTAAGGTCTGAGCAACATGAAGATCATGGCAGTGATACCTGTTTTCATATCACCCACTTAATCTATAGACCCATAGTCTGCTTGTCATACTGCATGCCACAGTAGGAAAACATTATTTTAAAAAGCATCCTGTCCCATGTGTATTGATCAGCATTTTATTTAACAAATAACCCCCTGACCCAGTGGCTTATCATAGTGGACATGGATTTCTTACTCCTCTTCTCCATGGCTGGGATCCTAGCTTCAGTCCTCATATCTGTTTACTCACCAAGATGGAGGGCTACATTTTACTGAAAAGAGTCTCAGCTCAGTCTTGCTGGGACTATAATTGGAAGAAATTGATGTCACTTGTGTTTGTCTTCTAGCAGACGAGCTATAGAAGGGTGTATATCCTGGAAGGCAAGCTGTAAGTCATACTTCTCCATCAAGCACCAGGTATATACAATTGTAAAGCAGTACAGGGAAAGAGTTGTGTAGTTACGAACAAAACAGTCAACCACACTAGTATAACAAAGCATATGCTTGTTTCTTTTTAATATTTCTAGCAATATAGATAGAGCATTGGTTTATTTTCTAAATCATAGTTTTACAGGTATTTGCATCTCATTATCATTAAAATGAAACTGTTAGGCTATCTGAAGGTGATACTCTCATCCCCTACTTCTTTCAGAAATTTCTTCTCATCATGTGGTAGCAAAGCCAGACCACAATGACTTTCAGCTCTCAAGTTGTCTGTTCCTTTGTTTCTTGCTTCTGTTAGATAAGAAACTCATTACTGGACAGGGAAGAACATTTTTGGCTCAATTCAGGGAAGACATTTTTCTTATGAGAGGAGTTTCTCTAACTTCTCTCCTTTGCATATTTACTTTTAAATCCTTGATAAGAAGTTGATTTGACTTAGGAGTTCCCACTCACTCAAAGGACATTCTTTCACCAAGATCACATTTAGGACAAAAGATCCAAAGGAGTTTGGTGAAACCAAGCGTGAAAGAGCAAGTACACCACTTGCATGCACACATGACATCTATGTAGCATAAGCTAGGATCCAGATGGACCTTAGAGTCTAAATCACCATGCTTGGATAAGCCCACAGACCAAAAACCACAAGTCCCTGTTAATCCTGAGCTGTCTATGTTAGTTCATAAGCTCAAAGTCAGAATTTCTTCTATAACTAATGAACTATTTTCAGCCTTGACAAGATAAGTACTCTTACAAAGGTATTTCATCACATTTAGAAGTTAGTTTCCAGTCTTGATTTTATTTTTTTTCTATTTTCAATTTTTAAATATTTGAATTATGTTTATATCCAAAAATAAGGCTTTGGAAGATAGTCTGTGACACACTTCTTCCCACTCCATTTATAATCATTTTTATCCAGGTTTATTTTGTTTGTAATTAAGATATGTTCCCAAGTATCAGTTTCAAAGCAAGACTTCTGTCTCTGCTTCATCCAGTTTTGTTTTACCCACAAAAACACAACATAATGGTGCTTTTTTTCTCTCTCATAGAACTATCCAGGTTTTCATGTTTGGCTATTCCATATACACCTTTCCCAGGTAGAGGTTGAGAGATAAAGGCTATGAGGAAAGAGGCAGTTGCAAAGGTACTGAAAAGGCAGAAAATAGCAGCAATAATATAAAAACCAGTTTATATCCTGACAGAAACCTTTCCTCAGTACAGAGGCATCCATTTTGCTTCTGATTCTATGTAGTTCTAAGCACACCATTTCCTCTGTCCCACAGATCTCTGCCTTTTTGCTGCAGCTCTCTATGCCTGATGAAGGAGTTGGCTTTTCTCCTTATTCTTGGTCGTTCACTACTTTTAGCCTTCTGCTCTCCCTGGAAAGCAGAAGGAAATATCAAACAAGAGCCCTTATTATTTTTAGGCTAATCACTAGTAATGCATATTTTATAAACAATAATTTTATAAATATCATGTAAGGAGCTGTGGCTTGAGAAACATATCAACAGTGGAGTTTGATATTGAAAAAATTGTCCATGTTGTCATAGATAAAAAAAAATAACAAAGCAAAAATATGTTGTGCAATTATGTATAAAAGGACTATGGTACTCAAATGAGGTTTCCAACAACCTATTACAGTTTCTAGATTTTCCACAACCTGATAAAGCCTCCAAAATTAAACACAGATGGGAGAAGGAACCAAAGAGCAGGACATTTCTTCCCAAATGAGAAAGAAATGTGAGACCCTTGCTCACTTTCATTTCCATTTTCACTCAGGAGAAACAGTGCATATCTCCTCCTTCTCACTCAGTCCTAACAACCTCATGCCCTCCTTTCTTAAATTCCATGTCTTTCATGTTATAAATAAGGAAAAACATGGTGAAGGTTGGTAAAATAATATTGCCACAAGGCAAAGAGGCTCCTCATAGGGACAGAGTTCACTGGAAAGCTGAAGAATTTACCGATTATTATTCTAAAATATTTCTCAAACATGTATTATATATACAAGAAGAGATATGGTTCAGTCACGGCATAATCATAACGTTCTGGGCACCTGATTTAAAGGTCTCTGTTGTTCAATATATCCATGAGCAGTGGTTCGAAACCTTCCTAATCCTGTGACCCTTTAATACAGTTCCTCATGTTGTGGTGATCTACAACAATAAAATTATTTTTGCTGCTACTTCATAGCTGTAATTTTGCTACTGTTATGAATTATAATGTAAATACCTATGTTTTCTAATGGTTTTAGTGACCTCTGTGAAAGGGTCATTTGACCCCCACATAGGGATCATGACCCAAAGTAAGAACCACTGTCTTTTAGGCTTGTTGCTATGTACAAACTGCTCCCTCCTTCCCTGCTTAAAAAAAAGGCAAACTGTCACTTACTTTACAACCCAACTGAGACCTCTTGCTCCCCAGTGGAAGGAGTGAATGTAGAGCTCACTCGATCTGCTGTCTCCCTATAGAAAACTGGGCACTGTTTGCAGAGACGTTTAGCAATGTGCTTTCTGAAAAATATGGAGAGATACCTTCGGAACTTCTCTCCAACAAAGGCATAAATGACAGGATTAATGCAGCAGTGTGTCATTCCAAGAGTCTCTGTCACCTGCATGGCCTGGTCTAAGTGCTTGTCAATCACACAGTTACTCATTCCCAAGGATTCCTGGAAGGTGGTCAAGAAGAGAACAATATTGTATGGAGTCCAGAAGAGAAAGTAGACAATCATGATGGCAAAGATGAGCCTCACAGCCCTATGCCTCTTCTTCTCATTCCTACAGCGAAACAGGGTGTGGAGAATTCCTGAGTAGCAGATGACCATGACAAGTAGAGGCAGGATCAGGCTCAAGATATTTCTCATTATTGTTTGGAAATTCTTCCATAGTTGTGTAAAATAAGGGCCACAGGTGTAATGGTGATCATCTTGTTTGGATTTAGTAAATATGATTCCTGGTAGAGAGGCAAACACAGCCACCACCCAAGTGACTACACTTGTTATCACCCCAAAGGTAACTGTCCTGGCTTTTAAAGCAAACACAGCATGAACAATAGCCAAGTACCTATCAATTGTCAGGAGGATAATGAAAAAGATTCCACCAAAATAACCAATGTGATAGAGCCCTGTGAATACTTTACACATTATATTCCCAAAGACCCACTCATTTGCAGCATAGTGAGCCCAGAATGGTAGTGTGAACAGGAAGAGCAGGTCAGAGATGGCCAGGTTGAGCAGGTAGATATCAGTCATGCTCTTAAGCTTTTTACAACCTATCAGAATTATAATGACCAACATGTTGCCCACAAAACCAAAGATGAATACCAGGGAGTAGAGTGGAGGCAGGATCCAAGCTCCAATTTGTTTCACACTGGTTTTATGACAAGGCTCACCATCATCGTAGTCATACGGTGTGGTGGCCCCTTCATCAAGCTCTTGGATACTTCGTGTAAATAGAGAATGAGATGTTGATAGTATGCCGTGGATGAACTGAGGTAACATATTACTGTCTTCCATTTCCTTTGATTCTGTGGTCAGAGAACAAAATGATTATTTGTAACACAAATGCCAAATTCCTTAATCCAAATAGCCTTGCCCCATGTAAGCAGCATCCCCATCTTTGGTTTCTCCTTTATAGTCATCTCCTTGATACCTTGTGTACATTACTTTTCTTTTATTCCTAACAGCAGTCACATCTTTTCAACTCTGCAACCATTTCCTTAACATCCTTGGCATTCCCTGGTGAGCATGTTTCTCAATGTAAGGCTACAAAGGGTGCATGTCCTCATTTACTACTTCTCTGCATGTGGTGACCAGGTTTATGACCAGGTTTATGACCAATAAGATGTAATTAGAGTCTGCTATAATGTTTCTAGGGAGTTTCTTCCACAACAAAAGAGATACAGAAGAGAATAGGCCCCTTCTCCTATTTCAACTTGTATAGCATAGGCTTTATGCTTGGGACTATAAACAAAAGACCTAGACATTGTACGCAAGCCATACAGAGGGCTCACTTTCTGACTTCTTATTTCAGAAAGAAAATAAACCATTATAAATTGCATCATCTATTCATTGTACCCAAAAGCATTCTAATAACCCTCTCAAATTTCATCTCCACCTTGCTCTCACACTTCTTTTGATAAGGTTGCAATGCTAATTTAATGTTCAAATACCTTAACTTCATTCCAAATTCTTTTCATTGAGCATGAATTTCCCCATTTAAAACTCTTTTGAAGGGATTAGAGATGGCTCAGGGGTCAAAGGCACTTACTTCTCTTGCATAGAACCCAAGTTAATTTCCTATACCCACTGCAGGGAGCTCATCACCACCTGTAATTCCAGTTTTAGTGGATCTATCACTTTTGAACTCCATTGGCACCTGCACACACTTAAGTCACATAAACTATACGTGACTTAAGACACAGATACTTACACAAAATAAACAAACAAATAAATCTTAAAAATATTGCTTTTAGCTTCTAGAAAGACACCTATGTGGCTGATTATTAATATTTCTGTGACATATCCCTGCAAACTTCATAAAACCCCAAGGCACTGTATTTGGCTTTTGCCAACTTTTGCCTTTTTTTCTTTTTATTCTTGCTTCAAAATTCTTCTAATTCAGATTTTTATCTGAATTATATCAGCTGATCTCAGGATTTTTACTCCCCTATATGCTTATGTTCAAGTCCCACCTTCTCTGAAACACCAGAGTTTAATTTTTCACATTTCATGGTATCTCTTCATGAATTTGTCTACATGATCAATATTTATCTAGCATCTGCTATGACTTACACATGAGGGGTACACACACACACACACACTGCTGTAAGTGTTTGGAGGTCAGAAGATAATTTGCCTTTTCCCTCCTATATAAGCTACAGGGATTTGAACTCAGGTGACTAGGTTTTCACAGCAAGTACTTTAACACAGGAACCATCTTGCTGACCAAATTATGAGAACTTCATCTTAGTTATTATCTAGTACATTTTTATAAGAAGAAAACTCTAGTATTATTCCAAATAATTCCTCTTCAGAAAATTAAAGGTTGTTTGTCAGAACCAACAAGATTAATTTCAAAACCTGCCTCCAAATTAGATGACTACTAGACAGATGATTCAGCAGTTAAGAGTACCTACTGTCTTTGCAGATGATTCAAGTTCAATTCTTAGCACCTGTGGTGAATCCAATGCCCTCTTCTGGTCTTTGCAGACAGCTGAACTTGCATGGCATTTACTAATGCACACACACATATAAAATAAATAAAATAATCAATGAGATTTCAAAAATAAAAAACTCCTGCCTCTAACATGAAAGCTGGGTAACTTAAAGTCAAGCATCTGCTTTCCTGTATAGAAACTCCCTAAGTTGCTGTGAGGTCCATCTGAGGTGAAGGCTCATCATGTGCTACAGATGAATGTTCTATGTTAGAATTGTGCCATAGGAATTCTATCCCTACATTCTTTTCAAATTCATCCTCGCTGCCTTCTATGGACTGCTAGTTTCTTGTCTCATCTGCTATTCACTTCATATTGATCTCTCCTTCACTCGTAGCTCATCCCTCTCATTCTGTCTGCCTCAACAGTTAACATTTCATATGTACTCCTCATCCTGAAACCCCCAATAGCCACATGACTTGGATGTGGTGGGACTTCACAGTGGTTGATCTGCTCTCACATTCCCAGTCCTGTGCACACCCACAACTGTCTTCTCTCCATTTCCTCCAAACTCACCACTTCCTTTATGCCTTAGTGATTTACTCTGTTCTTGTCTCTTGACCTAAAATGGTTCCTATTTATTCTACCTCCTACTTAAAACTCCCCTTCTCTTGTGAAGCCCAATCTGCACCCTCTGACAAACCACTCTGCTCTTGTGAAATCTAAGTAACCACTTATCATGGTATCTTCTACATACCATGCACCCCGCTGAGGTTAAGGAGTGGCAATGTTGTTAATCTCTGACTCTTACAATTTCACCTGGCTAAAAGAGTAAACAGTAAAGGTTGACTGAAAGAGTGCACAAAAGTCTATAATAATTATTAGATATAAAATGTAACATCATTAGATTTGATTGTTAAGACTGCTTTTTCCTGACATCAACTATAAATTTGTTTTCATCGACCTATATATCACAGTACTTCTTCCATCCCTTAAGTGATAGCCAAATGAAGCTTGCATGTCACATCACTGAGTCTTATCACTAGACTGCAAAAACTAAATGAGATCTTTGATGAGAATAAGGAAGAAAGTGCATGTACCTAAAGATTATACAGTGCTAAGTTCTGGTCTGTTCTAAAGTTCCAGCTGTTATGGAAAATTCTAGGTAAATGCTAATTCATATAACCCTATGGCACATAGTCAGCACTTAGTTCCTACTACCAAGCAGTCTGGAAAGTACTGGCCTGAGCATCACTTTGGGCATTAAGACATAGCTATCACCCAGGACTGTAGGGAAGCTGCCTCCCAAAAGAAAGCAAAAGAGATAATGGGAGAGAGAGAGAGAGAGAGAGAGAGAGAGAGAGAGAGAGAGAGAGAGAGAGAGAGAGAGAGAGATCTTTTCAGTCTGTGTGGTTCTCATGAGGAAAGACAAGAGCCAATTTAGAAGGCATAGATGAACTAGAGGTAAAAGATTTCACAGTATAAGGTCCTTGAAATGTAAACCCTCTGCATGCTAAGAGAGATAGAGTAATCCTGTGAGTGTCTAGAAGATGATGAGGCACAGTGACTTTCCTTCCTTCATTGTCCCCTTTTATCACCTGATCCCAAAAGAATGGTCCCACCCAGCAACACCCTCATTTCCGCACTGCCACCAGGGTCTTTCTAATGTTTCTTGGTGCACATTACATTCTCTTCTCTCCCCAAATCTTGATTTTTGCCTCAGGTGCACAGGCTGTATAATACCTCAGGCTGTCTCCCTAGTGCCCTGCATCTCAAGCTTGGAGATGCATAAAGTCATGGAAAAATCACAACTCACCAGGTATGGCTCCTTTATGATGGCACTGGTATCTCAGGCTTCTCAGTAACAGATCTGGAGGTGCAAACTGGTATGCAGAAGTAGGAAATAAAGTTTCCTGCAGAAAGAGAAGGCGGAGATAAAAGAGCAAGTGATGGTAAAGATTTGAAGAAAAAAAAAACCCAAAGATCTACAGTTCTTCTTTTCCAGCCAGGAGTGTTATATGTTGGGCTGAGGTCTTTACAGGATTAATTTTGAAATCTTGCTTATGCAATTCTGAGTGTGAGTTAGCCACGCCCTATCCCCCTGCTTCAGTATATTTCAGCTCATGGCTTCGTCTTATAAGTCTTTCATAGCTTTTCCACTCTCTGTTCTCTTCTCTGTGTTAATTGGCATAACCCAAGTGCAATAGAACCTATCACTCCCAGAGAATAAATGCTAATGAGGCCTTAGGTCATAATGAATAAAATGCAGAGAGGTTTCACTGAGTCTTGTGTGTTGCTTTCAAAGTGTTGTGAATTGGAATCTGGTTACGAATCTCGCTTAAATAAAGCTTTCTAATGAAGGAAAGATTTACACTGGGACCTGAGAGTGGATCTTAGGAAACCACAAGATGTTCTTACCACCTTCATCTCACTTACACTATACAAATGGTCAAAATTCTGAGAATTTACACCTTAAAATCTTTATCTGCATAAGGAAAACAGAAATGATGCTTTTGTGTGAGTTTGAAAACTTCTTATCTACCTGCCAGCAATGAGTTCATGTTTTTTTCAGGATTATTAGGCTGGAAGATTAGTGTGATGTGGCCTTTGGGTATCCTTTAAAGAAAATACATCACCACCTAACAGCTCTGGTATACCTGCTGTTACTATACAGGCAATTCCAGTGGACTGCTCTCAGGGATCTAGATGCTGTCAGGTGTGCAGTGGATGAAAGGACCCAACCACCTCACTAGCTCTTCTTCTGTTCTTGGAGTTTCCTCTCTCTGTGCTCTTTGTGTGTCCCCTTTCTGCCCATCTCTACCTCCTCTCTCTGCCCAATGACTCTCTCTCTTCTCTGTCTGCTTGTCTACACATCCACTTGTCTGGCTCTATAAGTTTCCTCTCCTCTCCTCTCCCCTCCTCCAGTAAACCTTTTTTATACAAGGTCTGTTTCATGGCATAATCTCTTCAGGACACACCTTGGCATGACCCACAAAGGATACCTCCTCACAACATTATGTTCAAAACACATGCTAGCTAAGCAGTATCACATCAAAGGCATAGCTGTGGCGCTTCAGATTTCCTGGAGTAGAATGGCGATCATCTCAAGTCTTCTGAAAACCAATGAAATGAAAATCATTTGTGCTCCCCCAAATGCTGTAAGATGACTGACACTGGATACAAGATGTTTAAAATCATGTTGATTATCACTCTGAAGGTTAACTGAAGGTTAAGTTCTCTCAAGTGACTTAAAAGGATTCACTTGAACCCTGTTGGAGGTTAAACCATTCAAATTGAAAGTTAAATTGGTATCAAAACCTGTCTCTCAGGCCCATTGGACTTGCAAACTTTATATGCCCCAGTACAGGGGAACGCCAGGGCCAAAAAGTAGGAGTGGGTGGATAGGGAAGTGAGGGGGGGACTTTTGGGATAGCATTGGAAATGTAAATGAGGAAAATACCTAATTAAAAAAATAAACTAATACTTTAAAAAAAAAAAGGAAAAAAAAAAACCAACCCGTCTCTCTGCCACTCATGTATGGCAAGACACAACCAAATGAAAATATGGAGATAACATGTCCAGAGAAGCGATAGCAAAACAAGAAAGGCTTATCAATACTTTGAAGGCACTTTGATGCTAAGGCACTTCCTTACTCTTCTGTGATGGGTTTTTTCGGTTGGTACTTTAAGAACACAAATATTCTTGGCTCTTTTCATCAGAGATGCTTTGGGTTCACTGTGGTTTTTATGGTTGATGTGCTTCCTGTGACCTACTAAAATAAACTAGTGAGTTTTAGGATTTTACACTTTATTAGTTTAGTCACACATAATCTGGACTAATATGATACACAAAGATAAAGCAGTCTTTATATTGTCATTTCTTTGTTTTTGTCTCCATAACAAAATATACATAATTTTCAAAGCTTTTGTTCCAAATAATAAAGCAAGACAACAGGCATAGAAAGTCAAAACAAGAAAGGCTAGCAACTCCAGTTTCTTGTAAAGGATTTTTTTTCTAAGATCTTTTCTAAGATCATGAAAAGTGCCCAGATGAACGAAGAATAGACAAAACTACATAATCAAAAATAGAAATGAGGGGTTGGGGATAATGCTCAGCAGATAAAAGCATTTTCTGAGCAAGTGTAATGATCTGGATTCAAATATTCAGCCCACAAGCTAGTGATGGTCATACAACCCTGGCAGAGTGAGGTATGGTGACTAAAGGATTGCTAGGGCTTGCTGGTTGTCAGCCTAGCACCAGGTTCAGTAAAAGACCCTGTCCCAAGAGGATAATGTAGACAAGGTAGGACATCTGATATCTTCCTCTTACCTCCATGTGTACACACACACAAGGTGTAAACACCCACATATGCATACATGCACCCACCGAACATATACACACATCAGAAAAAAAGATCATTCAAGTAGTAATTAAGTTTCAATTAAGTTTAATATAAAGGTAGAAGATTAGATGTTTCTCTTTCGTTCAAATAAACTTTGAGATGAAAGATGTGAAGTCAGAAACTTTACTTTTTTACTTGCAAATGAAAAACCGTGTCAAGTGACTTAATAGGACTTATGCAGACCAATGTTAAGGAACTAATTCCTTGTTCTTTCATGGTTCCCATGCTCTGTTCTAGATCTGGAGCTCAGTATAGATGTCTTAGCAGTAGCTTGTCATTGAGAAGAAGACTTAGCATTGATAGGGTACAATATACTGTTTGACAGGGTTAGGCAACAGCAGGTAGGGAGGGAAAGGATGACATTCATATGCCACTGCATCTTTCCTTGAATCATGATGAGTAAAACTAGCATAAAAGTGAAAACCACTAGGGTCTGGTTTTATGGCCATCACTGTAGTTTATGACATTCTGCAGGGAGAGCCATGATGCTACAGGAGGAATTGCAAAATCTAGAATGCACTCTTTGTGGGTACAGCTGCATGATAAAAATTACCCAGCCCTGGATGTGGCAGAGATTCTAATTGGTAGACATTACTAGCATAACTCTGGTTAGGCAGCAGGTGATGAAAATAATGATATGGACCCTGGTTAACCACATCTAGTTGAAGTTCAAGTCAAATGGTGATGATTTTGAAGGAACCATAAACATGTGGTAGAGAGAAGGGGACAAGAATGTGGAAGGCAACTCATTTTTAGTTTCAGCTCAGGCATGTATCATTATTTCAGAAGCAATATGTTTTGAAAGCAAAAGTTTATTTTAAAACATCAACAAAGTGACAAACCTTTATCTCTATCACTAAGATGAAAAGACAGAAGATGCAGAAAACTAAAAACAGATGATTGTGCAGCTAACTTTAAGAAAGAAAAAACTATGAGCAAATATGAATGATTTATGTCAAAAAATTTTATAGCCTAGAGTAAATAAACAGTAGCTATAAACAAATTGCCATGAAGTGACTCAAGAAAAAATAGAAAATTATAAAATATCTATTGAAAATTGAATTAGTCGTGTAAAATACTTAAAGCAACAACAAAAAGCCTAGTATCAGACAGTTTTACCTATAAATTCCCCCAAATGTTTAAAGAAAAGCTCATATCAATAATTTTCAAGTTCTGTCTAAAGAAGAGGGAACATGTCGTCATCTGTTTTCTGAAGCCAGCACTACTATGATAGCACAGCCAGACAAAGACATCACAAAAATAAACTTAGAGATCAATATTCCTCATTAATAGAGATTCAAATTATAGGAGAAAGAAAGAAAAAGAAGGAAGGAACAAAGAAAGAAAGGAACAAAAGAAGGAAGAGATACCAATGGTACATTTAGAAGATTTTATGGCATGATCAAATGGGACTTATCCAAAGGATACAATTGTGGTTCACATTTTAATAATTGATCAATGTAATACGTGACATTGATTGACAAGAAACAAAACCAAAATATTTACATGATCATCTTGATTGATACAGGAAACACTTACCAAATATAATATGCTTCGTGACAAAAGAAACAAAAACAAGACAAAACAAAAGAATCCAGAGAAACAGAAAGGAACTTCTTAAACATTTTTAAAGGACCTTCTTAACATTTGTTAAGATACCATAGCTAATAGTATATTCAATAGTAAAACACTTAAAGGTATCTCTGTGCAATCAGAAACAAGGATGGCCATTGTCACCAGTGATATATTAATGCAATACTGGAAGTTGTAGCCATTCCAATTAAAATGCAGGATATGAAAATACATTTAAATATTGTTAGTATCTTGGGTTAATTCCATCTGCCCCATTTCCTCTCAGCTTATAGATTTTATTTTGCTAGTATCATTTAGATGGCACTGAAGAGAAAGTGATTATATATATATATATATATATATATATATATATACATATATATATATCAATGTAATACGTGACATTGATTGACAAGAAACAAAACCAAAATATTTACATGATCATCTTGATTGATACAGGAAACACTTACCAAATATAATATGCTTCATGACAAAAGAAACAAAAACAAGACAAAACAAAAGAATCCAGAGAAACCTTTCATCATATTATTATATAAATAAGGTAAACACAAAGCCACTTAAAACAAGGAAGGCAATATAATAAAATCATCTTAATCATCCAAACTTTAAATTCAGCTATATATATATATATATATATATATATATATATATATATATATATTTGCATGCATACTATGGAACTTCTGTCTTTTCTATTAAGTAATTTCCAATATTTTAAGTTATTCACAAACATAATTTGGGTGGTTATTCATTGGTCATTATCCTCAAAAGATTATAACAGTCAGATACGAAAGCATCACAGACTTCTTCAGATCTTGCTTCACTGTCAAGAAAATCAGAAATTTTACTATTAATAGAATACTACTGCAAGTTCTTGCTTTAGTAGCCAAGACTTTGCCAAATGTGGCAGGACCTTAGAAATTTTCATTAGAATTTTCCTCTTTTCTTCTTGAGTCATCAACTTGGTCAGTATTTAGCTGAATTTAAAGTTTGGATGATTAAGATGATTTTATTATATTGCCTTCCTTGTTTTAAGTGGCTTTGTGTTTACCTTTTTTATATAATAATATGATGAAAGGTTTATAGTTTATTTAAATTATTAACAACTATTAATGTGAACAGAATGCATGATTTCATTCATCAAACATAGACTAAGAACCTAAAGAGTTTTGGTAATTCTGCTAATGGACTACAAAGATGCATGACACAATGATATACATGTCCTAAAGGGAATGACACTATGATAATCTGGGTAAATGTTAACATAAAACCACATAAGACAATGCCCACAAATGTAGACATCTGTGCTTTGTAGAGCTCAGATGAAAGAGAACCTCTTAATGGAGATTTTCACTAAATACTTGATAAAAGAAAAAAGATTTGATATGGGCCTTGATGAATTCAAATCTAAAGAAATGATCAAGAAAAAAAATGGCTAAGAAAAAAGTGATAAGGGAAACATGGAGGGAGAGAATTTGTGAGCTCATCCAAATCTCCAGAACAAGAAACTCTTAGAATGAACCAGTCTGTGTCTTAATAAACTTCTCAGGTAATCCTGATGCACACTAAGGCTTGAAAACCACTGACCTAATAAAACAGAACCTCTGCAGTGGAAAGGTATTCTGTGTAGTCAAAAGCATCAGGTAGGAATCTAGAGCTGCCTCCTATTTATCTGGATGATTAAATGTAATATTGTGACCTTGGTAGGCAAACTCTCAAACTAGATAGCCCATATTATGACTCAGCTCTGTGAATTCTAGTTGATAATGGTCCAGGGAAAGAAACATTATCCCTTTGAGACTCAGCTTCCTGCCCAACAGGATCACATATAAAGACTAAAAAAATGGAAGCTCTTATTATTTAATCATCTTTACAATTGATTACACATTCGACCTAGCATTCTGTTTCTAAAAATACTGTGGAAAGAAACAATAAATACACTGCTTGATGAGGAGGTTTATTTGTTTCTTTTTCTCAATCTTGTGTACCTTAGGGTAATTATAACAATATTAAAGACAGAAAAATTAGTTGCAAATCTGGCTCTCCTTTCTTCAGTTCTACCACCCAGTAATGTTACTTTCCTGGAACCTCATTTGAAGCCCTTAAAAAGTATACCAATGCCTAAATTATTATTCTAAAGATTTGGTGTGGGTTATTTGCCAAATTGTGAAATACATTTATTATCAATGTTATATGTGGTGTGGATTATTTGCCAAATTGTGAAATACATTTATTATCAATGTTATATGTAATGAATAAAACAACGTACAAATATTCTCTGGTGAACTTTCTAAGACTGACCTACAACATCACAGTTTGTGATTTCAAGGGTTTAAATTTTAGCTGAAAGGGAAGAAATAAAGAAAGAAAATAAAGACTTTCTAGAATACAATGAAAATGAAGACACAACAGGCCCAATTTATGGAACACAATGAAGGCAGTGCTAAGAAGAAAGTTCATAGCACTAACTTCTGAAAGAAATTGGAGAGATCCTATAATAGCAACTTATTAGCACATGGGAAAGCTCTAGAAGAAACAAGCACACCCAAGAGGAGTAGATGGCAGGAAATAATTAAACTCTGGGTGGAAATCAACCAATTAGAAACAAAGAGAATATCACAAAAAATCAACCAAACCAAGAACTGGTTCTTTGAGAAAAACAAGATAGATAAACCCTTAGCAAAACTAACTAAAGAGCACAGAGGCAGAATCCAAATTAATAAAATCAGAAGTGAAAAGGGATACACAACAACAGAAACTGAGGAAATCCAAAAACATCACCAGATCCTATTACAAAACCCTATACTCAACAAAACTGGGAAAATCTAGATGAAATGAATGATTTTTCTAGACAGATGCCACATACCAAAGTTAAATCAAGAGCAGGTAAATTATCTAAACAGTCCAATTATTTCTAAGGAAACAGAAGCAGTCATTATAAACCTCCCAACCAAAAAAAAAAAAAAAAAAAAAGTCTTGTCCTAGATGGTTTTAGTGCAGAATTCTACCAGACCTTCAAAGAAGAGCTAATACCAATACTCCTCAAACTATTTCATAAAATTGAAACAGAAGCAACACTACCTAATTCATTCTATGAAGCCACAGTCACTGTGATACCTAAACCACACAAAGACCCAACATAGAAATAGAACTTCAGACTGATTTCTCTCATGATCATTGATGCAAAAATACTCAATAAGATACTTACAAATCGAATCAAAACCACCATTCACCACGGTAAAGTAGACTTCATCCCAGGGATTCACAGATGGTTCAAAATATAAAATGTAATGCACTATATAAACAAACCCAAAGGGAAAAATCATATGATCATCTCATTAGATGCTGAAAAGATCTTTGACAAAATCCAACACTCCTTCATGTTAAAAGTCTTGGAAAGATCAGAAATTCAAGGCCCATACCTAAACATAATAAAAGCAATATACATCAAACTAACAGCCTACATCAAATTAAATGGAGAGAAACTTGAAGCAATCCCAGTAAAATCAGGGACAAGACAAGACTGCCCATTCTCTCCCTATCTATTCAATATAGTACTTGAAGTTCTAGCTAGAGCAATTAGACAAAGGGAGATCAAGGGACAAATTGGAAAGAAAAAAGTCAATGTATCACTATTTGTGGATGATATGATAGTATGTATGCATAAGGGATCCCAAAAATTCTGCCAGTGAACTTTTACAGCTGATAAACAACTTCAACAAAGTGGCTGGATATAAAATTTACTTTAACAAATCAGTATCCTTCCTCTACACAAATGATAAATGGGCTAAGAAAGAAAATAAAGAAGCAACACCTTTCACAATAGTCACAAATAATATAAAATGTCTTAGTGTAACTAAAGTGAAAGATCTGTATGACAAAACTTCAAGTTGTCTCAAGAAAGAAATCAAAGAAGACCTCAGAAGATGGAAAGATCTCCCATGTTCATGGATAGGTAGGGTTAATATAGTAAAAATGGTAATCCTACAAAAGCAATCTACAGATTCAATGCAAATCCCATCAAAATTCCAACACAATTTTTCACAGACATGGAAAGAGCAATTCTCAACTTCATATGGAAAAACAAAACTCCCAGGATAGCAACAACAATGCTCAACAATTAAAGAGCTTTCAGGGGAATCACCATCCCTGACCTCAAGCTGTACTATGGAGCAATGGTGATTAAACACTGTATAGTATTAGTACAGAGACAGACAGATTGATTAATGGAATAGAATTGAAGACCCAGAAATAAACTCACACACTACGGACACTTGATCTTTGACAAGGAAACCAAATCCATACAGTGGGAAAAAAGAAAGAACTTCAACAAATTGTGCTGGTTTAACTGGCCATTGCATGTAGAATGATGCAAATTGATCCATATTTATCACCTTGTATAAAGCTCAAGTCCAAGTGGATCAAGGACCTCCACATAAACCCAGATACACTGAATCTAATAGAAGAGAAAGTGGGGAATAACCTCAAATGCATTGGCACAGGGGAAATTTTCCTGGACAGAACACAAATGGCTCAGGCTCTAAAATCAACAATTGACTAATGGGACCTCGTGATACTGAAAATCTTCTGTAAGGCAAAGGACACTGTCAACAGGACAAAATGGGAATCTACAGATTGGGAAAAGATCTTCACTAATCCTACATCTGATAGAGGGCTAATGTTCAAAATATAGAAAGAACTCAAGAAGTTATACTACAAAAGAAAAAAAAAACAATTTAAAAATGGGGTACAGAGCTAAATGGAGAATTCTCAACAGAGGAATCTTGAATAACTGAGAAACACTTAAGGAAATGTTCAGCATCCTAAATAATCAGGGAAATGCAAATCAAACGACCCCGATATTCCACTTACACTAATCAGAATGACTAAGATAAAAACTCAAGGAACACCACATGCTTGCAAAGACGTGGAGAAAGAGAAACATTCCTCCACTGCTGGTGGGATTGAAAACTGGTACAACCACTTTGGAAATCAATCTGGCAGTTCCTCAGAAAATTAGAAATAGTTCTACCTGAAGACCCAGCTACAACACTCCTGGACATATACCCAAAAGATGCTCCATCATACCACAAGGACATATGTGCCACTAGTTTGTAGTAGCTTTATTTGTAATAACTAGAAGCTGGAAACAACCCAGATGCCCCTCAACTGAAGACTGGATACAGAAAATGTGGTTCTTTTACACAGTTGAGTACTAGTCAGCTACTAAAAATAAGGGAGGACATTGTGAATTTTGCAGGCAAATGGATGGAACTTGAAAATATCATCTTGAGTGAGGTAACCCAGACCCAAAAGGATATGCAAGATATGTATTCACTGATAAGTGAATATTAAGCCAAAAAGATCAGAATACCCATATAGACCCCCGACACTGTAGAAAGCTTAACAAGGAGAGCTGACTCCTGGGACTGTCCCCTGACTTCCATATATGCGCTGTAGCATGTGCATCTCTCCACACAAATAAATGGATAAATGCAATATGACATGTGAACCATGCCTGTTTAGCTTGGCACATCACAAAGGCCCATCTGCCTCCCTCAGTGAATTCTGCAGAAGACCATCCTTGGCTCTCTGGAGTCTAGGTGGCCCCGAGCTGCTTTGTACATCGATGCCTTGTTAGATGGACATTGACGAGAACAGTGGTACCTTCACTCTCATGGCTACAAACAGATTGGTGCTGATGTGATGTGTGTTTATCAGTCCTTCTATCACAAATATGACATGCATTTTCCATTCCTGATGTGTGCACTTGTGTGTGTGTGTGTGTGTGTGTGTGTGTGTGTGTGACAAGCACATGGATTCTGGGGTCAGACTCTTTCTGCTTTATTCTCAGCCAACCTGAGCCAAATAACGAATCCTCTTTTCCATGTCTGGTTTCCACCTGTCTCCTGAAGGGCCAGGAACATGAAATATGCAGCAGTGTGGGGTGGGAGGTAGGAGGAGGGGATACCTGTAGAAAGTCCGAGAGATCTGGGGTGTGAGAGACTCCTAGGATTCAATGGGGATGACGTTGGCTGAAATGCCCAATATAGTGTGGTGGTTGAACATGAAGAGACCACCTCCAGTAGATAGACATGGCCTCCAGTTGAGTCAGGGGGCACCCACCCATCTTCAAAAATTTTGACCCAGAATTTTTCCTGCCTAAGGGAAATGCAGGGACAAAAACTGGAGCAGAGACTGAAAGAAAGGCCACTCAGTGACCAGCCCAACTAGGGATCCATCCCATGTGCAGGCATCAAACCCTGACACTATTATTGATGTCATATTATGGTTGTGAATGGAAGACTGGCATAGCTGTCTCTGAGATGCTTTACCAGCAGCTGACTGAGACAAATGGAGATACTCACAACCAATCATTGGATTGAGGTCTGGGACCCCTATGGAAGAGTTCAGGGAAGGACTGAAGGACCTGAGGGAGATTGCAACCCCATAGGAAGTAGAATACTATCAACTAACCCAGACTTCTCAGAGATCCCAGAGACTAAGCTGCCAATCAAGGAGCATATGTGGGTGGGCTGTGGCCCTGAGCATATGTGTAGCAGAGGATTGCCTTGTCTGGCCTCAGTGGGAGAGAATGCACTTAATCCTGTGGAATCTTGATGCCCCAGGGAAGAGGGATGCTGCTGGGGGTGAGGTGGGCAGGTAAGGGGGTGGACATGTAGGAGAGCACCTTCTCAGAATGGGGGATGAAATGAAGAACTCTGGGAGGGGGAACCAGCAAGGGGGCAACTTTTGGAGTATAATAAATGAATGAATGAATAAATAAATAAATAAATAAATAAATAAATAAATAAATAAAATCTGTAACAAAAACTGAAAAAAATATGGCTTAAAAAGTACACTCTTTATAAACTGTCAGTCAAGTCTTCTGCTTTGGTACTGAGATTCATAGGCTTAGATGTAAAGCTGATACGAAGCAAAACCATGGTGCTCTGGGAGCTGAACAAGGTCCTTTGGAGGAGCAGTAAATTCATTATAAAGAACCAATCATCTTGATGTGAGCCCAGCAGAAGGAGCACAAGACAGATATCAGACAAGAACAATTCTAGCTGTATCTCTTCTAACCCAGGGAAGGTGTCAGAGGTCATTTAGCCTAGTGTCAGTCTCTGAGATGGAAGGCAAGGAGACAGAAACAAACAAAAAATCCATTTCTACTTTTAATTAATATTTTCACTCTTACATTTTCTTTTAATAAAGAAGTTGTACTACTCTCCCGTAAAGGATACTTGAATTCTTAACTGGAAAAGTACAGAGAGTTCTTTTTCTCTGTGCTGCTACTCATGGACCATTTCCACCTTGTTTCTTAGTGGGATACTCAGGGACGAGGAATACACATTTGGAAAACAGCTCAGTTTCTGTTCTTCCTTTTCTATAATATTATCTTCCTCTTTCAGTTTTTACTCTGGAGCCCTACCCTCTGTGAAATGTTTCAGTTCCCTCTCTGTATTTTTGGATCAGTTTTCTATCTTTCAACAAATGTGTCATGGATAATTTTTACTTGGCTTCTTAAGACCAAGTCCCCAGTGGAAGACACTTGAATACAAGATGGGACCATTATTTCAAAGCTTCTGATTTAAGGTGTCACTTTTTACTTTTTATGTTTGTTTGTAGTTTTTTGTTTTGTTTTTTTGTGTTTTGTTTTGTTTTGTTTTGTTTTGTTTTGTTTTGTTTGAGACAGGGTTTCTCTGTATAGCCCTGGCTGTCCTGGAACTCACTTTGTAGACCAGGCTGGCCTTGAACTCAAAAATCTGCCTACCTCGGCTTCCAGAGTGCTGGAATTAAAGGCGTGCACCACCACACCGGGCTGTGTTTGTAGTTTTTTGTATAGTTTATAATCAATGATAGGGTTTCTAGGTAAGTCATTCATTGGAATAAAAATATTCACTTCATTTTATGATTTTCAGTTTTGAATTCATAAATATTCAAAAAATTCAGTAAATATTTTTGCCTTTCTGTACGATGATTCATTTTCATCAATCCTTTTTGTCATTTTAATAACTATTAAAATTTTAAACAATGTGCAGCACACATTTCTACCCATATACCTGCTACAGTTTCTCATCTTCCTTTTCCCCTTTCTGCTCTCTAAGCATTGTTGCTCATTAATAATCTTCCTTCTCAAACTACTGAAATCCTTTTACCTTAATAATGTAAGAAAGAATAAGTGGTGGTCCTTGCCTTTAATTCTAGCACTTGGGAGGCAAAGGCAGGTGGATCTCTATGAGTTCAAGGCTACTTTTCTCTACCTAGCAGTTACAGACCAGTCAGGGTTAAATAATGAAATCTTATCTAAAAATATATATTTAAAATACTTTTAAAGACTATAAAAAGACTGGAAATAAGACGAGACTGTACACTTTACCAACACTACTTAATATAACCCTGGAAGTTCTTACCAGAGAAATTAAACAAGGAAAATTTATTTATTAAAGAAATTGTTCAGTTAAAATGCTTTCATTTATACCCCACATACATGCTTATACCCATGGGGGGAAATGCATAAAAGGCACTAAAATTAGAAGAGAAATAAGATGATCTCTGCTATGGATTATATGACCTTTCATGTAAAGTCCACACCAAAAGAAAAGTCTCTTAGAACTGATCAATTAATTTGTAGAAATTACAAGACACAAAGTCATACAAAATGCTTGCAATATATCTTAAAACATAAAGACCTTGAAGAAACTTTAAAAATAATTCAATTTGCAATCATACCATTTAGAAATGAATTCAATCAAGGAAGATAGTCATATACTATAAAGTACCAAAGTTGTTGAAAGAAATGAAAAGACAGGTGAGGGAGCCATCTTGTGTCCTGGGTCCCTCGGAGACCAGTCTGTGCAGGTCAGCTCACGAACTGAGGAGGGTGAGTGAGTGGACTGCAGACGCAACACAGCTTCTGGGACAGGCAGAAGTGACACAGCTTCTGAGACAGACCCCTGTTTCGGGCTCCAGACATCAGGGCACCTTCCCTGCCAGAGGAGAGGTGGCCGCCTGGGAGGGCTCTGACTGCCAGAGCAGGTGAGGGAGCCATCTTGTGTCCCAGGTCCGTCAAAGACCAGTCTATGCAGGTGAGCACACAAACTGCAGAGGCAACACATCTTCTGAGACAGGCCCTGTTTCAGGCCTTCATCTTCTCCCAGGAGGCAGGTCTGAATGCCAGACCTCTGTGGTCAGTGCTCTGACCACTGAGACTCAGTAGAGAGCTGGAATCCCAGGACTACTGACAGAGGCTAACAGAATCACAGGAGGAACAAGCTCCAGCCAAAGACAACTATAACAACTAACGCCAGAGATTACCAGATGGCGAAAGGCAACATAAGAATCTTACTAACAGAAACTAAGACTGCTCACCATCATCAGAACCCAGCAGTCCCATTTCAGCCAGTCCTGGATACCCCAACATACCTGAAAAGCAAGATTTGGATTTAAAATCATATCTCATGATGCTGGTAGAGGATTCTAAGAAGGGCATTAATAACTCACTTAAAGAAATACAGGAGAACACTGCTAAACAAGTAGAAGTCCTTAAAGAGGAAACACAAATCCCTTAAATAATTACAGAAAACACAACCAAACAGGTGATGGAATTGAACAAAACCATCCAAGACCTAAAAAGGGAAGGAGAAACAATAAAGAAAACCCAATGTGAGACATCTCTGGAGATAGAAACCCTAGGAAAGAAATCAGGAACCATAGATGCAAGCATCAGCAACAGAATACAAGAGATGGAAGAGAGAATCTCAGGTGCAGAAGATTCCATAGAGAACATGGGCACAACAATCAAAGAAATGCAAAATGCAAAAAAGATCCTAACTCAAAACATCCAGGGCTCAGGGCTCAGGAAACCATGTAGAAGAAGAGACAGAAAGATTCTGAGAGCCAGAGGAGTGGAGACACCAGGAAGCAGAGTCTTCAAGACACAATAGGACAGATGCACAAATGAACTCACAGAAACTGGCAGCATACCCAGGGCATATGTATGTCCAAGTCACAGGGATAAAGCACTGAGAGGAGAGAATGAACAAATTTCCCTCCCTACACAAGAAGCTATCTTTAAACAACAACCACTTGCAAAGGAAAATTACCTTTCTCTGATGGAATCTCACAGGCTATATAAATCACACTTAAGGCCAGGTCTGATGTCCAGCAATAGATAATTAACATAAAATGATTTCAATGTATTATTGTAGAATCGTGGACTTTTTGTTACATGCTACCTTGTTTGCATGCTTCCTACCTTACTAGTCTTTTGCTTATACATTATGGTTTCCAACTTTGTGTTTTTGAGGTGTGTGCATGTGTGCTTTTGTATGTTTTTCATTGTTTTTATTTCTTTTTAAAAATCTTTTTTTTTTTGTCTATTTGTTTTCTAAAGATAAAGAGAGAAAAGGTATTGGATAGGTGGGAAAATGTGGAGGACCTAGCAGGGGGACCATGATTAGAATATATTATATAAAACTTATTTTCAATAAAATTAATTGTTCTTATTGAGTTGTAGGAGTTCTTAAACATATTTTATATTTTAATTCCCTATCAATTATATGAGATAGTGTCTTTTTTTCATTTTTTACTTGTTCTCTTGGTTTCATATCCAAGAAACCATTGCCTTTTAATGCCAATCACAAGGACTGGGGACTCAAGGCAAGGCCAGAGCAAGATCTCATGAATAGTATTGATAATATTAAGTCTTCAAATCCACAAAGAATATTTCCATCGGGAGCAGTGTCTTTTCATTTC
Source organism: Mus caroli (assembly GCF_978045245.1). Classification (NCBI taxonomy): domain Eukaryota; kingdom Metazoa; phylum Chordata; class Mammalia; order Rodentia; family Muridae; genus Mus; species Mus caroli. Next base: position 122,926,394 of record NW_028227266.1, on the reverse strand, counting down.
TTTCTTTCTCTCTTTCTGTCTCTCTCTCTTTTCTTTCTTTCTTTCTTTCTTTCTTTCTTTCTTTCTTTCTTTCTCTCTCTCTCTTCTTTCTTTCTTTGTCTTTCTTTCTCTCTCTCTTTTCTTTCTTTCTTTCTTTCTTTCTTTCTTTCTTTCTTTCTCTCTTTCTTTCTTTCTTTCTTTCTTTCTCTCTCTCCTTTCTTTCTTTCTTTCTTTCTTTCTTTCTTTCTCTCTTCCTTCCTTTCTTTCTTAAATTTCTTTTTTTGTATTAGTTATTTTCTTTATTTACATGTCAAATGCTATCCCGAAAGTCCCCTAAACCCTCCACCCTGCCCTGCTCCCCTACCCACCCATTCCCACTTCTTGGAGCTGGCATTCCACTGTACTGGGGCATATAAAGTTTGCAAGACCTAGGGACCTCTCTTCCCAATGATAGATGGTTACGCCATCTTCTGTTACATATGCAGCTAGAGACATGAGCTCTGGGGGTACTGGTTAGTTCATATTGTTGTTCCACCTATAGGGTTGCAGACTCATTCAGCTCCTTGGGTGCTTTCTCTAGCTCCTCCATTGGTAGCCCTGTGTTCCATCCAATAGATGACTGTGAGCATCCACTTCTGTATTTGCTAGGCACTGGCATACCCTCACAGGAGACAGCTATATCAGGGTCCTTTCAGCAAAGCCTTGCTGGCATATGCAATAGTGTCTGGGTTTGCTGGCTGATTATGGGATGGATCCCCAGGTGGGGGAGTCTCTGGATGGTCCATCCTTTTGTCTTAGCTCCAAACTTTGTCTTCATAACTCCTTCCATGGGAATTTTGTTCCCTATTCTAAGGAGGAATGAAGTATCCAAACGTTGGTATTCCTTATTCTTGATTTTCTTGTGTTTTGAAAATTGTATCTTGGGTATTTTAAGTTTCTGGGCTAATATCCACTTATCAGTGAGTGCATATCAAGTGACTTCTTTTGGAATTGGGTTAACTCACTTAGGATGATATCCTCCAGATACATCCATTTGCCCAAGAATTTCATAAATTCATTGTTTTTAATAGCTGAGTAGTACTCCATTGTGTAAATGTACCACATTTTCTGTATCCATTCCTCTATTGAGGGGCATCTGGGTTCTTTCCAGCTTCTGGCTATTATAAATGAGGCTGCTATGAACATAGTGGAGCATGTGCCCTTATTACCAGTTGGAACATCTTCTAGGTATATGCCCAGGAGATGTATTGCTGGATCTTCCGGTAGTGCTATGTCCAATTTTCTGAGGAACTGCCAGACTGACTTCCAGAGTGGTTGTACAAGCTTGCAATCCCACCAGCAATGGAGGAGTGTTCCTCTTTCTCCACATCCTCACCAGCATCTGCTGTCACCTGAAATTTTGATTTTAGCCATTCTGACTGGTGTGAGGTAGAATCTCAGGGTTGTTTTGATTGACATTTCCCTGATGATTAAGGATGTTGAACATATTTTCAAGTGCTTCTCAGCCCTTTGGTATTCCTCAGGTGAGAATTCTTTGTTTAGCGCTCTACTCTATTTTTTAATGGAGTTATTTGAATTTCTGGAGTCCAGCTTCTTGAGCTCTTTGTATATATTGGATATTAGTTCCCTATCAGATTTAGGATTGGTAAAAATCCTTTCCTAATCTGTTGGTGGCCTTTTTGTCTTATTGACAGTGTCTTTTGCCTTACAGAAGCTTTGGAATTTTATGATCTTTTGTCAATTCTTGATCTTACAGCACAAGCCATTGCTGTTCTGTTTAGAAAAATTTCCCCTCTGCCCATATCTTCGAGGCATTTCCCCACTTTCTCCTCTATAAATTTCAGTGTCTCTGTTTTTTTTTTATATTTTTTATTACATCTTTTCCTCAATTACATTTCCAATGCTATCCCAAAAGTCCCCCATACCCTCCCCCCCCACTTCCCTACCCACCCATTCCCATTTTTTTGGCCCTGGCATTCCCCTGTACTGGGGCATATAAAGTTTGCATGTCCAATGGGCCTCTCTTTCCAGTGATGGCCGACTAGGCCATCTTTTGATACATATGCAGCTAGAGTTAAGAGCTCCCGGGTACTGGTTAGTTCATAATGTTGTTCCACCCATAGGGTTGCGGATCCCTTCAGCTCCTTGGGTACTTTCTCCAGCTCCTCCATTGGGGGCCCTGTGATCCATTCACTAGTTGACTGTGAGCATCCACTTCTGTGTTTGCCAGGCCCCGGCATAGTCTCACAAGAGACAGCTATATCTGGGTCCTTTCAGCAAAATCTTGCTAGTGAATGCAATGGTGTCAGCGTTTGGATGCTGATCATGGGATGGATCTCTGGATATGGCAGTCTCTAGATGGTCCATCCTTTCGTCACAGCTCCAAACTTTGTCTCTGTAACTCTTTCCATGGGTGTTCTGTTCCCAATTCTAAGGAGGGGCATAGTGTCCACACTTCAGTCTTCATTCTTCTTGAGTTTCATGTGTTTAGCAAACTGTATCTTATATCTTGGGTATCCTAAGTTTTGGGCTAATATCCACTTATCAGTGAGTACATATTGTGTGAGTTCCTTTGTGATTGTGTTACCTCACTCAGGATGATGCCCTATAGGTCCATCCATTTGGCTATGAATTTCATAAATTCATTGTTTTTAATAGCTGAGTAGTACTCCATTGTGTGAATGTACCACATTTTCTGTATCCATTCCTCTGTTGAGGGGCATCTGGGTTCTTTCCAGCTTCTGGCTATTATAAATAAGGCTGCTATGAACATAGTGGAGCATGTGTCCTTCTTACCGGTTGGGACATCTTCTGGATATATGCCCAGGAGAGGTATTGCTGGATCCTCTGGTAGTACTAAGTCCAATTTTCTAAGGAACCGCCAGACTGATTTCCAGAGTGGTTGTACAAGCTAGAGACACTGAAACTTATAGAGGACAAAGTGGGGAAAAGCCTTGAAGATATGGGCACAGGGGAAAGATTCCTGAATAGAACAGCAATGGCTTGTGCTGTAAGATCGAGAATTGACAAATGGGACCTCATGAAACTGCAAAGCTTCTGCAAGGCAAAAGACACCGTCAATAAGACAAAAAGACCACCAACAGATTGGGAAAGGATCTTTACCTATCCTAAATCAGATAGGGGACTAATATCCAATATATATAAAGAACTCAAGTAGGTGGACTCCAGAAAATCAAATAACCCCATTAAAAAATGGGGCTCAGTACTGAACAAAGAATTCTCACCTGAGGAATACCGAATGGCTGAGAAGCACCTGAAAAAATGTTCAACATCCTTAAGCATCAGGGAAATGCAACTCAAAACAACCCTGAGATTCCACCTCACTCCAGTCAGAATGGCTAAGATCAAAAATTCAGGTGACAGCAGATGCTGGCGAGGATGTGGAGAAAGAGGAACACTCCTCCATTGTTGGTGTCTCTGGTTTTATGTGGAGGTCTTTGATCCACTTAGACTTGAGCTTTGTACAAGGAGATAAGAATGGATCAATTCACATTCTTCTACATGATAACCACCAGTTGTGCCAGCACCATTTGTAGAAGATGCTGTCTCTTTTTTCACTGGATGGTTTTAGCTCCCTTGTCAAAGATCAAGTGACCATAGGTGTGTGGATTCATTTCTGGGTCTTCAATTCTATTCCATTGATATACCTGTCTGTTGCTGTACCAGTACGATGCAGTTTTTATCACAATTGTTCTGTAGTACAGCTTGAGGTCCGGCATGATGATTCCACCCGAGGTTCTTTTATTTTTGAGACTAGTTTTTGCTATCCTAGGTTTTTTTTATTATTCCAAATCAATTTGCAAACTGCCCTTTCTAACTCAGTGAAGAATTGAGTTGGAATTTTGATGGGATTTGCATTGAATCTGTAGATTGCTTTCAGCAGGATAGCTATTTTGACTATATTAATCCTGCCAATCCATGAGCATGGGAGAGCTTTCCATCTTCTGAAATCTTCAATTTTTTCTTCAGTGACTTAAAGTTCTTATCATACAGATCTTTCACTTCCTTAGTTAGAGTCACACCAAGGTATTTTATATTATTTGTCCCTAATTTCTTTCTCAGCCAGTTTATCCTTTGTGTAGAGAAAGGCCACTGATTTATTTGAATTAATTTTATATCCAGCTACAGCACTGAAACTGTTTATCAGTTTTAGGAGTTCTCTGGTGGAATTTTTAGGGTCACTTATATATACTACTATATCATCTGCAAATAGTGATACTTTGACTTCTTCCTTCCCGATTTGTATCCCCTTGATCTCCTTTTGTTGTCGATTTACTCTGGATCAGACTTCAACTACTATATTGAATAGGTAGGGAGAAAGTGGGCAGCCTTGTCTAGTCCCTGATTTTAGTGGGATTGCTTCGAGTTTCTCTCCATTTAGTTTGATGTTGGCTACTGGTTTGCTCTATATTGCTTTTATTATGTTTAGGTATGGGCCTTGAATTCCTGATCTTTCCAAGACTTTTATCATGAACGGGTGTTGGATTTTGTCAAATGCTTTCTCAGCATCTAACGAGATGATCATGTAGTTTTTGTCTTTGAGTTTGTTTATATAGTGGATTACATTGATGAATTTCTGTATATTAAACATCCCTGATCCCTGGAATGAAGCCTACTTGGTCATGGTGGATGATCGTTTTGGTCTGTTCTTGGATTCAGTTTGCGAGGATTTTATTGAGTATTTTTGCATCGATATTCATAAGGGAAATTGGTCTGAAGTTCTCTTTCTTTGTTGGATCTTTGTGTGGTTTAGGTATCAGAATAATTGTGGCTTCATAGAATGAATTGGGTAGAGTACCTTCTGTTTCTATTTTGTGGAATAGTTTGAAGAGAGTTAGAATTAGGTTTTCTTTGAAGGTCTGATAGAACTATGCACTAAACCCATCTGGTACTAGGCTTTTTTTGGTTGGGGGACTATTGATTACTGCTTCTATTTCTTTAGGGGAAATGGGACTGTTTATATCATTAATCTGGTCCTGATTTAACTTTGGTACCTGGTATCTGTCTAGGAAGCTGTCCATTTCATCCAGGTTTTCCAGTTTTGTTGAGTATAGCCTTTTCTAGTAGGATCTGATGATGTTTTGGATTTCCTCAGGTTCTGTTGTTATGTCTCCTTTTTCATTTCTAATTTTCTTAATTAGCATACTGTCCCTGTGCCCTCTAGTTAGTCTTCCTAACTAGTCTTGTTAGTTAGGGTTAATTAATCTTGTTGATTTTCTCAAAGAACCAGCTCCGGGTTTGGTTGATTCTTTCAATAGTTCTTTTTGTTTCCATGTGGTTGATTTCAGCCCTGAGTTTGATTATTTCCTGCTGTCTACTCCTCTTGGGTGAATTTGCTTCCGTTAGTTCTAGAGCTTCTAGGTGTGCTGTCAGATTGCTAGTGTATGCTCTCTCTAGTTACTTTTTGGAGGCACTCAGGGCTATGAGTTTCCCTCTTAGGACAGCCTTCATTGTGTCCCATAAGTTTAGGTATGTTGTGGCTTCATTTTCATTAAGCTCTAAAAAGTCTTTAATTTATATCTTTATTTCATCCTTGACCAAGATATCATTGAGTAGAGTGTTGTTCAGTTTCCACATGAATGTTGGCTTTCTATTATTTATGCTGTTATTGAAGATTAGCCTTAGTCTGTGGTGATCTGATAGGATGCATGGAATAATTTCAATGTTTTTGTATCAGTTGAGGCCTGTTTTGTGACCGATTATATGGTCAGTTTTGGAGGAGGTACCATGTGGTGCTGAGAAGAAGGTATATCCTTTTGTTTTAGGATAAAATGTTCTGTAGATATCAATTAAATCCATTTGTTTCATAACTTCTGTTCATGTCCATGTGTCTCCATTTAGTTTCTGTTTCCAGGATCTGTCCATGGGTGAGAGTGGGGTGTTGAAGTCTCCCACTATTATTGTGTGCTTTGAGCTTTACTAAAGCTTCTTTAATGAATGTGGCTGCCCTTGTATTTGGAGCATAGATATTCAGAATTGAGAGTTCATCTTGGTAGATTTTTACCTTTGATGAGTATGAAGTGCCCCCTCCTTGTCTTTTTTGATAACTTTGGGTTAGAAGTCAATTTTATTCAATATTAGAATGGCTACTCCAGCTTGTTTCTTTGGACCATTTGCTTGGAAAATTGTTTTCCAGCTCTGAGGTAATGTCTGTCCTTTTCCCTGAGGTGGGTTTCCTGTAAGCACCAAAATGTTGGGTCCTGTTTGTGTAGCCAGTCTATTAGTCTATGTCTTTTTATTGGGGAATTGAGTCCATTGATGTTAAGAGAAATTAAAGAAAAGTAATTGTTGCTTCCTTTTATTTTTGTTGTTAAAGTTGGGATTCTTTTCTTGCAGCTGTCTTCTTTTAGCTTTGTTGAAGGATTACTTTCTTGCTTTTTCTAGGGTGTAGTTTCCATCTTTGTGTTGGTGTTTTCCATTTATTATCCTTTGAAGGGCTGGATTCGTGGAAAGATATTGTGTGAATTTTGTTTTGTCATGGAATACTTTGGTTTCTCCATCTATGGTAATTGAGAATTTTGATGGTATGGGGACTATAACTATGCCACATGTCTGGAAGGTGTCTTGAAAATTAAAGAAATAATATACATGCGTTCAGAAGGTATCCTGGCTGGAGAGCTGAAGCATGGGCCCTTTGCTCTCATCGACAAGCAGATTCCAGTCATCATGGTCATCATGAAGTATCCTTGCTTTACCAAGTGCCAGAATGCCCTGCAGCAGGTCACTGCCAGCCAGGGTCTCCCAATCATACTGTGTTCCAAGGATGACACTGAGAGTTCCAAATTTGCATATAAAACCATTGAACTTTCCCACATGGTGGACTGTCTCCAGGGTATCCTGAGCATGATCCCCCTCCAACTTCTGTCCTTCCACCTGGCTGTCCTCCAAGGTTATGATGTTGACTTCCCCAGAAACCTAGTCAAGTCTGTCACTGTGGAATGAGAACAGAACTTCCATTACAAGACTGTCATCACCTGCAATCTGATTCAAGACCTGAACCAACTGCCAAGATGCCACATGGGAAAGGATGTGGGTCTCCGTGGGTCCCTCATGCTTCCAGTAGAGATTGACAGCTTTGAGGTGCCTTGTACACAAAGTGCTTTGCTTACAGCAAATGCTGTTTCTCTTTGTCCTGAAGTCACTGAGAAGGGATTGTTTACACATGGAGATCAGAGCAGACTTTCCACTACTGTGCAATAGAGATACTGCTCTCTTCATTGTAACTGTGAACCTTTTTTAAACCAACACTAGCTATTTTTAAAAGTCTAAATATCTATAATGATAATTGTATAGCTTTTAAGTTATTTTTCTAATGTGTGGCTTTCTGTAGCCATGGTAACGCCCTATCCCATGCCTCTGGCTACCCAGAATGCTGTCTCTGGACACACTCATGCAGGTATCATTCATCTCAGTTTGGGGCACTAGGCATGAGCCTTTTGTCTCCTTTCTCTTTGTTCTCATTCCACAAGCTGCTTCTGATTCCTGTCCCCTGACATCAATGCATCCCCTCTACCCTCTCCCTATGTTTTCTTTGAGCCCAGTTAAAGTCTTTCCTTCTTTCAAAATTCTCAGATGGACTCAAATCCCTCAGCTCTCTGACTTCTCCTTAATCAGATTATTGTTCTTTCTTAAGCCCAGGCAGAACTTTGGTCCTGGCTCCTTATTCATAATAAACCAGTTTGAAATGCCCCACACAAGAGGGTGGTTTTATATGGGCTGCCCTGCTCTATTTAAAAGTGTGCACAATCAATGTACTATGCAATTATACAATAAAGACAGAGCAATTTTTTTAAAAATCATGATGTTCTCCTTTTTAATTGCTAAGTAGTATTCCTTTGTGAAAATGAACCAAAATTTCTGTATCCATTCTTTGGTTGAGGGACATTAGTGTTGTTTCCAGCTTCTGACTACTATGAATAATGCTACTATAAACATACTAGAGCACAAGTCCTTGTGGTATGGTGGAACATCTTTTGGGTATATGTCCAGAAGAGGTATAGCTGTGTCTTTAGGTAGAACTATTTCCAATTTTCTGAAGTACAACCAGATTGATTTACAGAGTGATTTTACAAGTTTGCAATCCCACCAGCAATGGAGGAGTGTTCCCCTTTCATCAGCATGTCATGTCCCTTGAGTTTTTGATCTTAGCCATTCTGATTAGTGTAAGGTGGAATCTCAGGGTCATTTTGATTTGTATATCCCCAATGAATAAAGATGTTGAACAATTCTTTAAGTACTTCTTTATAATTTGAAATTCCTTTGTTGAGAATTCTGTTTAGTTCTGTACCCCATTTTTTGATTTGGTTACTTATTTTTATGGAGTCTAACTTCATATGTATATTGGATATTAGACCTCTGTAGGCTGAAGGATTAGAGAAGATCTTTTCCCAATCTGTTGCCATTTTGTCCTACAGACAGTGTCCTTTGCCTTACAGAAGCTTTTCAGTTTCATGAGGTCCTATTTATTAAAGTTTGACCTTAGTGCCTGAGCCATTGGTGTTCTGTTCAGGAAATTTTCTTTGACAATGCATTCAAGGCTGGTTTCCACTTTACCTTCTATGAGATTCAGTGTGTCCAGTTTTATGTTGAGGTTTTTGAAACATTTGGACTTGAGTTTGGCGCAGGGTAATAAATATGGATCTGTTTGCATTCTTATAATGCAGTCATTCAGTTAGACCAGCAACATTTCTTGAAGATGCTCTCTGTGTTCCATTGTTTGGTTTTGGCTTATTGATCAAAAATCAAGTGTCCATAGTGTGTGGGTTTATTTATGGGTCTTCAATTTGATTCCATTGATCCACCTGTCTGTTTCTATGCCAATACCACGCAGTTTTTATTACTATTTCTTTGTAGTACGACTACTTTAGGTCAGGGATAGTGATAACTTCAGAAACTCTTTTACTGTTTAGCATCATTTTGGCTATCTTGGTTTTGTTTATTTGTTTGTTTGTTTGTTTTTATTTTTCATAAGAAGTTGGTATTTATTCTTTGAATATCTGTGAAGAATTGTGTTGGAATTTTGATAGGAACTACATTGAATCTATAGATTGCTTTTGGTAAGATGGCCATTTCACTATGTAGATCCTACTAATCCATGAACAAGTAGAACTTTCCATTTTCTGATAACTTCCTCAATTTCTTTCTTCAGGAATTTGAAGGTCTTTCACTTGCTTGGTTAGAGTTACACCAAGGTATTTTATGTTATTTGTGGCTATTGTACTGTTTCCCTAAGTTCTTTCTCAGTCCGTTTAGCTCTTGTGTAGAGGAGGACTACTGATTTCTTTGAGTTACTTTTGTATACAACCACTTTTCTGAAGATGTTTATCAGTAATAGGAGTTGTTTGGTAGAATTTTGAGGTCATTTATGTATATTTTATATCATCTGTGAATAGTGATATTTTGTCTTCTTTTTTTTCCAATTTGTATCTCCTTGATTTCCTTTATTTGTCTCATTGCTCTACCCAGAACTTCAAGTACTATATTGAAGAAGGAGAAAGTAGATAGCTTGTCTTGTCCCTGATTTTACTGGGAATGTTTTAAGTTTCTTTCCATTTAATTTGATGTAGCCTAATAGCTTGCTGTCTATTGCCTTTATATGTTTAACTATCTATGCCCCTTATATTGCTGCTTTTTCTGAGAGTTTTATCATGAAGTGGTGTTAGATTTTGTTAAATGTTTTCTCAGCATCTAGTGAGATGATCGTGTGGGTTTTTTTTTTTCTTTCAGCTTGTTTATATGGTGGATTGCGTTGATGGATTTTTCATATATTAAACCATCCCTGGGACGAAGCCTACTTGATCATAAAGGATGATGTTTTTGATGTGTTCCTGGATTTGGTTTGTGAGTATTTTATCGAGTATTTTCACATCAATGGTCATGAGAGAAATTGGCCTACAGTTCTCTATTTTGAGTCTTTGTGTGGTTTAGGTACCAAAGTGTCTGTGGCTTCATAGAATGAATTAGTTAGTGTTCCTTCTGTTTCTATTTTGTGAAATAGTTTGAGGAATATTGGTATTTGTTTTTCTTTGAAGGCTTAGTAGAATTCTGCACTAAAGCCATCTAGCACAGGGATTTATTTGGTTGGGAGGATTTTGATGACTATTTCTATTTCCTTAGGGGTAATGGAACTATTTAGATAGTTTACCTGATCTTGATTTAACTTTGGTGTGTTGTATCTGTCTAGAAAATCATTCATTTCATCTAGATTTTCCAGTTATGTAGAGTATAGACTTTTGTAGTAGGTTTTAATGATTTTTTAAAATTTCCTCAAGTTCTGTTGTTATGTCTCCCTTTTAATTTCTGATTTTGTTAATTTGGATACTATCTCTCTGCTCTTTAGTTAGTTTGGCTAAGGGGTTTATCTATTTTGTTGATTTTTCTCAAAGAACCAGCTTTTGGTTTTGTTGATTCTTTGCATTATTCTCTTTGTTTCTAATTGATTGATTTTATCCCTGAGTTTATTTCCTGTTATACTCCTCTTGAGTGTGTTTGCTTCTTTTTTCTAGAGCCTTTAAATATTATTTTAATTATTTTGTTGATTTTCTCAAAGAACCAGCTTTTGGTTTTGTTGATTCTTGCATCATTCTCTTTGTTTCTAATTGATTGATTTTATCCCTGAGTTTATTTCCTGTTATATTCCTCTTGAGTGTGTTTGCTTCTTTTTTCTAGAGCCTTTAATATTATTTTAATTCAGTAGTATGAGAATAATCCAATTTCTTTATGAGGGTACTTAGTACTATGAACTTTCCTCAGCACCACTTTCATAGTGTCCCATAAGTTTGGGTATGTAGTGCCCTCATTTTTACTAAATTCTAGAAAGTCTTAATTTATTTCTTTATTTTTTCCATGACTCAGTAATCATTGAGTAGAGAGTTGCTCAGTTTCCAAAAATATGTAGGCTTTCTGCTGCTGTTTTTGCTGCTGATTGTTGTTGTTGTTGTTGTTGAAGTCTAGCTTTAATCCACGGTGATCTGATAAGATGGATGTTATTTCAGTCTTATATCTGTTGAGGTTTGCTTTGTGACTAAGTATATGGTCAATTTTGGAGAAGGTTCTGCGAGATGCTGAAAAGGAGGTAAATTCTTTTGTGATTGGGTGAAATGTTCTATAGATATCTGTTAAGTCCATTTGAATATAGCCTCTGCTAGTTTTGTTATTTTTCTGTTTAGTTTCTGTTCCCATGACCTATTCATTGGTGAGAGTGGGGTGTTGAGGTCTCCTACATGTATCCTATAGACACACACATACTAGATAGGAGATAGATAGATAGATAGATAGATAGATAGATAGATAGATAGATAGTGGTTGATATGTGGAAAATCTAGAACCCATATTTAGCACTGGTGGGAATTCAAATGCTAAAGAGTACTTACAAAGGTTTCCCAAAAAACAAACAGAATTATGATTTAACCTTCTTGATCAATGAATTGAAAGCAGTACTCAAGCAGATGTCTGTATATCTGAACTGATAACCATTTTTAACAATAGTCAAAATGTGGAAGAAATCCAAACTGTCATCAATGGATAGATGAGAAAATAAAATATACTTTTATAGATAGTCCTCAGTATAAAATGGATGGAGTTGTTATTTTTCACCTTATAATGTGGTGGATATAATATGGATTCAGTAAAAGTCATACTTGAAATCCACATTCTGATAATTTCCTAAACTAGTGACATATGGCAAACTCTCTTATGTTATTGTGCAATGGTGGGGAGTCAGACCTTCCTGTCAACCACAGGATTACAATGGGAAGCAACTATGATTCCAAGATATAAGTTTCAGTGGGATAAATGTAATCAATATGAGATTTTTAACTTAAAGCATGTTTGCATATAGCCCAACATACATCAAGTAGCATCTGTATACACAGGGGAAGACTTGTCAGCCTTTAAAGGAAAAGTTATTCAGACACATGAACCGGCCTTGAAGACATCAGATTACATGAGATAATGTGGTCACAAAGGGGCAAATATTCTGTAACTGCATTCATATCAAATACTTGGAGCAATCAGATTCATAAAGATCGAAAGTAGAATGGTGGTTGTCAGGAGGATGAGGACAGAGCATCAGTTTTTTTAATTAGGACAGAGTTTCAGTTTTCAATATTCAGAGTTCTGGAGATAAATGGTGGAGTGGTAATAAATGTACTTTAAACATCACAGAATTGTTCACTTTAAAATGATTAAAACTGTAAAATTTATATCATATATATTTTACCACAATAAGTTGTTATACAAGATTTCACTGCTTCATGGGGGTATAAAGCTGAAAGATCTCTTTCTAGCTAGATGTTTCAATCCACTTATAGTTGGAAAAACAGAAGTACAGAGAAATGTTATGTCTTAGTTGAGGTGAGGTTTATAATAATTAGCAGAGGAGTGTGTACACACACACACAACCTCAAGTGTAAACAGCAGTGGTGAGTAGCTGAGCATAGCAGATTTCAGCTTCACTTCCCTTGCTTCTCTGAGTCAATTGTTGCAAAGTCAGTTCTTTTCCTGGATGCACATAAATTTTGGTGAGGTCAAGAGGGGATGCAGAGTTTTAAGGCTGGGGTTGTTAAAACCAATGCTCCTCAATCTTCATCTGGATAAGGATTCCACAGACATCTCCTTGAATAGCTAACTCTGCTGCACTGGAAGGAACCTGAGACTTAAATTTCAAATTGATTTTTAAAATTTATTCATTCCTTTTGCAGTGCCAGGGATCAAACCCTTAGCCTTGTACATAGCAGACAAATTATCTACCACTGAGTTATATCTCCAGCCTAGGATTTGCAAATTTTAATGATCTCTTGGCTAATGCTAGAACTCCTGGCCTTTGGGACAACACTGAGTTTTTGTAGGACCAACTTGTCTTCTCAGAGAAGAGAGGCTGTTTCCTGAAAGTAGCTTTGTCTTATTTATAGCAATATACTTAGAAATATTTTTTTCATGATGGAATGATATGAAAAAGGCTGAGCTCTACACCAAAAGATACTTTAATTTGGGTGGATATAAAAATCATCTGAAAAATAAAGAGGCTCTATCACTTTCAGAGTATAAATCTGTAGTTCTCTATTGTAATCAGCCCGTCAGGAACAAATAAAATTTGAAGAGACACTTTTACCCTTTATTTGGCTGTCAGACTATTAAAATAACAGACTCCAAAAAGAAAACCCTATGCAATTCCTCCAGCAAGTTTATTTTGGGAAAGAGAAAACCTAAAATCTGGTGCCAGCCAGAGGAGGCACTTGCCTACCAGAAAAGAGATTACACATACTGCTGACCACTTTTCAGAGCACCTTGCAGGAGAGAATGAAGGTCAGCCCTGTGAGCAAGACCAAACTTGGACTACTTAGATATGAATATACCTCTAAACTTTAATGTTACTTTAGGACCTTAAAGTAACAGATTTCCCTAGAGGTCACTGGATCTCTTTGTCCTGCTTCCCAATATAGCCAATAGAATATATATTTTTGTAGTTTTAAATTTAATTCATTTTTGCTATTAATTTGGTTGTTACGATTGTTGTATTGAAGATTGGTGGCCTTTGTGGCTTCTTGGAACACAGACTGTGACCTCAAGTTTAGTACCACCGTGGCTCTGATCCGTATTAAGGTCTAAGAACCACTGCACAAATTGGATAATAGTAGATGCCTCAGGAACTAGGCAGTAGCCTTCAAGAATGTAGTAAAGATCTTCATCCACTGTGAAAAGCAGTGAGGCTGATATTTCTCCATCCAATTAGCAAACAGGGCTATGTGTGATCTGTGGTTTGAACACTAGTGATATAGGTGCACAATGCTAAGTCAACCATGGATTCTTGTCAAGTAAAACTCAAGGCTTTGTTCAAAAAATAATAAGGGGATAATTGAAACAAATTACCTGGAGATCACACTCTTCCAGAAATAATGAGACACATATTTTTATAATGTACTCCTTATGGACTATTTACTCTGAATCAGGTGCACTGAGTCAGGTTGAGTATGATAGTTTCCAACCATGGGAAACTTGGGGAAAAAGATAATGTGAATGAATAGGTTAGCATCTTAATGTTGATGGGAGTCTTGAATAGCAGCTCAAAGAAAGCACAGGCTTTTCTCACTTATATATTCATATAAAAGATTTATTCAGATCAATATCTGTTAAACCAGCATAGAAAACAGAATGAGTGTCCATTAAAAGTTTTCACAAGTATTTTGAAATGCCTAGTTGATACTTTTCCAAGATCTGTCTTTTATGCTTTTTCCATGATCATAATCTATAACTCAAAGGAAACAAAGAGGAAAAGTTTTGATACATAATTTTTTTGTTGTTGTTGGGTTTTTTTTTCTTTGAGATAGGGTATCCTAGGTTAGCCTTGAACTCATGACCTTCCCGTCTTATCTTCAAAGAAACTAATATTGCAAGTGTACAAAGCATACTCATGTGTTCTGTAATAAAAAGAGAAATTCATCTTCCTTTGACATATTGTCTTAGTATTTTACTGCTGTGAACAGACACCATGACCAAGGCAACTCTTATAAAAGACAACATTTGGTTGGGGCTGATTTACAAGGTCAGAGGTTCAGTTCATTATCATCAAGGCAGGAGCATGGCAGTGTCCGAGCAGACATGATGTAAGGGAGCTGAGAGTTTTACATTTCATTCCCAAGGCAAACAGAAGACTGGCTTCCAGGCATAACTGGATGAGGGTCTTAAAGCCCACACCCACAATGACACACTTAATCCAACTAGGCCACACCTCCTAATAGTGTCACTCCCTGGGCCAAGCATATTCAAACTACCACACATGCCATGGCCTATAACACAGCAGTGTCATCCCCAACTATTAAGGTAAAACCAGATTTTAGGGTAAAACCAAAATATTGGAAACACCAAGGAAGATAAATAAGATGGGTTATACCTGGGTATAGTATAGCCATGTTGACAAGAAAAGAGGGAAGATGAAAACTAGGGCGCCAATAAAAAAAGCAAAGTTGGTCTCATCAGGCTCCAGCTCCCATGAAAGACCTGTGAGGAATACCTGCCAGGAACATTGTACTTTCTGGAAAAAAAAGTTTTTACTTTATAGATAGTTACACCTTTATACATACTACTACATCCAATTGTAACATACTGAATTGTGAGTATGTTGGCTTCTAAGAAAGTCTCCACCTATTCTAGGAAGGAAACCACCACCAACAGCCCAAGGAATGAACAAGGGGAATAGAAATGACGGACAAAGGCTTACACAGCCAGGTCTACCCATTGCTGCTCAGCTAAATCTGCCTTCCATTTTCAGGACTATACTTTGCTTTTGCTTTCTCAGCTGCCAAAATAACTTTGATTGATTGCTTGCTCTACCTGTGGCCCACATGGGTTCTTTTTCAGGGTATAAGAAACAAGGCTGCTGTTGTGATGGGGATGGGAGGGAATTTGGAGAAGAGGCATGTCTCTCCCCATCCATAACACAAACCTCTCCTTCTTTGGTCCCATTATATTCCAATGTTTGTGAGTTCTATGTCCTCAGATCCATACATCTTACATGCCACAGAAGGGAGGTGCTCATTTTGCCCTTCCTTACTAGAAGCCACAATTTGCTTTGAGCAGAAATGACTCACTTCCTCTGACCTCCCACTCCTTTGATGTCAAGGACTTAATCTAAACCGTCAGAATCATCAGAAATATGAAAACACTTTGCTATATGACTCTGATATCTTCAGCTATAAACACTCTTGGAATGAGCCTACTAGTAAGGTATCCCACCTGAAGTAGATTCTGTTTAGACCTCGGCCTTCACAAAGCATAATCAAATGAAAAAAGGAAGTTATTACTCCAATACCAAGAATAAGGAACTGGTTTGTAGCATACATTTAGTAATGTATCCAACATCTATTTTTTCTCTTGCTCTAAAATTATGAAATTACCCAATTTGTATCTCTTTCAGTAATGGATTCGTTCATGCTGAGAACTGAAACACTACAAAGAAAGAGATGTTAAGACTGTCTAGTCTCAAAAAGTATGTTTTTTGTTTTCTTTTTTAGTTTAATTTATCTTTTACTTATTCACTTTACGTCCCATCTACTGCCTCTCTTTTTTCACACCTCCCACAAACCTTCCTTCCATCCTCCCTCCCTTCTCTGATCAGGTGACGTCCCCCTGTGTATCCCCTCCCCAAACTCCACTTTGACACATCAAATCTCTGAGGGGCTAGGTGTTTCCTCTCCCACTGAGGTCAGACAAGGCAGCCCAGCTAGAACATATTCTGTAGACAGGTAACAGCTCCAGTTGTAGTTGCTTGGAACCCACATCTGCTACATATGTTCAGGGAGGCCTAGGCTCAGCCTGTGTATGATCTTTGGTTGGTGGTTCAGTCTCTGAAAACCTCAAGGGTTCAGATTAATTTACTCTGTTGGTCTTGTGGAGTTCCTATCCCCCTCAGGCCTGCAATCTTTCCCCCTATTCTTCCATAAGAGTCCCCAAAGCTCTATCCACTGTTTGGCTGTGGGTGTCTTAATCTGTCTGAGTTGGCTTCTGGGTGAAACCTCTCAGAGGATAGCCATGATAGACTCCTGTCTGCAAGAATAGCATAGTATCATTAAAAGTGTCAGGGATTGGTGCTTGCCTGTGGGTTATGTCTCAAGTTGGGTCAGTTATTGGTTGGCCATTCCCTCAGTTTCTGCTCCATCCCATGTCCCTGCATTTCTTGTACACAGGATAAATTTGGGGTTGAAAGTTTTGTTGGTGAGTTGATGTCCCTTTCATGCCACTGAGGTTCCTGGTTGGCTACAGAAGAGATGGCTTCTTCAGGTTCCATATCCTCAAAGCTGTGGGTCAACCTCATTGATTCTTGGGCACCTCCCTTATTCCTGGTTTCTGTCACATCCTGGAGATGCCCCCACCCTGTCAGTTGCAGATTTCCATTCATTTTCATGGCCATCTGGCAATCTTTCCTGTTCCTTTCCCCTGTTCCTGACACTGCCCCCATTCTCCTTCCCATCCCCTCTCTCACCCAGATCTCTCCGTCCATCTGCTTCTTATGACTATTCTTATTCCCCCCGCTTCTGAGATTTAAGCATCCTCTATTGTGCCTTCCTTCTTGTTTAGCTTCTTTGGGTCTGTGGAGTGCGGCATGGGTATCCTGGATTTTATGTCTAATATCCATTTATAAGTGAGTACATACCATTCATGTCCTTTTGGGACTGGCTTGCCTCACTCAGCATGCCATTTTCAAGTTATATCCACTTGCCTGCAAATCTTAAACAAATACCACTGGTCTAACTGGATGTCTACATGTAGAAGAATGCAAATATACTCCTATTTATCACCCTGCATAAAGTATGTTTTTCGATGAAAAAGGTAGACTTAACATGGGAAGGGATAGCAACAGTGCTACAATTACACTCTTTGTAATAGAATGAAGTTTCTATTTATGCACAAGTTTGAATTATACTTCAGTCACATTCAGAAAGGTTATTGATTCTATTTTTCTGTACTATGCTCATGTGATTTTTTTTTCCTACCAGGTCTCATAGAGTAAGTTAGAAGTGCTCTCTACTCCTGAATTTTTTTTGAAGACTTTCTGAAAACTTGGTGTTTTCTTTAAAATAATTTGCTAATGTATCTTGCTCACAGGAAGGTTTTTAAATAACATTTTGGTTTCTTTTATATAGATTTGGAGCTATTTAGTACATTAATTTATTTTTTGTGAGTTTGGTTTTGGTATTTTTCAAGAAGTTAACTTATAATTAAGTTACCTAATTTGTTCCAAAATTGCTTACAGCTTCCCACCAGTAAACCTTTTGTATTGAAGGATCCACAGTGATGTTACTGCTTTCATCCCTAATTCCTGTATTTCTGCTTTTATATAGTTTAGGATGAATTGATCAGTTCAGCAAAAATATTATCAGTTTCATTGATTATCTCAGAAAATCAGCTTTTTGTTTTACCAACTTTTATTTTGAGGTTTGTTTTTCAGATCATTGACTTCAGATCTCTATCATTTCCTTTTTTCATATGGGATTTGGTTTGACTTGTTTTTGTAATTTTAGGTAGAAGCCCTTTTCCTTCATAATAAAGAATTTGTTACTATTAATTTCCCTCAAGATATTGCTTTACACTTTCCACAAAATAGATTTAAATTTGAACTAAAGCAAAACTAAAGGAAACATACTATTCGAGGGAATCCTTAGAATGACAAAAGTCTGCCAGCTAATACAACACACTCTTTCAGAACTTTTAAGAATAATTGTGCAGTAGGACAATGGCTGTACCCCAGCTCTGCTGAGTGCAAGAGGAGGAGGATTGCTCCAGCTTAGGGACCAGTCAATCTAGGCAAAGCAGCTAGTTCTGGTTTTGGTGAGAGAACTTGTCTCAAAATTAAGATAGAGAATTCTAGAGGAAAACATCTCTGTATGTTTCTGGGCTCTGAACACACATGCCAGAGGACACACACACACACACACACACACCATTCTATATGCTGTAATACCTTTAGAGGTTATTTTATTTTATTTTTATTAATACTTTCTACCTATCCAGAATTGAGTTTTTTCACATGTGAAATGAAGTAAGAAGTTTACTTTATGTATGTGCTATGTATTGCTAATTTCCCCAAATGCCATTTGAGGAGTAATTAATTTTCTTCCACAATCTAGAGTGTTGCTATTATTATATACTAATCCTAAAATTATTTGGCTTAGTTTACTTTACTCTTTTATCATTTATTTTTATACAATTAACTTTCATTTTTAATTTTTGTTTGGTTCTTGGCTTTTTTATAATGTGGTTTGATAACTGGAAAGTTCTGGTCTTGTTATCCTTGTTTAAATGTCATTACTTGATGTATTACATTTTATTTTCCATGCAAAATTAGAATTAGACTTACTTTGTCCAATTTAAAAAAACTATTGGAATACATAGAATTTATGATTTTATATAAGATCTGGCATCAAGGAAAAATTTAAATATGATGAATTGAATGAAAAAGAAAATAATAACATAATCCATGAAACACTCCTAAATGAGAGAGAGAGAGAGAAAAACGTATAGCACAAAATGTTTACATTAAAATAGAGGAGGAACCTCAAAATATCCTGCTTCCCCAAGAGTTAGAGAACGAGAAGCTAAATATGCCCAAGGTAAGATAAATAAAAACACTAAGAATAAGAGCAAGAAAAAATAATACAGTTTAAAAAGCAAATAATAATAATAACCAACAGAAACACAAATCTTATCCTTCTAAAAATACAGTAGGATATAGGAGATGGGGATTTAGCTCAATGGTGGAGAGCCTGCTCAGTATGCACAAAACCCTGAGTTTGGTCCTCAGCTCAAACAAACAACAAAGACAAAGTTTTAAAAGCTCCGTCTCATTGACGTCCTTTATTAACACAGACTAGAGAAAAATCAAAACACAGATTATCTACATAGAAAAATTCATGGTTATTACCTATAGACCTTACAGAATCAAAAAGAAAAGAACTACTTTGAAATTCTGGCATATAAATTTCATAACTTCATTGAAATGAGCCAATTCCTTGAAAAACATAAACTATATTATCCATAAGAAAAAGTAATTTCATTATTCCTTATGACTATTAAAGAAATTAAATTTAAAACTTCTTAAAATCATCCAAAAAGAACTATTAAAGATATTATAGAAAATTAAAGAAATTGTGGAAAATTATAAACAGTCTCTCCCAGAAAATGCAAAAGGGAGAATTTTCTATTCTGTGTGGTTAGAATTTCCTTAATACCCATGCAAGAGAAGGTCTGCACCACACACACACAGACACACAGACAGAAATCATTTCAGTTTAAAAACATCATGAATACATATGCAAAAATCCTTAATAAAATGGAATTTAGCAATATTTTAAAAAATGATTGTACACTATGAAGAGCTTCCAGAAATGCCAAACTTGGTATTTGAAAAAAATCAATACATTGTCAGTGCAAAATCAGTTATCATCTCAAAAGGGATGCAAGATAGTTTATACCAGAGGTGAATATAAATGGCATTGGCCCAGAAACATGGGTTTAGATTACCCCAAGTTCCATTGTTCTAAAATGGAAGCAGTTTCATGGAAATTTTATAGTAAGAGAACTAAGGAAGTTATAAATCAAGCCGTTCTTAAGAAACACTGGTGGAAACATCAGAGAAACAAGTTACAAAACAAAATGGGAAGAATTTTGCTATAGGCTTTGATGCTATCTGACAGCACTCTTAACCCTCTGATTAGTGAAAAACCAGGTTTTTGCTGTTAATATATTTTTTAAAAAATGTATGTTGAGATGTTAGCTTTGGGTACTAGTAAATGTTAAATCTGATATAGAAGATGGGGATAAGGTAAGAAATGCCTGGTCAGTAGGCTAAAGATTGTCCAACATAATTGTATTTAGACTGATTAGTTTTAATTAATTGGCCTCTGCAGATACAGTTTATCTTCAGGAATTCTAGTTTGTACTACCATATTAATGGAATAAAGAAGAAAAAAAAACCATATAACCATATCAATTAATCATTAAAAGGCATTTAACTAAAGCCAGTGTGTATTAATGGCAAAACAAGAATCTCAGAGCAGAAGAAATGCAGAGAGATTTTCTCAATTGATAAAAATCCATTACTAGACATCCTATAGCTCACACTGCATGTGGTGGTGAATGTCATAATATTTCACACACAGATAAGGAGCAAACATGAGCACACTTTCTTTGCCTATATTCATCAATGTATTCTTCTAGCTACTGCAATTGTACAAGAAACAGACATTTTAAAAAATTGAGTCAGAATAAGAAATACATTGTCATAATTTGCAGATCTTGACACTATTGTCTACAAAGCAATTTCCTAAAATTATTAATGAGTTAAACAAGGCTTCAGGTAAAAAAACTGGTTCTGAACTTTAAGAACCAGTTATTTTGATATATGCTATATGGTAGAAAGCAAAAATTGAATCAGTTTTAATTTTTTAAAAGATCAAGGGCTAGTAAAATAGCTCAGTGAGTAAAGGTGTTGCCACCAACCTATAAATTAGACATTTAAAGTATCAGTTCTAATGAAAATGTCTTCTAAGTTCAATAACTAGTAAAGTTCCACCATGTTCACATATCAGTTTAAGACTAGTTTTCCCAGCATGTGAACCTTTGAAGAGAGACTATATACTACCCCAGGCAATAAGATATTGCACTCACTACAGTACAAAATATTAAATACTGCCCTTTTTAGAAACTTTACACGTAAAATGGTTTCCAGTTTTTAAATGGGAGAAGTTTCTCACATAGGCACAAGTCTTTATCATATTTTATGCTTGAATTACTGTGCACATTCCCCATCAATACTAATGAAAATATTAATTTCTTTTTTAAGATTTATTTTTTATTAGATTTTATCTTCATTTACATGTCAAATGCTATCACCTTTCCTAGTTTCCTCTCCAAAAATCCCCTATACCTTCTCCCCTCACCCTGCTCCCCAACCCACCCACTCCCACTTCCTGGCCCTGGCATTCCCCTAGACTGAAGCCTAAAATTTTCACAAGACCATGGGCCTCTCCTCCCACTGATGGCTGACTAGGTCATCCTCTGCTACATATGCAGCTAGAGACATTAGCTCTGGGGGTACTGGCTAGTTCATATTGTTGTTTCCCCCTTAGGGCTGCAGATCCCTTCAGCTCCTTGGGTACTTTCTCTAGCTCCTCCATTGGGGACCCTGTGTTCCATCCAATAGATGACTGTGAGCATCCACTTCTGTATTTGCCAGGCACTGGCATACCCTCACATGAGACAGCTATATCAGGGTCCTGTCAGCAAAATCTTGTTAGTGTATGCAATAGTTTCTGGGTTTGGAGGTTGTTTATGGGATGGATCCCAGATGGGGCAGTCTCTGGATGGTCCTTCCTTCAGTCTCAGCTCTGAACTTTGTCTCTGTAACTCCTTCCATGGGTATTTTGTTCCCTATTCTAAGGAAGAATGAAGTATTCACATGTTGGTCTTCCTTCTTCTTGAGTTTCATGAGCTTTGCAAATTGTATCTTGGGTATTCTAAGTTTCTGGGTTAATATTCACTTATCAGTGAGTGCATATCATGTGTGTTCTTTTGTGACTGGATTACCTCACTTAGGATGATATCCTCCAGATGCATCCATTTGCCTAAGAATTTCATAAAGTCACTGTTTTTAATAGCTGAGTAGTACTCCGTTGTGTAAATGTACCACATTTTCTGTATCCATTCCTCTGTTGAGGGACATCTGGGTTCTTTCCAGCTTCTGACTATTATAAATAAGGCTGCTATGAACATAGTGGAGCATGTGTCCTTATTACAAGTTGGAACATCTTCTGGATATATGCCCACGAGTGGTATAGCTGGGTCCTCAGGTAGTAAGTAATATGTCCAGTTTTCTGAGGAACTGCCAAACTGATTTCCAGAGTGGTTGTACCAGCTTACAATCCCACCAGCAATGGAGAAGCGTTCCTTTTTCTCCACATCCTCACCAGCATCTGCTGTCACCTGAGTTTTTTGATCTTAGCCATTCTGACTGGTGTGAGGTGGAATCTCAGGATTGTTTTGATTTGCATTTCCCTGATAGTTAAGGGTGTTGAACATTTTTTCAGGTGCTTCTCAGCCATTTGGTATTCCTCAGGAAAATATTAATTTCTTAAAAATCATAATCAATGAGAAAATTTATTTGCATAATTGATAAAAATTAAAATTCAATATTTATAAATACTCAAAAAATTATAGTACTTAAAAATCACATTTGAAAATTGGTTTATCTTTCATTAACAAATGTAATAACCTTTTAATATAAAATGCAAAAGAGTATCAAAACACAAAATGTTTTAAATTAAGAGATTCAAGCTGATACAACTCAGACAGATGTTGGAAGCCATGTTGTCTACTTCTGTGAAATCTTGCTTGCTAGGCAGAGTCAAGGCAGGCAGGGTTTGCTTGTAGATTTCCTGCCCTGCTGACACTTGGACCGATAGGAGGGAATACACTTGAAACCCAAGGCAAGGGGCTGAAGATCTACTAATCTTGGTGGAAGGAATAGGGAGGCCTCCACATGGGAACAGATGTCCTGTGTGTATACCAGCCATTATTTCTGCTACCTTGTGACTTTGCTTCCCATGGCACTGTGAAGTATTAAAAGGTAAAGAAAAATAATCTCAAGGCTGGTATGGTGCCCTCCTGATTCTAACTCTTGCCTCTGAGTTTTCTTTCGGTCTTTCCTATAACTGTCCTCATGCTCCCCTCACAGGCTGTTTGACTTTACATGGGCAAGCCCAGCACAGACAGATTACACATAAATTCTCAAAATATTCGCCAGCAGTTGACTTGAAAGCTACAGAAAGGACACATCAGACACAAATCAACAGAAGAGTCCTAAGTATGTAAAGCAAAATTGCTGTGTCTGTCTGCTTCACAGACACTCAGCTAAGCTGGAGGCCTTTGACATACCCTATGTTCTTAGGCACAGGGAACAAGAGCAGTCACCTGAGAGTCCCCTGTGCCTTGTCCTTTATGAGTTGCTGGAGCTCTAGAGCTGGCTGGTGATAGGCATCTACCCAGAGGGTTCATGGTTTTTACTATCTCCATGAAACAGCAAGGGCTGAATAAACACCTGTGCCACTGTTCAGGGATCTTGACACGATTCCTTAGCATACAGTGAGCTGTTTATGTGTGGCCAGTCATGGCAAGACTGCATCTAGCTATTCTTAGGCAGAAGGCGGTGACCTATCACAATATGCCATAATCCACTTTATGTGTTTCCAGTTGAGATGTTCTAATACAGTGAATACATATTGGAGCTGTTGTAATAGTTGTCTGTGTACAAGTTCATCACAGAATTACAGGCAAATTGGAAAAAAGTAATACCATATTGATACTAGTTTATTAAATTACTAAAGGAAAAGAACTGGTTTTGGAAACTAAAAACTAAATTTCTAAATGCTTCATGAGTTAAAATGAAAGCAGAACAAAAACTACAAAAATATTTAGAACAGAATAAAAATAAAAGCATAGACCCATAATCCAGTCCTGAAAGCTAAAAGATTCAGAATACTTGTCCTTTCTACCACAGATCATTTGGTGATAATCCTAGCCTGAGGCTACTCAGTTTTACTAATGTGACTTCTATCAAGGACAATAAAGAAAAAAGAAAATGCACAAATAAAAAAATACCTTAGAAGCAACAACAACATGATTAAGTAGAATAGAAGATAGAAATTCCAAGAGAACACCTGCAGCAACTCTGTGCCAATGCCTTTGAAAATGTGGACAATAGATAGCTTTCCAGGTTTACCTTCTAATTGATAAAATATAGAAAAGTGAAATAAACTTGTAAAGAAATTTAATTATTTTTGTCACCCCAGCAGATTTCCAACAAAAGAAACACACATGGCCATAAAACTACATTAAATTTCCTAAAACTTAATCAGATGTGCTGGGCAGATGACAGGTTGTAATTCAGTGGTAAAATATATGCTTAGCACGTACTAGGACCTAGGTACCACCTCCAACACACACACACACACACACACACACACACACACACACACACACACGTAGGAGGGAGGGAAGATATAGTAAAATTGTATGGTGTTAACATTTTACAACCTTCTGATAAGCAAATGTTATAAGTATGTTTATGCCAATTTTTGAGATGTATAAAATTCACCTTGTTCTTCCATATGTAGCAGAGGATGGCCTTGTCTGGCATCAAAGGGAGGGGAGGTCTTTGCACCTGTGAAGGCTTGATGCCCCAGTATAGGGGAATGCTATGACAGTGGGGCAGGAGTGGGCAGGTGGGTAGAGGAGTATTCTTGTGGAGGCATGAGGAGTGGGGTGTGATGGGGAGTTTTTGGAGAGGAAACCAGGAAGGGGGATAACATTTGAAATGTAAATAAGCAAAATAACCAATAAATTTTAAAAAGTTCATCTTGTTTTACTCTGTGGGTTGCACATTAGTTTGGAAAACCCTTTCATAGAAACATAGAAATATCTAAAACACAAAGCTTCTCTGATCCAACACTTTGTATGTACATCAGCCTAGACAAATTTCAACACCTATGTCCACCAAAACAAAAAGACCAATCAAATTGGTGCAGAAAGAACAAGGAGTGTCCTGAGATTCACAGCAAGGTAGAGGGCAGTGCTTGGTCCCTCCTTGGAAAGTGTCCCAGGCTAGAGGAGGGACTCAAGTCTTTCTCTGAGCATAGACTGTTAAAAGGAGAGCAAAAACATGGAGACAAATTTAGCCTAAAGGCCCATTCACCACAGTAGCCTGGTGAAGGCAGGAAGAGTGGCTACAGAGTATGTAGCCAGATGGAAGACACAGATCCAGGCACACTCTGATACTAAGCATAGGTGGCACCAGCCACATTATTATGCACCATCGACACAAGTGGATTTCTGGGTTTTAAACAGCAGCCAAGTAATTTTATCAGTGTGAACTTGCTTTAAAGCTAGCTTCTTCTCCAGTAAGCAGCCAATCTTTTCTGTTATGTGTTGTTAAGAGGAAGCTGCTGCTATTGTGTTTACTGGTTCAGTTTTTTGCTTTTGTTTTTTGAGACAAGGTCTCACAGTGTGGTATAACTGGCCTTTAAAAACTCATGACCTCCAGACTCATCCTCCTGAGTACTGGGTTCACAGGTGCATACCTCCATGTCTGGCTGTGTTTTTATAATTCTAAACATTTAAAGAGTGAATGTTAGAGAAGAATGCTAAAGCCAAAGGTCCTGACAAATGCTGTGTATAAAACACAGGGATACCAGGGAATGGAGTAAGGAGGGTATATCCCTGAACTCTCTGAAGCTCTTAAAACAAATAGTTTCAAACCCAAACAGTAAGATCGGGTGTGATAGTTCATGTCTCTAACCCCAGCACTTGGAAAACTGAAGCAAGCCAGCCATAATTTTGAAGCCAGCATGAGACCACATAGTGAGAGGAAAAAAACCCTGTAAGATTACAATAATAATATTGAAGGATTTATTCATCAGATTGCCTTCAGAAGTAACATAGCTGCAACCTATTTGAGGGGGATACTTGCCTCTGTGTCCTTTTGTGAAGGCAGATTCTCACTGTGTCCTGACTGAGTATAAAGGCATTGACACTGACTGGATGTATCTTCACAGTTTGAAACTTTATAAAGAATATAAAAGAATTAATTGAAAAAAATCAAGGCATTCTGTAAATAAAACTGGTTGCCAACAATTAGTATGAATCTATATATACTCAAATGAATCCGGTAGTGTGACTGTTATTCAGTGCCCTGTAAGGGTCCTGTTAGGTTGAGAACATCCAGAAACTTTCCTAGTCTAAGTACAGCTTAGTAACCAACTACCTAGATAGATTCCAGGTTACAGTGCCCCGTTCTCAGGGGTTGTAATGCTTCCTTCATTTAAGGCTTAGTCTGTTAAACTGTCCTTGACAATCCACCCCTCTGCTCTACATCTTCGTAAAAGCCACAGCAGAAAACAATCAAACATATCTGCATTTTGGTTTAGATATGTTCCTCTTTTGGATCTTATTCATTGCTGACCACTTTAAAGCTCATGCTATCCAGGCTGACCCAACCCATCAGGTCTGGACTTGCCACTTCCCTTTATCAAAGCATACACATTCCCTACCAAGAGCATTTCTTTCTTTGCAGTTTAGAGTTGAGACTTGAAAGTCGATATTTCACAGTGCCATGTCCAACGTTTTAGCTGGTTTTCCCCTGGTGAACACTTCATAAATCTTGTGAAACTTAAGAACTAGTGAGCAAACATTTTCTTGTGCAACATTGCTACAAAATATCTGCTTTCTCTCTTCCTCCTTCCTTTTCTTGTTAAAACCTCCAATACCCTAATATTGATGTGGCTGTGGTTTTAGATCTACCTTGTTTGTGGTCAGTGAAGCACTCTCTATAATGGAGGAATCTGAGGTTTGATCATGGAAGTCCAAGTAGGTGATTTTGGTTTGTGATTCCACAAAAAGTCACTAGAGAGGTGATAAATGTTGCTGGCTCATCTCACTGGCCCTTAAAATTCCATACAGGTCTCATCTGACTTCATTTTAATCTACTTTCATTATTTTTTCTTTGACCTAAAAAGTTCTACTTTTTAAAAAAATTTTATTGGTTATTTTGTTTATTTGCATTTCAAATGTTATCTTCCTTCCTGGTTTCTTCTCCCAAAAAAAATCCATCCCACCCCTCTCCCCCTGCCTCTATGAGGGTGCTCCCCCACCCACCTACTCACTCCCACCCCACCACCCTAGCATTCCCCTACACTGGGGCATCAAGTCTTCATAGGACCAAGGGCTTCCCCTCCCTTTGATACCAGACAAGGCCATCCTTTGCTACATATGCAGCTGGAGCCATGGGTCCCTCCATTTGGATGACAGCTGAAATCCTCAACAAAGGGGAGAGAGAACCTGTAGAGGCCATATCCAGAGGTTAGGCATAGCCCTCAGTTGAGGGATGGGGCCACATTCCCTTCTCAAAATTTTAAACCAGATTTGCTCTTGGCTAAAGGAAATACAAGGACAAAGAGTGGAGCAGAGACAGAAAGGCCATCCAGAGACTGCCCCACCTGGAGATCCATCCCATATACAGCCACCAAACTCAGAAACTATTGCTGATGCCAAGAAGTGCTTGCTGACAAGAGCCTGATACGGATGTTTCCTGAGAGGCATTGCCAGAGCCTTACAGATACAGATGGGGTTGCTTGCAAGCAACCATTGGACTGAGCACAGGGTCCCCAATGGAGGAGTTAGGAGAAGGACTGAAGGGTCTGAAGGGGTTTGCAACCCCATAGGAAGAACAACAATATCAATCAACCAGAACCCCCAGAGCTCCCAGGGACTAGACCACCAAACAAAATTCTAATTTTCATCATAATAGATTGTAGCATGAGCTCTGTGTTTAGTGTTTCCAGGTTAAGGAGACATTGCCTCAAAAACCTCAGTTTCCCCAAGAACAAAGAGAAAGAGGGCTATATTCCATTTCAGAAAATCTGTAGATATCATGAAGTTGCTTCTTACTCTTTGCACTGTGTGTTTAAAAACAACAACAAGAAGAAGAACAAGAATAAAAACAACAACATCAAGAAGAAAGGAAGCCACCACCCAGATGTTTGCAGTTTTGGCATCACCTATTTCATTATGACTCTAAGAAGTGGCATTAAAGATAACTGAGAATACCAAAAATGGTCTCTCTCAAGTACAGTGAAGTGTTTAAAGTGTTTTTGAGTCCTACCTGGTTCCTCACACTTGCCCTTGTTAATGACATTCAGAGAGTTTCTGCAAGGTATGGAGGAGGACAAGACTGCTTTGCTGGCAGTATGTTGGTTTAGGAATGTAATTTTTAGAAGCACTATATCTTGGGCCTGGACTCAAAGCTAACAAATTCCCTAATGCCAGGCTCTGCACTTGCTGTCTTTCCCAAGTTCCTAACTGATGTTACACATGAGGAAAGTCTCACTTCCATACCCATGATTTAGGAAAGGGCATCTCAGTAGAGACAAGTGTCTCAGGCTTCACAATGAATGCATCACCCCAAGTGTGAGCAATTCCTAGAATAACAGAGCTGAAACAAAGAAGTTTTAGATTCTTGGTATGGCATCCATTAGATATTAGAAGCTACATGTAATTATGGGAGAGGGTCAAACTAAGATGGAAGTAGAGAAGTCAGGGGAAGGGACCTCCTGGTTCCCAAGGATCCCTCCCATCTGTCAGCTGAACACTTTTGAGCTTCTTTTATACTTCTGTCTTCAAAAATCACAAAGTGCCCTGTATTCCTCAAATACATTTTTAAAAATTGTTTTCTTAAATTATTGTCTTTCACATTTCTAGGTCCATCATGTACCTTGGTAGGTGGCAAGAGTTCCCATTTACTAGGATACTACTAGTTCAAGACCTCACTTGGAAAGCCACTGGCTTTAAAAGTGGGCTCCTCTTTATTTCTATTTATATAATAGTAACCAGAGAACATGTTGTTGCTTGTGTGCTTCCAACTGGTTTTTATATTGTAAAGATCCACTCTCTGCAGTGACACTCTGAGGGAGAAGGATGTTGTAATTCTACTTTACAGATGTGAAAACTGTTGCTGTGAGAGGTCTAAGTAACATGTCCAACTTCCCTGTTGCAAAGATGGCAGAGCCAGGAATTAAAAGGGCAGAATACTCTGATTTGGGAGCTCACTTTTCTACATTTGTGCTCCATCTCACTTCTTATTCCACCAGCCACTTTAGATTTGTCATAAACTCCAGGATCCATCACTATGCCCTAGACATGGCCCTCTGTGTTCCTGTTCACCACTGGTCATCCCCAGACGACTCTCTGCATTCTTTGCCCAAAGTTTCCTATAAAACCCACAGATTTCCTAATCCCGACTTCCTGTCCAAACTGCTTATAACAGCTTCCTCCTTTGAACAGCTGTGATACTTCATATTAGCCTTACTGTATTTTACATTTTGTAGTCACTTGTTTTTATAGCTCCATTGCAAAAGCTACCAGGTCTCTAAAGGGGGATGCTTGTTTATGGTACTTTCAGCTTGCCTCTTCTAGTCCCAGAATGTAGTACAGTCTCTCAAACACAGTTTCTTAAAACTATACAGATGTCTGAAAAGTTAAATTACAAAAATGGGGAAGGAGGTAGGTAGAAATTGGATCTTATCTTGACAAAGTTTCTTGGGGCAATTTGGATCCAGGAAGAACCTACAGAGGATAAATGTCACTCTAGAAAGAGGTATAACTTCAAGTAAAGTGATTCTTCTCTGTTAACATGCATTCCAAAGGAGAATGATAACTGAGCAGGCAACAAAAAAACATCAAAGAACCAGGAATAGGTGAGCCCTTCAACTCTGAAAGGGAGTTAAAGAGTAAATACAATATCTGACTGCCATGTATGCTTAAGTGAGTATTTCCATTCCTTTGGTTATGCTGCAATCCTGCTCAGGTCCCGCTGCCTACTCTCTGCATCTTTTGTTTAGTCTAAATATCTGAGATCCCACAAGCTAAATCAAATCACCTCCCTTCATAGCTATGACTACATTCAAGACAGAACTTCTTGCTGCAGGACCAGCAAATAAGACTCTGATTTGGCCATTCTTGATACTGAATTCAAAGGTAAAATTGTCTTTAAAAAGACACAAAAATAATATAGCCTATATCAACATATTCCACATAAGATCATCTTGAAAATAATAAATAAGTTTAGAAAGCCCCTTCTATCATATGCCTCCATAAAAAGTCTCATATTAGTGTTGGAGGGTCAACTGATTAAAGGAGGACATATTAGAGGGCTTCTAAGTGTGCAAATATTTTTCCCTTCTGTCTTAGTCAGGGTTTCTATTCCCGCACAGACATCATGACCAAGAAGCAAATTGGGGAGGAAAGGGTTTATTCAGCTTACACTTTCTACACTGCTGTTCATCAACAAAGGAAGTCAGGACTGGAACTCAAGCAGGTCAGGAAGCAGGAGCTGATGCAGAAGCCATGGCGGGATGTTACTTACTGGCTTGCTTCCCCTGGCTTGCTCAGCTTGCTTTTTTATAGAACCCAAGACTACTAGCCCAGAGATGGTCCCACCCAGAAGGGGCCCTCCCCTCTTGATCACTAATTGAGAAAATGCCTTACAGCTGGATCTCATGGAGGCATTTACTCAAGGGAGGCTCCTTTCTCTGTGATAACTCCAGCTTGTGTCAAGTTGATACACAAAACCAGCCAGTACACCTTCTCAGTCACATTTTTCTATGCTGATTTTAACTGAAGTGCTATAAAGTTCTTGGAGGCAATTAGGGCAAATTAATGCCTTTATTATAGGGCAAATTGAGCCTTTCACAAATCTCATGGAGTATAAATGGCACTTCACTTAAATGGGAAGTTCTGAAATAAAATAGTCCTCAATATAGACTGATGGTGACCGTCACACACATAGAGTGTCTGATTGAATAGAGGTGGCTAGGATGGCAACTGGCTCAAATTAAGTACTCTATAGTGCATATAAGGGAATATCCTCTTAAGAATGCAAAGAAGAGCTTCTTGCTAAGTGATCAAGTACATATTTAGTTTGTTCAATCTTTATTTCCTGATTATATGACTTAAAATTGCTTTTTTATGGCATTTCTAAGACAAAAGTAATATCTCTGGACCCTGGAGGAAGTGGATAATTTGCAACTGAATACATAACTTTCTTGCCCCAAAGACAGGCCATGTGGTAGGAAGAAGAAAAGGCCAGAGTGTTATCTTTGATCTAACTTGCCCATGACACTTTCTGTAACAATCTCACCTCCAGCCTCTCTACTCTGTCTCTCTATCCACATGAGCATTTCTCAAATTTAAACAGCCTACCATTCTCTGGGAAGCTCAGTGAAAATGCAGACTTTGGCTCAGTAGGTCTGGATTAGGTCAGAGACCAGGTCTTAATAATAAGCACACGATGATGTTGTGGTGCTAGTCCATAGACCTTACTCCAAACACAGAGGTTCCACAGAAAATCTTTGACACAGTTGTTCACTGACTTCCCATTGTCATTCGTCCATACTGGTTCCTTGAATTGCTTTCTTGAAAACTCTCAGAAAAATCACAAAACCAAAACAAAACAAAAAAGAAAAAGCAGCCTGCTTCCTCAGAGTTTCAGGGGCTGAATTCAGGGTTATAGGTTATAGGAGGGATGGAGAATGGCGAGGCAGGAGGGAGGATGGACGGGAGAGGAGAAAGAGGAAGTGAATGAAGAGAAAGAAATTTCCCTTGTGGTCCCAAGCTGCCTGGGTTCCAATTTACGAGGTGAACTCCCCTCTTTTCTTGTTATGTCACAGTTTCTCTTTGTGTCTGTAGGAAGGTTGAAACTAACAACCTTTGAGTTTAAGTGCTGAGAGTAATTTCCTTCTCACAGTCCACTGGTTTACTTGACTCATCTCTCAGGCTTTAGAAAGTCTCCCTCTCTCTTCGATTGGTCGACGCCTCCCCACCACCCCCCCCCACCCCCGACACACATTTATTACTAGGATGCATTAGGTTGATTTGTCAGCTTCTCTGGGAGACTCTCTTTCTTGCTTCTACATCACCCTTTTCTCTAGGGCAGAGAAACTGCGAATGCTATCTTATTCACACATTATTACTTTCCTGTAAATTCTACAAGCTGCGTCAGTGGTTGCTCTGTGTCAGTGTGCAGTTTTAATTGGGTTATTAGTTTGGTTTTTTTTTTAACTGTAGTATAGCTTCTTGAGTTTGTTATATATTTTAGATATTAGCCCTCTATTGGATATAGGGTTGGTAAAGATCTTTTCTCAATCTGTAGTTTGCTGTTTTGTCCTATTGACAGTGTCCTTTGCATTATAGAAGCTGTTAAGTTTCAAGAGGTCCCATTTATCAATTGTTGATCTTTACATCTGAGCCATTGGTGTTCTGTTTAGGAAATTTTCCCCTGTGCCAATGCATTCAAGGCTACTTCCCACTTTCTCTTCTATTAGATTCAGTGTATCTGATTTTATGTTTGTGCAGAGTAATAAATATGGATCAATCTGCTTTCTTCTACATGCAGACCACCAGTTAGACCAGCAACATTTGTGCTACCCAGATGTCCCTCAACTGAAGAATGGATACAGAAAATGTGGTTCATTTACTCAATGGAATACTATTCAGCTATTAAAAACAAGGACATCATGAATTTTGCAAACAAATGGATGGAAACAGAAAACATCAGACAGGTAACAAAAGGTAACAAAAAGACTCAAAAGGACATACATGGTATGTACTCACTGATAAGTAGATATCACCCATAAAGTTCAGAATACCCATGGTATACCCCCACAGACCCTAAGAAGTTAGACAAGAAGGAAGGCCCAAGTGAGGATGCTTCAATCCCACTTAGAAGGAGGAACAAAATAACAATGGGAGGCAGAGGGAAGGAGAGAACTAGGTGGGAGAGAGGAGGAGGAGAGGTAAAGGGAGGCAGAATTAGGTATCAGGGAGACAGGAAGGAAGCCCATAGGACCAGGAGGATGAATGAATGCTCAGTGTGGTGTGTGGGGTTGTGTGAGGGGACCCTATAGAAAGTCCCAGAGACCTAGGATGTGAGAGACTTTTGGGACTCAATGGGGGTAACCTTGCCAAAATGTCCAACAGTAGGGTTATGGAACCTCAAGAGACCACCTCCAGTAGATAGATAGGGTCCCCAGGGAGGTATGGGGACACCAAGCCACCTTCAAATTTTTTGACCCAGAATTGTTCCTGTCTCAAAGAAATTCAGGGACAAAAATGGAGCAAAGACTGAAGGAAGGGCCATCCAGTGACTGGCCCAATTTGGGATCCATCCATGTGCAGCCACCAAACCCTGACACTATTACTGATGCCATACTATGCTTGACACAGGAGCCTAACATGGCTTTCCTCTGTGAGGATCTGCCAGAGGCTGACTGAGACTGATGCAGATATTTACAGCCAACCATTGAACTGAGGTCAAGGGCCCCTATGGAAGAGTTAGGGGAAGGATTGAAGGAGCAGAAGGAGATGGTAACCCCACAGGAAGACCATCATTGTCAACTAACTTGGACCCCCAGGAGCTCTCAGAGACTAAGCCACCAACCAGAGAGCATACATGGGCTTGTCTGAGGTCCCCAGGCACATATGTAGCAGAGGACTGCCTTGTCTGGCCTCAGTGGGAAAGAATGTGCCTAATCCTGTAGAGACTTGATGCCCCAGGGAAGGGCATCAAGGAGTGGGAGGTCTAGTGGGAGCATCTTCTCAGAGGCAAAGTGGAGGGAGAGGGGAGAAGAACTTTGGGAGGGGGGACCAGAAGGGTGGGCAACATTTGGAATGTAAATAAATAAATGAATAAATAAATAATTTTTTTAATGAAAGGAAAAAAGTGTGCTGGAGAAAGTTGTAACCTAATTTTTAATCTCTCACAAATTATCTTACTAGAAATACCATTCTAAAGGATGCTAGCTCTCTGTGACGTGGTTTCTTGGTTTCTTATTCAAAGTAGCACCATGCAGAGTTACTTGTCTTCTTCAAAACTGTAAGAACTCTATAATTCACACACACACACACACACACACACACACACACACACACAAATTGGTCATTTTATTTCAAATCATTTCCCCCTGAAAGCCACTAAACTATTATTTTTATATTAACTTTTCTCTGGCTTACTTCTTATACAAAAAACATTAAAAGTGTTATATAACCAAAGATTTTTTTTTCTTTTATAACTTTCTGAGTTCTTGTACTGTTGTGGCTATTGGTTTTCATATATTCCACAAATGTCCTGTAAGTGACTCTTGTATAGGAAAAGTATATTCTAAAAATATCAACATGCAACTTTTTGCCAGTTGGTTTCTTTATGATCTTCATTGTATCAGATCTTCTAGATTTAGATAACATTTTCTTTTAAAGGAGTGGCAGACATCCACAGATAGTTCTAACCAGATGAGTCGGTTTAGTGTTAGTATTTCACCATTTTAGATGATATCTTTGAAAGACACTGATAACAAACTTTATTGCAAGTAATTTTACAAGTTTTATTTTATTTATATTTATTATTAGGAATAATTATAAACTTGTCAAATACTTCTCTGTACTACCAAATGTAATCATTTAGAATTCTGTTTTTTACTTTGTTGATCTACCACATCAAGCAAATAGAGTTTCTAAACTAACCTACTTCTCATTGTTTAAATCACATCACTTTCCAAAAGTGAATTATCCTTTTGGTAAACTGATATATTTATTAATGTTTTGACTACTGTTTATACTTTATAAGTGATATTGACATGTAACATGACTTTGTAACTATGTTTAAAATAGGTTTCAAAAATTGAACAAAGTTTTCTATATCACCATATAATCTGAAATGAGTTTTCTAATGTCATATGTATTTTTGAGACAAGTTCTCACTATAGCTCAGCCATCCCTGGAAGTCATGATCCCTCAGACTCAATCTCTCAAGTGTTACAATTACAGGTGCATGCCACCACATGTAGCCAAAAATCTTATTCAAAGTTTAGGCAAAACACACATATGAAAATATATGATTGTGATACATTTTAAACATATTAACTTACCTTTTCAGTTTTTCTGTTAGTCAGCTTATATTTCTTATTCCTTGTATTATTTTGATGACTTAAATTTTACTACATATTCCCAATTTCTTCAAGCTTTCTAATATTTTGACACAGAACTCTGTAAAAAAATCTATGAATAATTTGTTCATCATTTCTTTGTTTATGATTATCTCCTTCTCATCCCTAATGAATTGTTATCTCACAGAAAGAAAATTCAAATGGGTATCAAACATGTGAGCATTTTCACTATGGAAGATAAGTTGAAAATGAACTGCTACATGTCATAAGATTTGGAAGAATTGGATGTGCTTGATTGGTTAGTAAGGCAAAAAGAAGTGAGAAGTTTCCTCATATGTTGAAAGTGGAAAGGAAAAAGCCAATTGCTGGTATTGTTTCATAAAGAAATCTTACAAGACATTTTTAATTTAAAATACGTACCTTGGGACAGTAAGGTGGCTTAGCCAGTACAGGCACTTGCTGCCAAGTCTGAGGACCTGAGTTAGATTTCCGAACCCACATGGAAGTAAAAAAAAAACTTTCTACCATTCCATGACCTCCACATGTGCAAATGGCATGTGTGAATATTAAACACATGAGTGTATGCACACACATGTCAAAATAAATGAGGTAATATGACTTAAATAAATAAAACACATCACTTTCTACTGACACAGAGATATATGATGGCAATCCAGTACAGAGAAGCTGAGACAAGAGCCCTGAGAGTTCAAGGACACCCTGAATAACATAAAGAGAAATTGTATGAAAATCAAACTAATCAAACTAAAACAATAACAAAATACAACATGTACCCCACTTCTGGTAATGTATGATAATAAAATAGATGTACCAATAACTGGTACATAGAGATATCTAAGTGAAAGGGGCCTGGAAACTATTAATCTAAAATATTAAAAGTGTCAATGAGTCCCATCTACCTCCTACAATATTATTATTCTCATTAAAAAGGAAGGGTTAGAGCTGTAACAGTTGCTTTGGGAGTTTTTTTTAGGATTAAAGAGATGTAAAGACCTATACATGGTATGTCATAAATAATATGGCTATGGGAGCACTGAGAGTGTGGCTCATATGTGTGATGTGGAGATGTAAGAGAATGTGAAAAATAAAAGAGAAACAGAAATCTACTAAAAGACACCTTAACATGAATACTAAGTCAAAAGGAAAATTGTATATAGAATTTTGTATTTTGCATAAATAATTTAGGAGAAAAGATGGAGAGTTTAAAATCTACTGGATGGCAGTATTCCCATAATAAAGTTAAAAAAAATAGCAAGTTAGAAGAAACACAGTTGAGAGCAAGTAGGATTCATGGTGGGGATATGCTTGTACCTCTTTTGTATGAACAAGGGAAAGGGAAAATGTCTTCTCTTGTTTTAATGCATACTTAAATATCAATACATGACTTGTTTTAATACATATGCATTCTTTTTCTAACCTGAAACCCATCAGAAAGGAATAGTGGAAAATAAAGTGAACAGTAACAACTGCTTTATTTTCTGTAAAAAGTGTCTCAAAACAGATGCTACAGGAGTCAGCCACAGGGCTAGATGACAGCATATGACATGGGCACAGTTGTCTACAGGCTACAACTGGAAGTAAGCTGAGTCCACTATCATTGTGCTCATACTTTTCCTGAAATGTCGGTTTCCACTGGACTTTGATGGTGATCCCAAATTAGTCATCTGCAACCAATGAGCCAAAGGGGGATTTTATCAATATAACTCCTTCACAGCAATAAGAAAAATAAAAGGAGACAAGAGCAGTACTTGAAGAAACAGGAAACCCCATCTGTGCAAGCAGTATTTCAGACATCTCCAGCACTCACATAATGTCCCCCCTCTCTTTGATTACCATTTCTCTGGGTGGCATCTTTGAAAAATGGCCCAATCTGTCATTCTTCAACAATCTATGTATAGAGGGCTGCAGTAGTTTCCACTGACTCTTACTTTTGGATCTCCTTGTATAAGGGGATCTTACTTCCCAAATTATTATATATACTTTCCCAGAACCATATCCCTTTTGTCTAAGGAACTGATGGGGCTTGGTGGCACCCTCCGTTATCAGTTAGGTAGCACATTTTAGGTTCACTTACTGAAGCATTTTCACTTGGGCACTATCCTTAAACAAGTAGAACCCAGGGATGTGTGGACAGGAAGACAGTGGATTGTTAGATATAAACCCAAGTTGGACAGCCCTGCATTCCCCCTTCCATTTCTACCTCAAAACCCTCAATCTGTGCTTCCCAGTGCAGAGACTAGATCATCTCAACCATTAAGATCTTGTTTCAGAGGGTAATTTGCCTAACATAGTCTGTTGACATTCCAGACACAGAGAAAGAAAAATGTAATAGCAATGTGCCATCAGATTTCTTTGTGAAACAGCTATAGTCCTTGAATTAAGCACACAGCTGCTGCTTTCTTTGTTCTGCTTTAATTCTTCATGAGTCATAAAATAACATAGATTTTTAACAAGTATCTAGTTTAGAAATAGTTTGCATAGGAATTTGGTGCCCTGCAAAATGGGATTGAGAGATAGTACAAGACAGGCAAAAGGACATAGTTGAGAGACTCTGGTTTGGGTGTCACTGCTGTCCTTGCCTTTCAGAAAACCGAAGAGCCAGATGCCTACATCTATGACTCTTTGAGACTTTTTAACTTTTGTGATTGTGAAGGCTGCAGTGATATCAATAAGTAAAACAGAAGTGAGGGCTCGTTACAACAGAGAATGGACAACTCTAAATCAGACTGCACATTCAGATGTAAGTGAAAGACCACCTTTTGCTCCTCACATGGTGAAAATCTATTAGGCATTAAACTATAAGTATGTATTGAAGTCAGCAAGGTAAAATGCTGCAACAATAATGATAATGTTGCTGGGTGTGGTGGGGCACGCCTTTAATCCCAGCACTTGGGAGACAGAGGCAGGTGAATTTCTGAATTTGAGGCCAGCCTGGTCTACAGAGCGAATTCTAGGACAGCCAGGGCTACACAGAAAAACCCTGACTCGAAAAACCAAAAACACACAAAAAACAAAAAACAAAACCAAAAATAATGATAATGTTAACTTTATATGCAAAATGAGATTTTTCAAATGGTAAAATAACTAAAAATAAGTTGGAAATTAAGGTAAAAAAAAATACTAAAAGGAACACATAGTAGAGTTCTTGCCTAGCAGACTTGAGGCCCTCAGTTTGATTGTCACTATAGCACAATAAATGTATAGGAATATAAAAACAGTATAGTAGAGATAGATAGATAGATAGATAGATAGATAGATAGATAGATAGATAGATAGACATACAGACACACACACACACACACATATATGAAAAGTTGCCAGAGGAAAAAACCCTCACATAATATTTCTATATCACAAATGAAACTTAGAAACAAGATATTTCATAGAATATATTACAGACACAATTCTTGCTTTCAAATGACAACTGATAACATAGAAGCTAAAGCTAAAACTCCAGTGAAAAGTCAATCAATAACATTGCCAGGGTTCCCAACCATCTTCAGAAGCTGGATTTTGAGATGTGTCCAGGCTATGAATTATAGGTTAGAGTTAGGAAATGATCCACATAGAAAACATTTGACTCAGGGTCGTGACACAAACAGTGATTACGAAAATGCTTAAGTGTGCCTGTTTCCTGTCATGCACCTGGCATTTAGATATTCAGAGAAAACTGGGTATCTCTTTGTGCTATTTGTTTGACAGTATACTGTAAAAACACCAGTTCTACAATGCTCTGGCATCTCTGCTGGTGGTAAGACATATGGGTCTCAAATAAAGAGCAATCAGCATAGAGAGTCTAAAGAAGAAATAGTCACTTAAATGGTAAAACAACAACAAAAAATATTCTGTGGTTGCCTATTAAGAAATACACAGTGAAGCTGTGAATAATGCAGGTTTCTCAAAGGTGCAGTGTTTTGCTCACATCCTTTATATGTGTTATCAGAAGGTGAGAACTTAGCAGAATGTGCCAGAATCATTCGTTGTAAGCAAAAATGTAATTTTGCACTGTGCTCTTGACTCTTCTTTTTCTTTCTAACATTTATTATACATTTTCAAAGCTCATTGTTGGTTTTCACATGGATGATTAAATTTGTATCAACCTGCTTTGTGATTTTTAAAGAATATACCTTTTTATTTATTTATTTTATGTATATGAGTACACTGTAGCTGTCTTCAGACACAGCAGAAAAGGGCAGCAGATCCCATCACAGATGGTTGTGAGCAACTGTGTAGTTGCAGTGAATTGAACCCAGGACCTCTAGAAGAGCAGTCGGTGCTCTTAACTGCTGATCCATCTCCTCAGCTCAATACTTCATGATTTTTTATTTGGAATCATAATAAATAATCTACGAACTTTAGTTTGTGCCATAAATCCAGCACTTAGGAGGTTAAAGTAGGAAGATTGAGGGGTTGAGGCTAGCCTGGTCTATGGTAAGACCCTCTCTAATAATGATTTTCTGTCTAGGAGAAAAAGAATTCTTATTTATAGTAAGTGAAAATATCTATATTTGTTCACCACACTTTTCTGGTTAATATATTAATATGTTTTATGCCCCATTGTTTTATAGTTCACAATAAATGATGTAATGTTAACAAGATAGTAAAACTGTCTAATGAGCATTTATCCAGAACTCTCAAACAAATATTGTAGCATCTATGATGTTAGGAAGGCCATTAGATCCAAACAAATAATAATGGTAAACCTCACAGAAAATAACATCTGCATAGTAGTACTTTCTGACAACCAATAGGTTGTTGTGAGAAGATGACCTAATTGCCAGAACTGCTGAGGAGGCCATCCTGACAGCATATGTTTATGACATCAAGGTGTCATGGATAACCCTCCATTTTTCCTGTTAAGAGGCATACATGAAAGGAAATCTGAAAGCCGCATAGAATTTGGGGCCTTTTACCAAAAATAATAATAGTAACAATAATGTCAACCACATTGCTGCTGGTCAGTTATTAGATTCAAGGATGGAGAACAAACCTTACTCAGAAGAGTCTTTGGAAACTTAAGTGCATAAAAGAACCCAGATGCCCCTCAACAGAGGAATGGATACAGAAAATGTGGTACATTTACACAATGGAGTACTACTCAGCTATTAAAAAGAATGAATTTATGAAATTTCTAGGCAAATGGATTGACCTGGAGGGCATCATCCTGAATGAGGTAACCCAATCACAAAAGAACTTACATGATATGTACTCACTGATAAGTGGATATTAGCCCAGAAACGTAGAATATTCAAGATACAAGATACAAACCACATGAAACTCAAGAAGAACGAAGACCAAAGTGTGGACACTTTGCCCCTTCTTAGAATTGGGAACAAAACACCCATGGAAGGAGCTGTGACAAAAGGATGGACCATCTAGAGACTACCATATCCGGGGATCCATCCCATAATCAGCTGCCAAACGCTGACACCATTGCATACATTAGCAAGATTTTGCTGAAAGGACCCTGATATAGCTGTCTCTTGTGAGACTAGGCCGGGGCCTAGCAAACACAGAAGTGGCTGCTCACAGTCATCTATTGGATGGATCACAGGGGGCCCAATGGAGGAGCTAGAGAAAGTATCCAAGGAGCTAAAGGGATCTGCAACCCTATAGGTGGAACAACAATATGAACTAACCCCCTGGAGCTCGTGTTTCTAGCTGCATATGAATCAGAAGATGGCTTAGTCGGCCATCAGTGGAAAGAGAGGCCCATTGGACATGCAAACTTTATATGCCTCAGTACAGGGGAACTCCAGGGCCAAGAAGTGGGAGTGGGTGGGTAGGAGTGTCAGGGGGAGGGTATGGGGGACTTTTGGGATGGCATTGGAAATGTAAATGAGGAAAATACCTAATTAAAAAAAAAAAAAGAAATGGGTTGGGTTCCCAAGAAGGCATATGCAATTGAGGCTTATCCCAGAATCCATCAGGGTCTATAATCCTCAGATAGCAAAAGTAAAGGGCAGGGAATTAAAGCCAGAAAGGGGCCTGGTGAGATGGCTCAGTGGTTTAGAGCACTGACTGCTCTTCCAAAGGTCCTGAGTTCAAATCCCAGCAACCACATGGCTTACAACCATCTGTAATGGAATCTTATGTCCTCTTCTGGTATATTTAAAAATAGCTACACTGTACTTACATATAATAATAATAATAGTAATAATAATAATAATAAATCTAAAATAAAAAATAGAAAGCCAGAGATGCACCTTGTAAGATATTTCCAGATTTTCTAAAAAGCAATGACATGCTTCTCAGAACCTAGAGGGTAGATGGAGAATACACATCTCTTCATAAGCTCTTGCCCACTCCTAAGAAAAGCTTTGTCTCACTGAGCAGCAAGGCCAGCTCTGTGAGTGAAAAGAGTTGTGGAGAAGTCCTAGGACAGGCAGTAAGAGGCAGGAATCAGACCTAGGCTGGGCATCTTTGAACCTCCTCTGTGTGAGGCTTACTGGATCCCAGTGGAGAGGACAGCAGTTGGACATGGTTCCATAACATGTACAAAAATACCTCTAAAATACCCTGAAATCTTCAAGCAATGCCCAATAAGGTTGCATCATCACAAATGATGCTATCTTTAATTCCAGGAGCTGAAGAACAGAGAAGCTGCAAACTTAGCTGATGATCACAAGTGATAAAGTATAATAACCTGGTGATAGCCTCACCATGAACACATACCTCAGATGATACAGGAAACACCAAACCTAACTCCCAACCAACCTCATCTGGAAACCGGCTACTCCTTAGCACTGTTTACTTGCCAAAGAGTGACCACAGGAAATGTAGAGGAGTGATTGTGTCTTAAACATGACATTAAAGGTAAAATACAAACAAACCATTTCATCACAGCAGAGAGCTGTGATCATCCAGAATTGGACCATTCGGCATTTGTCTCACCTGTGTAGTGAACTGTCCTATAATTAAGTATTGTTTTAATAACCTAATAGTGCTTTGGTCATTACACTGAACAAGGCTTGTTTTTTGTTCTAGTTTGCTCATCTTTTAACTTCCAGGGTGCTGTATACAGTACAGAATTCCACTTATAATATCATTCTCCCCTACTTTTATATCCCTTTCTCTGATCTGATAACATAACATTTTAAAGCTAATCTTTATAAAAATGTTAATGCTGCTTAGTTAATACATTGAACTGAGCATGGGGTCTCCAATGGGCTCCCCAGTGGAGGAGTTAGAGAAAGGCCTGAAGGAGTTGAAGGGGTTTGCAATCCCATAGGAAGAACAATAATACCAATGAACCAGCCGACCCCCCCCCCCCAAGTTTTCCATGGACTAAACAACCAACCAAGAAGTACACATGGAAGGACCCATGGCTCCAGCTGTATATGTAGCAGAGAATGGTCTTGTCCAGCATCAGTGGGAGGAGAGGCCCTTGGTCCTGTGATGGTTTGATGCTCCCAGTTTAGGGAGATAGGAGGGCAGGGAGGTGGGAGGGGGTGGGTGGGTGGGGGAACACCCTCAGAGAAACAGGGAGGGGAGATGGGATAAGAGGTTTCAGGGGGAGGGGACCTGTAAAGGGGATAATATTTGAAGGTAAATAAAGAAAATATCTGAAAAAGAGAGAGAGAGAGAGAGAGAGAGAGAGAGAGAGAGAGAGAGAGAGAGAGAGAGAGAGAGAGGAGGAAGGAAGGTGTGGTCTCCCTTCCCCCACCTGCTTGAACCTGCTTGCTCAAGGGTGGAGTTTCCTGCTCATTCGTTCTGCCACGCCCACTGCTGGACCCTGCCGGCTTTGCTGCTCGAGTTACTTGGCGGGAAATTGGGATCCCTCCCCCTTCCTTTATAACTGAATGTTGGAATTAGTAAAGGTGGGCCTTGAACATGGAATTGTCTTGGCCCCATTCTTTCTTCCGCCCCGTCTAGCTTCCTTTCTTTTCAGCTCGAACTACCATTCTCAGTTGAACCGTTCGTGTTGCGGACTGCGGGCGGGCCGCAACAGGGAGGAAGGAAGGAAGGAAGGAAGGAAGGAAGGAAGGAAGGAAGGAAGGAAGGAAGGAAGGAAGGAAGGAAGGAAGGAAGGAAGGAAGGAAGGGAGAAAGAAAGGAAGAAAGGAAGGAAGGAAGAAAGGAAGAAAAGAAGAACGGAAGACATTAGAGAAAAAAAAAAGACAACTGTTCTCCACCTGCCCACTCCTGTAGGCAGTCACTCTCCTCTCTGTCCACTGCTTTTATCTGGAACCATGGAAGTTAGACCTTAGGAAACCCCAAAGGTTTGCAGGTCTAATCCAGCT
Source organism: Mus caroli (assembly GCF_978045245.1). Classification (NCBI taxonomy): domain Eukaryota; kingdom Metazoa; phylum Chordata; class Mammalia; order Rodentia; family Muridae; genus Mus; species Mus caroli. Next base: position 122,883,092 of record NW_028227266.1, on the reverse strand, counting down.
TGAGTCATTTGAACTGTGGGTCTTTTTTTTTTTTTCTCGAGACAGGGTTTCTCTGTATAGTCCTGGCTGTCCTAGAACTCACTCTGTAGACCAAGCTGGCCTTGAACTCAGAAATCCACCTGCCTCTACCTCCTAGGTGCTAGGATTAAAGGTGAGAGCCACCACTGGTCTTAAGTGTGCAGTGTCTTAAACAATAGCGGCATTACTGGGAGGCAAGGCAACCAAGGCAAACATTTATTACCGATCTATTTTGATTTGGAAGTCAATTGGGTTACCTGGAGTACCCTGAGCAACAAGAAATGATTGTCAGCCCATGTGACTTAATTTATATTACGCATGCACACACACAAACGAAGAGAGAGAAGGGTTGAAGTGAAATTTAAAAATATAGATGATATTAGGTAGGAAATGAAATAAAGAAGAGGGGGATCCATCTTGCGAGTAGGAAGGGAGGTCAATACAGAAGGAGGAGAGACAAATAACACTGAGAGTATTTTATAAAGCCACAAGGAAAAATATTGTTTTATATTTACTTATTGCTGCTGGATGTGTTTATGTCTTCAATTACCAAAGAAATAAATAAAAAATTTAAACAACTTAGGTGAAGCCATATAATAAATCTACATTCTTTACAGAATTAAAAGAAGACTTTAATAATTATGAAAAATATAAATCCTATGTTTTATTTATATATAAAATTTTGTATGCATAGATAGGAGAATGATTATTCTAAAATAAGATGGTGCTTGCCAAATGTGGTGATAGTGAAGTTCATTTTAACCAGTACTTACTGACTTCCTGCCAGTTATGAGCTTAGCATTAAGCTCATCACACTTCCTACCCTTCCCCACATCCTCTCAATATTGTTATTTGACGGTTTCTGGTTAATCACTAATTTTAGTTCACGCTATTGCAATTACATAAATATCAAGCTCCTTTGACTTACTGTTTCATGTTCATTAATGGTGAACTTTTTCCCACATTTAATTAGCTTCTACTTTCATATTTGCTGCAGATTTTCTTAATTTCTTCAGTTTAATCTGTCATGGACCAAATAATAACCTTTCAAAATACTCAAAATTCCCAGTTTCTTGTTTTCTCTGGCTGGTTGCTCAGAGATCTTAGATGCCCCTTTGCCATGCTTCTGTGTGGAAAAACAAAATAATAACAACAGTAACAAAAAAAAATGAACCCTGTTCTGTTGAAGTGTGTATTTTGTCTCATCTGGAGAAAATGTAAACTAAAGTTAAATTTTTAAATCCTTACATTTCTAAATTTGTCCACATTCTGTCCATAAAATTTCTAATAATTTGGCTTTAACAGAAACACAGACATAACACCATCCTTTACTATTCAAAGTGCTGTTGAAAATCCAACAATATGCCTCTGTTTATGTCTCCTAATTTTTGTCCTTTTCTTTAACAACTTTTATCGGTTCTGAGGGAGCCTTCTCTACGTTCATTTATCTTGCTAGGCATCTGGAGCCTGTTCATTATAAAGACCCTTGACTACTTCTGGAAACTTCCTCTGAATTGCTCCTTCTATTGCTTTGTGATAACATTCTTGCCAAAACTATTTTTAATATTTTTAAGCCTCTTAGTCAAATATTTTAAACCACCTAATTTTATGACCACTAATTTTTTTTCTTATCTCCCAGTGGACATGCTTCTAAAAATGACAATATTGCACAATAGTTAAGACGTGGGTTCAATACCAGATCCTAGCTTCAGATTCCATTGCATGCCTCCAGGTGGAATAATGCTCTGCTCCCTTCTACAAGAAAGAATTCTTGGGCTGTTACTATACTCCAGGGAAACTGTTTGACTATGTATGAGCCACCAGATTACCATAACATCCAGTTGTTTATTATGAACTTACTTACCTTACAAAAACAAAAAAATGGAGCAGTTGCTGGTCTGTCTGTGTACTGGACATTATGTGAAGATGTATGGGACTCTGGCCTGGCCAGAGCAGAGCGGCTAAAGAGCTGTGCTCTCAAAAGGGAAGGCCAAGTCTCTTCTGCAACCACAGCAGACAGCTGGGGTCAACGACTGGGCCCCTGAGTGGGAAGTAACTGTGGTAGGCTCGAGCAGGTTCCAGTGACAAGGGAGAGAATTTCTCTTCCCCAAAGTATTTCAGCTCTATATGACAGACACTCTCAGATGGCCTTTGATGAAATACATCATGTATGCTTTATTCCTTCGGGTCATATATATATATATATATAGTTCTGTGGTGGGGTCTAAAGGCAGATGCTTTCTATTGGCTTGGTCTGAAATGTTAGGGATGCCTCATCTACATGTGTAGGAGCTTTGAGTGCTGCCCCATATCACTGATTATCATAGTTCTCTCCACAGAGTCCATGTGTTCCAGGACAGGGACCTGGTCAGGAGTAGATGAAACTCCTACCATCCTTAGGTATGAGGGGTACTGGGGTTTCTTAATCCACTCAACCTTACTAAGTTTTTGTCTGGTGACACAGTTCCACTTGTCCCATAAGCAGTTGAACACCACAGACTCATAGAAGAAAACGGTACACACAGAATCAAATCCATAAAGCTTTATGAAGGCACCATGGCAAACCATTCATACCAGCTTTACCTTGATCCCAGTATCCTGCCATCCTCAGGTTTGTATGCTCACAAGAATGATCAGCCTGGGGATGGACTCCTTCTTGCCTACCCCAAGAGCCATGTTTTTTGGCTTTGTTCACCTCTTATAGATTATCATTCATAGCCCTTCTCTGGTGCAGCCCTCAAGAATAGAAAGGAAATCAAATAAGAACAGTTGTTTTAATCCAGTTTGCGGACACATTGTTATGCAGCCATAGATTACCTGTACTATCCCATCTCCACCTCCTCCAGTCCTTAGCTTTGAAGAGATTGTCTTCTAAGGCCCTAGATCATCAAACTTTATGTTCTTCCCTAAAACAGGAGACTGGTATTTTCTCTGGGTTTATTTGTCACTGTCAGATATGTATCACCACATTCAGGATTTTTGTTACTCCTACTACCCAAATTCAGTCAGTACAGTTCTGATGACAATATGACCCATTGCACTATCCCATTAGAAGCTGTGATAGTGAGATCCCTGCAGACCAGAATGAAGCAAGTCATCTAGTAATATCTTAGTCCTGTCACAAGACAGCAAAGTGCTCTCCAGAGCTGTGGATGCAGCCTGATAATAGAAAAATTGCCTAGCATGTACAAGGTCCTGAATTCAGTGAAATTACAGATGGAAAGGAAGGAATGGAGAGAGAGAGAGGAAAAACAGAGGGAGGGAGGGGGAGAGAGGGAGGGAGGGAGGGAGGGAGGGAGGGAGGGAGGGAGGGAGGGAGGGAGGGAGGATAAAAAAAGAAAAGGAAAAGAAAAACAAGAAAAATCTGCCCTAATAGTGCAAAGCAAGCTACTTCTTCAGATGGCCTTCTACAAATAACCAATGCATAAAATTCAACAAAACAAACAAACAATTAAAAGAATTTCCTGGTTAAAGGACAACAAACTCCAGCCTCATAGGGCCCTTTATGAGGGTACATCCCCCATCACTAATACCTCATCTACAGTTTCTTTCTCATCATAATCACAGAGTTCAGTAATAACAGAAACAGCTTGGCTTGAAATTCTGAAATGTTTACTGTCTGACATGTTAGAAAGAAAGTTTGCCAGCACTCATTTAGATTAATATGTATGCAGCAAATACAACTATAATGATCTACTTCATCAAGAAAAGCAATGTAAACAAGCATACAGTTAAGTCACCATTGGATCCAGTTGCACTATCCACTGTTCTCTAAGAATAAGAATCATCAGATCAGTTCTTTTGTTTTATTTTGACGTGTTTGCCTTAACAGCCACATTTGACAATTAATTGGAAGTATGGTGGGAATCAATGTACCTGTGTCTTTCTTTTCTGTAACAAGACACTGATGTTTTGTTTTCCTCACAGGAAAAAGTAGTGGATTATTTCCTACATTGTCTTTCAAAGACTCCCCTCCTAATCCTTTCTCTCCTAACAATAATCTCTATACTGAAGCCAGTGTAGGAATGTAACCCAGTGTGAGGACATCCATTATCACACTACACTTGAAGCCTGGTGAAAAATAAATAAGGTGAGCTCAAAGTCAGATTCAGTTTAAAATGGTGTAAAGTTCCATCAAAACTGTTACTTGCCTCTCAGGAACGACAGCTCTGAGACTGATCAAATGACCTCCTACATCCTTTGCAATGACTATAAATTACACCTGGCATCCAGGTAGCTCTCAAATTTGTAGTTGTATCTTTTTAATGTTATTTTTTAATTAAAATACAAAGTAATGGGTTTGATTGTGAGACTATCATACATATATAACATTGCATCTCACTTTTGCTGGTCTCTGCCCTCCCTTGTTCTCCATCCACCTAGTAATCCTGCTCTTGATACACACACACACACACACACACACACACACACACACACACACACAGAGAGAGAGAGAGAGAGAGAGACAGAGACAGAGACAGAGACAGAGACAGAGACAGAGACACAGAAAGACTCACAGCAAGAGTATGTACGTGTTAAATCAATATTTTTTTTAAATATTTTTATTACATATTTTCCTCAATTACATTTCCAATACTATCCCAAAAGTCCCCCATAGCGCCCCCCACTTCCCTACCCACCCATTCCCATTCTTTTGGCCCTGGCATTCCCCTATATTGGGGCATATAAAGTTTGCAAGTCCAATGGGCCTCTCTTTCCAGTGATGGCCGACTAGGCCATCTTTCGATACATATGCAGCTAGAGACAAGAGCTACAGGGTTCTGGTTAGTACATCATGTTGTTCCAACAATAGGGTTGCAGATCCCTTTAGCTCCTTGGGTACTTTCTCTAGCTTCTCCATTGGGAGCCCTGTGATACATCCAATAGCTGACTGTGAACATCCACTCCTGTGTTTGCTAGGCCCCGGCATCGTCTCACAAGAGACAGCTATATTTGGGTCCTTTCAGCAAGATCTTACTAGTGTATGCAATGGTGCCAGCGTTTAGAAGCTGATTATGGGACGGATCCCTGGATACAGCAGTCTCTAAATGGTCCATCCTTTCATCACAGCTACGAACTTTGTCTCTGTAACTCCTTCCCTGGGTGTTTTGTTCCCAATTCTAAGAAGGTGCACAATGTCCACACTTTGGTCTTCATTCTTCTTGAGTTTCATGCGTTTATCAAATTGTATCTTATATCTTGGGTATCCTAAGTTTTGGGCTAATATCCACTTATCAATGAATACATATTGTGTGAGATCTTTTGTGATTGTGTTACTTCACTCAAGATGATGCCCTCCAGGTCCATCCATTTGGCTAGGAATTTCATAAATTCATTCTTTTTAATAGCTGAGTAGTACTCCATTGTGTAAATGTACCATAATTTCTGAATCCATTCCTCTGTTGAGGGACATCTGGGTTCTTTCCAGCTTCTGGCTATTATAAATAGGGCTGCTATGAACATAGTGGAGCATGTGTCCTTTTTACCGGTTGGGACATCTTCTGGATATATGCCCAGGAGAGGTATTGCTGGATCCTCCGGTAGTACTATGTCCAATTTTCTGAGGAACCGCCAGACTGATTTCCAGAGTGGTTGTACAAGCTTGCAATCCCACCAACAATGGAGGAGTGTTCCACTTTCTCCACATCCTCGCCAGCATCTGCTGTCACCTGAATTTTTGATCTTAGCCATTCTGACTGGTGTGAGGTGGAATCTCAGGGTTGTTTTGATTTGCATTTCCCTGATGATTAAGGATGTTGAACATTTTTTCAGGTGCTTCTCTGCCATTCGGTATTCCTCAGGTGAGAATTCTTTGTTCAGTTCTGAGCCCCATTTTTTAATGGGGTTATTTGACTTTCTGGAGTCCACCTTCTTGAGTTCTTTATATATATTGGATATTAGTCCCTTATCTGATTTAGGATAGGTGAAGATCCTTTCCCAATCTGTTGGTGGTTTTTTTGTCTTATTGATGGTGTCTTTAGCCTTGCAGAAGCTTTGTAGTTTCATGAGGTCCCACTTGTCAATTCTCGATCTTACAGCACAAGCCATTACTGTTCTATTCAGGAATTTTTCCCCTGTGCCCATATCTTCAAGGCTTTTCCCCACTTTCTCCTCTATAAGTTTCAGTGTCTCTGGTTTTATGTGAAGTTCCTTGATCCACTTAGACTTGACCTTAGTACAAGGAGATAGGAATGGATCGATTCGCATTCTTCTACATGTTAACAACCAGTTGTGCCAGCACCATTTGTTGAAAATGCTGTCTTTCTTCCACTGGATGTTTTTAGCTCCCTTGTCGAAGATCAAGTGACCATAGGTGTGTGGATTCATTTCTGGGTCTTCAATTCTATTCCATTGGTCTATTTGTCTGTCACTATACCAGTACCATGCAGTTTTTATCACAATTGCTCTGTAGTAGAGCTTTAGGTCAGGCATGGTGATTCCACCAGAGGTTCTTTTATCCTTGAGGAGAGTTTTTGCTATCCTAGGTTTTTTGTTATTCCAGATGAATTTGCAGATTGCACTTTCTAATTCGTTGAAGAATTGATTTGGAATTTTGATGGGGATTGCATTGAATCTGTAGATTGCTTTTGGCAAGATAGCCATTTTTACAATGTTGATCCTGCCAATCCATGAGCATGGGAGATCTTTCCATCTTCTGAGATCTTCTATAATTTCTTTCTTCAGAGACTTGAAGTTTTTATTATACAGATCTTTCACTTCCTTAGTTAGAGTCACGCCAAGATATTTTATATTATTTGTGACTATTGAGAAGGGTGTTGTTTCCCTAATTTCTTTCTCAGCCTGTTTATTCTTTGTGTAGAGAAAGGCCATTGATTTGTTTGAGTTAATTTTATATCCAGCTACTTCACCGAAGCTGTTTATCAGGCTTAGGAGTTCTCTGGTGGAATTTTTAGGGTCACTTATATATACTATCATATCATCTGCAAAAAGTGATATTTTGACTTCATCTTTTCCAATTTGTATCCCTTTGATCTCCTTTTGTTGTCGAATTGCTCTGGCTAGGACTTCAAGTACAATGTTGAATAGGTATGGAGAAAGTGGACAGCCTTGTCTAGTCCCTGATTTTAGAGGGATTGCTTCAAGCTTCTCACCATTTACTTTGATGTTGGCTACTGGTTTGCTGTAGATTGCTTTTATCATGTTTAGGTATGGGCCTTGAATTCCTGATCTTTCCAAGACTTTTATCATGAATGGGTGTTGGATCTTGTCAAATGCTTTTTCCGCATCTAAGGAGATGACCATGTGGTTTTTGTCTTTGAGTTTGTTTATATACTGGATTACGTTGATGGATTTCCGTATATTGAACCATCCCTGCATCCCTGGGATGAAACCTACTTGGTCAGGATGGATGATTGTTTTGATGTGTTCTTGGATTCGGTTAGCAAGAACTTTATTGAGGATTTTTGCATCAATATTCATAAGGGATATTGGTCTGAAGTTTTCTATCTTTGTTGGGTCTTTTTGTGGTTTAGGTATCAGAGTAATTGTGGCTTCATAAAATGAGTTGGGTAGAGTACCTTCTGTTTCTATTTTGTGGAATAGTTTGTGAAGAACTGGGATTAGATCTTCTTTGAAGGTCTGATAGAACTCTGCACTAAACCCATCTGGTCCTGGGCTTTTTTTAGTTGGGAGACTATTAATGACTGCTTCTATTTCTTTGGGGGATATAGGGCTGTTTAGATCATTAACCTGATCTTGATTCAGCTTTGGTACCTGGTATCTGTCTAGGAACTTGTCCATTTCATCCAGGTTCTCCAGTTTTGTTGAGTATAGCCTTTGGTAGAAGGATCTGATGGTGTTTTGGATGTCTTCAGGATCTGTTGTTATGTCTCCTTTTTCATTTCTGATTTTGTTAATTAGGATGCTTTCCCTGTGCCCTCTAGTGAGTCTGGCTAAGGGTTTATCTATCTTGTTGATTTTCTCAAAGAACCAGCTCCTTGATTGGTTGATTCTTTGAATAGTTTTTCTTGTTTCCACTTGGTTGATTTCACCCCTGAGTTTGATTATTTCCTGCCGTCTACTCCTCTTGGGTGAATTTGCTTCCTTTTGTTCTAGTGCTTTTAGGTGTGTTGTCAAGCTGCTAATGTGTGCTCTCTCTAGTTTCCTTTTGGAGGCACTCAGAGCTATGAGTTTTCCTCTTAAAAATGCTTTCATTGCGTCCCATAAGTTTGGGTATGTTGTGGCTTCATTTTCATTGAACTCTAAAAAGTCCTTAATTTCTTTCTTTATTCCTTCCTTGACCAAGGTATCATTGAGAAGAGTGTTGTTCAGTTTCCACGTGAAGGTTGGCTTTCTATTATTTATTTTGTTATTGAAGATCAGCCTTAGTCCATGGTGATCTGATAGGATGCATGGGACAATTTCAATATTTTTATATCTGTTGAGGCCTGTTTTGTGACCAATTATGTGGTCAATTTTGGAGAAGGTACCATGAGGTGCTGAGAAGAAGGTATATCCTTTTGTTTTAGGATAGAATGTTCTGTAGATATCTGCCAGATCCATTTGATTCATAATTTCTCTTAGTTTCACTGTGTCCCTGTTTAGTTTCTGTTTCCATGATCTGTCCATTGGTGAAAGTGGTGTGTTGAAGTCTCCCACTATTATTGTATGAGGTGCAATGTGTGCTTTGAGCTTTACTAAAGTTTCTTTAATGAATGTGGCTGCCTTTGTATTTGGAGCATAGATATTCAGGATTGATAGTTCCTCTTGGAGGATTTTACCTTTGATGAGTATGAAGTGTCCCTCCCTGTCTTTTTTAATGACTTTGGGTTGGAAGTCTATCTTATCAGATATTAGAATGGCTACTCCAGCTTGTTTCTTCATGCCATTTGCTTGGAAAATTGTTTTCCAGCCTTTCATTCTGAGGTAGTGTCTATCCTTTTCTCTGAGATGAGTTTCCTGTAAGCAGCAAAATGTTGGGTCTTGTTTGTGTAGCCAGTTTGTTAGTCTATGTCTTTTTATCGGGGAGTTGAGTCCATTGATATTAAGAGATATTAAGGAAAAGTAATTGTTGTTTCCTGTTATTTTTGATGTTAAAGTTGGCATTTTGTTCTTGTGACTGTCTTCTTTTAGGTTTGTTGAGGGATTACCTTCTTGTTGTTTCTAGGGCGTGGTTCCTGTCCTTGTATTGGTTTTTTTCTGTTATTATCCTTTGAAGGGCTGGATTCGTGGAGAGATAATGTGTGAATTTGGTTTTGTCGTGGAATACTTTGGTTTCTCCATCTATGTTAATTGAGAGTTTGGCTGGGTATAGTAGCCTGGGCTGGAATTTGTGTTCTTTTAGTGTCTGTATAACATCCGTCCAGGATCTTCTGGCTTTCATAGTCTCTGGTGAAAAGTCTGGTGTAATTCTGATAGGCTTGCCTTTATATGTTACTTGGCCTTTTTCTCTTACTGCTTTTAGTATTCTATCTTTATTTAGAGCATTTGTTGCTCTGATTATTATGTGTCGGGAGGTATTTCTTTTCTGGTCCAGTCTATTTGGAGTTCTGTAGGCTTCTTGTATGTTCATGGGCATCTCTTTCTTTAGATTTGGGAAGTTTTCTTCTATAATTTTGTTGAAGATGTTTGCTGGTCCTTTGAGTTGAAAATCTTCATTCTCATCCACTCCTATTATCCGTAGGTTTGGTCTTCTCATTATGTCCTGTATTTCTTGGATGTTTTGAGTTAGGATCTTTTTGCATTTTACATTTTCCTTGATTGTTGTGCCGATGTTCTCTATGGAATCTTCTGCACCTGAGATTCTCTCTTCCATCTCTTGTATTCTGTTGCTGATGCTCGTATCTATGGTTCCAGATTTCTTTCCTAGGGTTTCTATCTCCAGTGTTGCCTCATTTTGGGTTTTCTTTATTGTGTCTACTTCCCTTTTTAGGTCTAGTATGGTTTTGTTCATTTCCATCATCTGTTTGGATGTGTTTTCCTGTTTTTCTGTAAAGACTTCTACCTGTTTGATTATGTTATCATGTTTTTCTTTAAGGATTTGTAACTCTTTAGCAGTGTTCTCCTGCAATTCTTTAAGGGATTTTTGTGCTTCCTCTTTATTGTCTTCTGCCTTTTTATCAGTATTCTCCTGCATTTCTTTAAGTGTGTTATTAAAGTCCTTCTTGAAGTCCTCTATCATCATCAGGAGATATGCTTTTAAATCCGTGTCTAGCTTTTCCGGTGTGTTGGGGTGCCCTGGACTGGGCGAAGTGGGGGTGCTGGGTTCTGATGATGGTGAGTGGTCTTGGTTCCTGTTAGTAAGATTATTACGTTTACCTTTCGCCATCTGGTAATCTCTGGGGTTAGTTGTTATCGTTGTCACTATTTAAAGATTGGAGCAGAAGCTGTGTTCCACTCACCAGCAGTCTCTAAATCCTGCGGCGGGGGTCGTGGGTAGCTGATGGTACCCCGGTGCTGGTCCAGCCGGAAGAGGCCTGTGGTCCTACTCAGGCCGTTTTTCTGCTTCCCTAACTAATGTAGTCTCTGGTCCCGCGTGCAATTGGATTGGAGCAGAAGCTGTGTTCCACTCTCCAGAAGTCTTAAGATCCTGTGGTGGGTGTTGTGGGTAGCTGGTGAGTGTCAGCTGACCCTGCGCCCCAGCTGCCCAGGTGCTTTTCTGACCGGAAGAGGGTTGTGGCCCTATGTAGGCCGGATTTCTCTCTCCCCAACCAGAGCAGTCTCAGGTCCCGCGTGATTGGACTGGAGCAGAAGCTGTGTTCCACTCACCAGCAGTCCCAAAATCCTGCGGCGGGGGTCGTGGGTAGCTGGCGGGTGTCAGGCAACCCTGCGCTCCCGCTACCCTGGCGCTGATCCGGCCGGGTGAGGCCTGTGGCCCTACTCAGGCCGGTTTCTGCTTCCCTAACTAATGCAGTCTCAGGTCCCGCGCAATTGGATTGGAGCAGAAGCTGTGTTCCACTCACCAGCAGTCCCAAAATCCTGCGGCGGGGGTCGTGGGTAGCTGGCGGGTGTCAGGCAACCCTGCGCTCCCGCTACCCCGGCGCTGATCCAGCCGGATGAGGCCTGTGGTCCTACTCAGGCCGGTTTCTGCTTCCCTAACTAATGCAGTCTCAGGTCCCGCGCAATTGGATTGGAGCAGAAGCTGTGCTCCACTCACCAGAAGTCTTAAGATCCTGTGGCGGGTGTTGTGGGTAGCTGGCGAGTGTCAGCAGACCCTGCGCCCCAGCTGCCCAGGTGCTTTTCTGACCGGAAGAGGGTTGTGGCCCTATGTAGGCCGGATTTCTCTCTCCCCAACCAGAGCAGTCTCAGGTCCCGCGTGATTGGACTGGAGCAGAAGCTGTGTTCCACTCACCAGCAGTCCCAAAATCCTGCGGCGGGGGTCGTGGGTAGCTGGCGGGTGTCAGGCAACCCTGCGCTCCCGCTACCCTGGCGCTGATCCGGCCGGGTGAGGCCTGTGGCCCTACTCAGTTAAATCAATATTTTGTGTAAGAGAAAACATGCAATATTTTGTCTTTATTCCATTACCTTCTCTTGTTCTCCCCTTTCTCCTTCCTTTAGACTTCTTCCTTCCCTGTCATAGTTTCCAGACTACTTTCATGTATATATATATAATATATATATATATATATATATATTATATATATATTATATATATATTATATTTGAATCTAGACTCTTCATATGAGAGAAAACATGGGATTTTTGTTTACCTTAAACATGTTTTACTTAACATGGCACTCCATCCATTTTCCTGCAAATAATAAAATGCCATTCTACTTTTTAACCAAAGTAAACTCCACTGTGCATATAAAAGATATTTTCTTTATCTGTTAAACTGTTGAAAGCTGTAGCTCCTTCCCTTTCTATGTGTTCAATCTCTTTCAGAGTCCTCTAGATAGACATGGAACTTGACCAGATGGCTGTAGAGCTGCCTGTTTGCTTTCAGGGCCTCATGGAGTTGACTCCACTCACAAGTCCTTCTGCCATCAGCACCCAAATGCTGTCTTCCACTTCCTGAAATTTCTTGACCCTGAATTACCACAATTCACAATCCATTTATGTTCCATATCATGTCATAAGACATTTGTGTATTATTTTTGCCATCCAATCAATTCCTTCTCTTTGAGATAACTTATTATTTTATCAACTATAAAAGAATAAAGTATAAATAAAAAATATTATCCCTATCCTGATTACTTCAAAGAACTCCTGGTCTTTCATACCCACCTGGTATGACCAGCATTTGGACCAGACTTGCATGATCTCCACAATAATTCTTTTAATTGGCCTACTTTAGAGCAAGATGGGATCATTACCATTGAATCAAACAGGTCCTGGATATCTGGAAGGCCTAGGGATGCCACAGCATTTGTGATGAGTCAGAGCCATACCCCACGGCCAAAAGGTAATAGACAATCAGAGATTGCCCTTGTTTCTAGACCTCTCCGACAACTAGCTCATCTGCTCTGTTTTATGCTAACCATTTCTCTCTGAATGCCCCTTGTCTACTCCTATCTTTCCTCTGCGTAATCCATACCTCTGTTTTCCACAAGGTTTAGCATCCTGACTTTAATATGTGGCCCTCCAGGAAGTCTTCCCTGAACATTTAACTTCACACTTATTGTATTTTTTCTTTTATGACCAATTTCCTTCCTATGCCTAATGTTGTCTCCTTGTGCCATCAAGATTCCCTGCAGAAAACAGTTGACATACTCAAATTTGGCAATTTGAGGAGAGTTTACAAGAAGATAGCAGGGAGGTGGGAAAATACATACTTTGAGATACTGAATTGAGTGGCTTAAAAGGAGGAATATTAGAAGGAGCTCTGTATACAAGAAATATGACCTACAGAATTGAGTAATAAACAAATCTTCCTTGCTTCTCTATCCACTTGCAGTTCCTCTGGTCCAAGAAGCTGTTGGCCATAGTGTCAGATTTCAGAATATGAATTGGGCCATGTCCATTAGAGCTACAACCCCTACATATTATCAAGTTTCATGCATACACTTGAGGCTCCATTCATCCTCAAGCAGCAGAAAATAGAATGAGGATGGGCTTCATGGTCTTGTCTTTCTCTTTCATAGGTCTTGAGCTATAACCAGCCTTATCAAAGCCCTGCCTCAGAGGAAAGTAGATACTGACCCAGATAATAAACAAGAATTTCCTGTCACACTTTCCTGTTGTCACTGCATCACACAATTCCTGGGAATAAAAATAGCACCTCCTAGTGTTTTGTGTTGTAATATCATCAACAGCCCACCTTTCCTGGCACATGATCACACTCTGCATGGGGCTGGCTGTGGCCAAGGCATGGTCATTGGTCAGTGCCCTCTAGTGTTACCATTTTCTACTGCAGCTGTAGTGAAAGGAGATGGTAAGAAGGAAAGAACTTGATCTGAGAAAGGTTGGAGTCAATTTGTCAGTATCTCTAATTGAGCTTCTGAATTGCTGTGTCTTCTTCATTTGAGACCCCAGCCCACTCTACTCCAGCTTTTCTGTGCCCATACATAGGACTGTCTATCTGTCCTTTCTTCAGTCCCTTACCATCCCAGACAGGTCAGTTCCTGGAGCTTTGCTAGACATGACACTCATGTCTGTGCGCATATATATAATCATGGGATTTTTTTCCTTTGTCCCAATTCTTAGCCAGGTCTCTACTACCTATTTAAGCCAAAGCCATACTGATTGTTTTACCTGATCACAGAGACCTGGATTTTGGATGCTATGATTTGAATTAGCAGAGTTCACAGAGTATAAACTTTATATTGATGCCTCACTGTTCCTTTAACTTCAGCTGGAGACTGTTCTTCTCTAGATCTAAAATAATACTTAGGCAGTCCTATAACTTTTTGTCATCACATTGAGGTGCAAAATTTCCACGATTTTCTGAAGTCACAAAAGAATTTCAGCTTCTGATAAAGGCTCCATCCAGGGTGTGCAATTTGTTTCCTTGAGACTTGGCTGAGAATATGGTAAGCATTAAGTAAAAATCTGCTGAGCGAAAGAATAAATGATAAGTGAGTAAATGAATATAAGGGCAATGACACCCTTAATGCCCCTTGCCAAACAATGGTCTCACTGCTGATGGGGGTGATGCATCTCTACCACTCTTCTCTCCCTTTCTTTCTGCAGTCTTCTTTACAGAACTTGAGCTGTCAGTTCCTCCTTCTCTCTGATTATTTAACAGTCTGAGTCTACTTGGGTTATGAGGAGGCTAACGATGCCCCCCCAATTCAGAGGACAATAAATTGGGACTAAAAGAAACGAAATGATTTGTTCTAGGTCAGAGGTTAGATTTATGGCAAGAAACTTCTAGTGTTGTTAGGATGACTGGGTCTTAAAATCCAAACAGAAACATAACTTTTTATATTCTAGTGTAATTCTAAGACTATTTATTTTTAATAAGAAGTGTGTTTCCATGACCCAAAATATAAAAGATACAAAAGGACACCCCACATTTTCTGTTCTTTAACCAACTGTAATTCTCTTAAAGCTAGCCACTGGCAATGGTTTCATATGTTTCCTATAGAGTGGCACGTGCATGTAAAAGTAACAGTGTGTGTGGGCATGTGGGAATGTGTGTGTGTGTCCCAAAGTCTGTTTGTTGACAGCTTGGTCCCCAGAATGGGACTATTAAAAGGCAGCCATTAAAGAAGTTGAGTTAGTTGAATGTCTTTTAGTAAGTGAATCTCTCCTTCCAAAAGGGATTGTGGGACCCAGTCATCTTTTTAGAACATATGTAGTGGTTTTTTCCAAAACATGCTCTCCACTGTTACCAGAGCCCAAAATTTAGAGCTGTTGAGACTGTCATGGAATCTCCAGATGCATAATCTCAATTTACCTCTTCTTTTTATAAATTACTGCAGATATTTCACTGTATCAATGCAAAGCTGACCAATATACTATTTTTTTCAGACATAGATTTCTTTTAGTGTTTCAACTCTTTCTTGATGCTGTCCCTTGGTCAGATACTCCTTGGTGTGTTTCTCACACCTATTACCACCTGCAAATCTTACCTTTCCTCCATTCTTGACTCACTTCCTACTTTACCAGCTTAGGTAGTTATGGGGCTTCTGGACCATCTTTTATGTATTGTCATACCTTCTTAATGTGTAGGGTTGAGTGTCTTATCTCCTAGAACTCTTCAATAAACTTTTGCCTTCTTAACAAAACTTTTGACTGACGTTCATGACCCATCCTGATCTGTCCATCCCATATTTATTTCCACTCATGGTGTACCCTTACCTTCTTCCCAATAAATTGAGCATTCTACAAATCCTTTCTTTTTTTAATAATCTATTTTTTATGCACTTTACATCCTGACCACAGCCCCACTCTTTCCTTTCCTCCCATTCCCACCATTACAAATCCATTGCCTCTTCCCCTTCTCCCCAGAGAAGAGGAGCCCCTTTGCACTGGATTCATTTGTTCCTCTCCTCTTTATGCTACTTGACCAAGGTCTTATGAGGAAAAGGTTCATGTTTTTTTCTTACACGTTGGACTCCTCACTTAACACAAAGCAGTGTTTTTACAACCCATTCCTGAAACTTAACAGGCAGGTGTTAGATGAGCAGCTGGTCGGTTTATGACACATTGTCTACATCTTCTCTAGAAAATGACAAATTGTTGCACTAACTTATCTTGAACAAATATGTATTCACCTCAGATAAGGACAAAATTATAAATCAAAGCAATGATTCCATCAAAGTTCAACTTAGCAAACCAATGAGTTTATTGAGCCTGCTTACAGAGCATTATTGAAGGGATACTTAAAAGAGTGAGTTACCCTCAAACAGCTGTCTCATCACAAAATCTCATCACATTATGGATAATGACCTCATGAAAATGCAATCATGGAGTCACACTCTCAAGTAACTCTTCCAATCTTATATATCTTTATCATCTCCCAAGATCATGAGCAAGTTGGAGAAGGAGAGAGTAATGGTTGTAATACAAGATGAGGGGACTATGACCCTATATTTCCTTCTACTGTGGAGTATCAGTAACTCCAATAGCATTACTACTGACTAACTTACCTCTTCACTGTTCTGCTCAAATAGTTGTCATGGTTACTAGACCAAGATAATCTCTACTTCAAAATAATCATGAGATGACTATGCTATACTCAAAAGAAAAGTGCCAAGTTAAGTAAAAGCTTAGAGGTTACATCCCCAAGAAGCTATAATCAGAAGAAAAGGAATGAGAGAAAGGTACCTGAGCCATAGCCACCCCATTTTTCCTCCTTCATCTTTGTGTCTCTCACAGCTTCTAGTTCATAGTACTAAATACAGACACTCAAGAAAAGCTCAACTGTAAAAAACTGATAGACTGATAGAACTGTAAGTTCCCCCTATAGTAATATTTCAGATAGACTAGCATATCTTATCAGCTGACCATGATGGCATATAACCTTATCATAAACATCTAAAGGGCCCATATATTCCTCCTACGACACTTGTGAAATCCTCAATTCCAACTGTTGAGTCTCTGAAAGCATCACAGTTACAACATAATTCTGAAAGTGTGATCTTGGGACAAGTATCACGTCCATCACCTGGGAACCTGTTGTTGATGCTCAGGCCTCACTTCAAACATGAATCATAAGCACTGAGGTGGTGCTATAAGTGCACACTTTAATCCAGAGAGCACCTCCTGAGATTTCTAGGGTCTGTGTGCCAGAATAATGAACATATAGATAATGATAGACACACAGGCAGTTTATTAAGAATGATAAAAAGATATTCTTGAGGATAGAAGTAGGCTAATGATCTGTGAAAAGACAGACACCCAAAAGCACTGCATCATATGAATTCTTATCATTCATGGGTTATTTGCATAGTGCCAACTTCTTTCTGTGTGATGTCATATACTTTTCTTGTACATCCTCTATTTGGTATGTGAGGGCCTGTGGAAAGGGGTTTCCAGACTTACTTTATCTGTTAATCTTTTTTTTTAATTTATCTTTTATTAGGTATTTTCCTCGTTTACATTTTCAATGCTATACCAAAAGTCCCCCCATACCCACCCCCCCCAATCCCCTAACCACCCACTCCCCCTTTTTGGCCCTGGGGTTCCCCTGTACTGGGGCATATAAAGTTTGCAAGTCCAATGGGCCTCTCTTTGCAGTGATGGCCGACTAGGCCATCTTTTGATACATATGCAGCTAGAGACAAGAGCTCCGGGGTACTGGTTAGTTCATTTATCTGTTAATCTTGATGTCTGTCTCCAAATTTCTACTCTTCTCCTATAATAGGAGTTACCTGTGCATGTGTCACTATACCCTCCAGGTACTTATGATGTCAAGTCTAGGAAGAATTAACGACAGCACCACACCTGGACTTCTCAATACAGATAGCCCCAGCCTATTTTTCAACATAAAACTAGCATTATGAGGAGAGCGTGTTCCTTCCAAGATGCTTTAAATTACTAATAGGAAATATGATTTAATTTGACTTTTAAGAAAAAATTAAACAAGATATAACACCCAGTCTCCTGTAAGAGCAATAGTCCATATTCCAATAATATTTTTTTAAAAAAGAGGAAAAAGAAAGCCATTATCAAGAAGAAAAAAGAACTACTTAGGTTAGGAAATAAAATAAATGCATTTTGTGAAACATTTCATTGATGTCAAAAAGTGGCTAAAGTAGAAGTTTAAATATTTTTTAAACCTTCCTACTTGTGAATGGATTATTTAACATTTAAGAGAATCAGAACATGTGTAACTCTTCAGAGAATCCAAAAAAAGCTGCCTTTTTCATGTTTGATGAATTGCCAACTGGCCAGCACATGCCCTCTAGTAATGATCTTGGGGTAGATGAAGATATTCTGCAGTTATTATGTGTGTTTTCAGGTCTTTGAGAGCATCAGCATTGCATGGAAAGTACAAATGATTGACCTAGAGGTCATTGTGACTGACTTAATGTGTTTGCTTCATCTTTCAGTCCATGGAATAAGAGACAATTTTCTCTGCCCAACTAAAATACCACAGAGATTTCTTGTTCCCCGGTTGATGGGGAGACAGAGCTTGTTCTTTCCATTTTCTCACCAGGAAGAAACGGAATATATTTTCCCAGGTAAATTGCCACATTTCTGTGGAAAAAGACTCGAAGGTGTTTCCGGAACCTCTCACCAACAAAGGCGTAGATTACTGGATTAATACAGCAGTGGGTGTAGGCAATCACCTCAGTCACCTGCATGGCCAGGTCCAGGTGTTTACTTTGCTGACAACTGGTCTCCAAAAACGTGCTGTGAAAAGCAGAAAAAAGGAGAACCAGGTTGTATGGGGTCCAAAAAATAAAAAAGACTATCATAACAACAAAAATAAGACGGATGGCCTTGTGTTTTTTTTTATTGGGACATCTCAGCAGAGTTTTAATGATTCCTGAGTAGCAGATAACCATAATGAGGAGAGGAAGAGCTAGACCAAAGATATTCATTCTTAGAGCATGGAAACGCTTCCAGCTGTCTTCTTCGCCCTCTGGATAGCGAGGACTGCAGGAGATCTCTCCAAAGCTGTCTTGAGACTCATGGAAGATAAATTCAGGCAATGCTGCTAGTCCTGCAAGGCCCCAGGTAATGATACTGGTGATAGCAGCAAAAGTCACAGTTCGGGCTCGAAGGGCAAACACAGCATGGACGATAGCCAGGTATCTGTCAATCGTCAGCAGGATGATGAAAAAGATCTCACTGTACAAAGCCAGGTAATAAAACCCAGACAACATTTTACACATGTAGTGGCCAAAACCCCACTCATTCCACAGAACATAGTGAATCCAGAATGGGACAGTGAAGAGAAAGAGCAGGTCAGAAATTGCCAAGTTGAACAGGTAGATATTAGTCATAATTTGTAGCTTCCTGTACTTTATGAGAATCAACACAACCATCATGTTGCCCAAGAGGCCTATGATGAACACCAGGGAGTACAGTGGAGGCAGGAGCCATGACCCCAGCTCTTTGATGCTGACTTTTTCACAGGGTGGTGCCCACTCATATTCATAGGGTGTGGTCTCAAAGCTTTCAACCACAGTCTTGATTTCATCTGTGTTGAATGCCATTCTACTTGTCTCTGTGATAGAAAAAATTAAAAAACAAATAAACAAAGAAACAATTAACCATGTGAAATATATCACTTGATTATTATTAAGAGACTCAAATTAGAATTTGTTTAGTACAAATTTCAAAATATATCTGAAATGCTATGAGTAGGGGCCAGAAAAAAGCTCTGTAGCTCTAGAAGTCATCATGTTTCATAATAGAAAAGGAAACAAATGCTATGGGTGGTGGTAAAGCACAGGAATATTAATTTCTGAAAGTATTTGAAGGAGGGAATTCAAAGTTTTGAACTGAAGAGTGAAAAGAATGATAATTATATGATCCATGCATAATATGTAATTCTTATTACTAATGCATACTTTAACACATTTGGGAATTTCTATTTTATATATGATGTTTCAAAATAATAATCTTCACACAAATTTCTGGTACTAGTAATGATAACCACCTATCTTAGGCCCTTTGATGAACATGTCCAAGATACTTAATGGAGAAACTGCTTATTTAGACAGTAATTTATCTAAAATTCTCTAATAAGTAAGTTAAAGTTTAGTAGAGTTTTAATTTCTATCTATATATAATCTGCTTCTCAGTAATTTAAATATAAACATTTTAAATTTAGCTATTGGTGATTTAGCTGCTATTTATTGTTATTATTACTATTACTATTATTATTTAACTTTGAAATCAGTATAATTTTAAGCAGCATTTTCTTTGAATACTTTTCTTTTCTCTGGCTCTTGGTAGAGCTAAGGTAAGCAATGATATTCCAAGAGCTTCTCTTTCATAAAAAAGATGATGAGCTGGAGGGTATGAGAAGTGGATTTTCTAATACAATTTACTTTATTAGACCAGGAACTGGAGGACCAGTGTCTGTTTTTCTACAGACTAATGACTCCAGCAGAGAAAGAAGAAAAGCAGACAAGGCAGAAATCTCATGAAGGGCAGTAAATTCATACTCTGCTTACTCAGGGAAAGGCCCACTAACTTTCTCCTGGCTAAGAGGAAGGGCCAAGTTTAAAGAAATGACTAGGTGGCACTTACTCCTCTGAGGACAGTTTGGACAGACTTGTCTTTCAGTGTTCCTCTTGCTTGCTTGGTGCACAATTATTTGGACCCAGATTTACTGATCATCTATGAGTATCACATTGGGAGACAAGGATACTCACTAAGAAAGGCATCTTCCTTCTTTGGGGGTTACCTGGGAGAGTCAAAAGGAAACTGCCATGAAAGTACTTTGTTTTCTCATTTTTCCCTATCCGTATCTGTGTTGGAAGCCTCAAAGATAAGTTCATTCAATTGAGAAGGAATAGTATCTGAACTAGTCAAGTTTTGAAGGAACACACTGAGAAATCTCAGGGCTAACAGTTTAGTCTTTTGAAGGCTGCTTGAGTTGTTTAAACCCATAGTTTTGTCGTATTCTTTCTAATTATCTTGCTTTAAAGCAAAATATTATCTTACAAAATTATTTTATGTAAATTTCTTACTTTGCAAGTAATTGCTTTCATCCAGAATATATTCTTATATGTATTATTTTTTCTATTTTCTTCCTCATTTACTGGTTTCACTCTGAATTGTTTTCTTTCCCTAAATTTAAGTTTTGAAATAATGCTTTAAGAAATCTCCAAAATAAGCAAAATTATTTTTAATAAAAGGACATATTCATAACCTTTAAAAATTGCTTTTCAATTAAAATCACATGGTTTCATATTTTGAATGTGGAAGTGCTTATATTAAGGAAAATTTTAAACATTTATTAATTCCAAATTGTAATAAAAATTCAGGGAGAAACTAATTTTAAATTGTGTGCCATATAGCCCTAATTTAGCATCAGTAATATTTATTAATAGACTGAAATATATGTTCTTCTGGTAGAATTTATAATTCATATTTAGGAATGATCTTGTGTTTTAATTTACTTAAAATAACTTAAATGTTTAATGACTTTGTATTTTAAATTCTTAAAAAGTACACTTAAAAACTTCACATTTTAAATTTATCTAGTTTGTTTACTTTTAACAACTATTTTAGACTTTGTATGATTATAGTACAAATATGTCTACAATACATACAAATACAATACATACAATAATGTATGAAATCTACAAAACATGCAGACTTTGCAGAGTATACAAATATAGTCAGTACTTTAATGTATTTCCTTGCCAAAGGAGAAATGTGAAAGTTGATATACTTGATATATGGGAAATAATACACATCGTAAATTAAACATCTAACAGGTAAGTTCAATCCAGACTGGTTTATTACAGCCTTCACAAAATATATACTAATAATTTTAAGATATCTTTACTTTATCTTACATACAAATTTATTTGTTAAATTTATTTATTTATTTAAGTCATTTAAATTAAAAGGTATTTGAGCTTATTTACCAGTTTGAGTTTATGTGCATGACATCACCTACCGCTGCCATGGAAACAACACAAAGTATAAGCATAATGTAGTATAAGCATAATACACATATATGCATGCAGATGAAAATACACAAGATACATTTTTCTTTTTTACATTTATTTATATGTTATTATTGTGTGTGTGTGTGTGTGTGTGTGTGTGCCTTCATGTGTACAATAACCCAAGGAGGTCAAAAGAGGACATCAAGTCCCCTGGAACTAGAGTTACAGGTAGTTGTGACTTGCCACATGGGTACTAAGAACCAAATCCAGGTCTTCTGTAAGATCAAGAATCATTACTATGCTGAGCTGTATCTCTAGCCCCATAAAGTATGTTTCTAGGAAGCTCAAAGATTTTAAAGGTTTCAATGAGTTTATCACCTGTCATCTGACTGTTGATCTAATTATTTCCTCCATACATTTAATCAATCTTTTAACTGTGTTCTTTTAAAAGTCTGACTTTCAGCTGAAACAAGATATAAAATGTATTTCACAATGCCAGTATACAACCTAAGCATATTCTTAAATGCCTACTCTAAAATAACAATTAAAACATAGTATAGAAACTACACAAACTTCTTACCTAGTCAGCTACATCAAATAGCGTATGTAGTTCATGTTTGTATATGCTATACTTTTAAAAAGTAAATTTGCAATTTGTTTGTTTACTTATGTGGTTCTGGAGACTGAATGCAAGACATTCAGTGTCAGGGAAATACCATGACACAGAGCTACATCCTCAGCCCTGTGCTAGCCTTCTAGAGAACTGGCAACACAGTAGGTTTCTTTACACAGAATCTCTGTGTACACTGGTAGTACACTGTGCTATGGTGTTATAAAGGTTGTGGCATCACTACAACATAGACATTTTCATGTCCCTCGCCATCTTGTGAGACCACAGTTGTGTATGCTGTTATCACTGACTAAAATGTCAATAGACCAGGCATGGCTACATAGTGTAAAACATCCAATCCAACAAAACAACCTTCCTTTAAGTAAAGATTAACTTATTTCTCTTATTTCTTAAAAACAAGATGTAAATTTTCCCTGTGAAAGAATACTATGTACTTAATGATTTTAATATTTTTTTATCCTCAAGAATGGCCAATTAAGGAAAGCTACACAAATTATTCAGTCCTGTGATCATTTGAAAAGTGTGAACACTTGGAGATAAATTTTGCTCCCATATAGATAGATGTTTGAGTCCATCTACAAACATGCCCTGTGTTATATTAAAAGTTAGAATAGAAAGAAGTATATGCAATGGTGAGCTTCCTCATTTTTCTGGAAATAAATGTAAAGGTAACACATTTTTATTCAGTGTTGGGAATGAAACTTAGGGTCTAGAATGTGATAAGCAAAGACTCTACTAATGAACTGCATTCTTAGCCAAGGTTATTAAGTCTACTTCATCTTTTAACTAAAATCCCAAGAAATAATAATGGAAACATGTTTGCACATGTGTCAGGAAAATAAGGTACATTTTGGGTAAGAAAGATGGTACAGTCTGAGAATGCACTTTTGTAGAGAAAACTAATCATCTTGTTGCCTTGGAGGTTATTTCAAGATTATTTCAAAATGAGAAGTAAAGAGCACAAAAGTTATATAGACCTAAATGGGTGTGAGGAGGGCATGAGAATGTAAGACAGGAACAAGAGGGGACAGAGATAGAGACTCAAGTTTCTTAAAGTTGGATTGATTTTAGGAAACTTCATGCCTTAATATCAAAGTCATACAAATGCAAAAGTAGATTTTGGTCTTTTTTTCTTTTCTGTCCTTTAAAACTATGTCTGTCCTCAAAAAAAATTTAAAAAGGGTTTTAATTACTGATTTATTTTATAAACTTTATTATAAAATACTTGCATATATATCACACTAAAATTATACAGATATACAATTTATACATCTCAACAAACCCTATATAATTAAAATATCTATTCTGAGTTTCTTCTTAAATTTCTCCTTCTTTGTTCTTTAAAAGAACAAAAATTTTATTCATTTCTTTGTTTTCTTAAGTTAATTTTCTCAAAGTCTTTGCTTAAGAAATTTAAATAATCCCTGCTGTAAGATGCAACTCTTTTTCATCTATATAACTTTGTAGATTTATTTTGGAATTTCCAATTGTCATTTGAGTTAGATAGATGGCTAAATATTGCTTCAGTGACATGGACCCTATTCAGTCGAGTGTTCTAAATTTCAAAGTGTAGTCAGTTCATCTTGAGAGAATTGGCTTCATGCACGTGCCAAGAACTTTTACCAACCTTCTTTCCTAAAGATCAGAGTTGACCATTGTCTTTTAATAGCAGGTATTTCAAATGTAGCAGATAGCTTTGAATAATGCTGATGTTATTTAGTTGAACAAGATGGTTGTGAAGAATATATTTTCATAGGGAAAAATATCTGTTCTGGCAAAGTAATGTAATCAGCATGACCAAGCATGACCAGTATGTTCAGCATGCTAATCCCAAGTTACTCTAGTAAGCATACCAAGAAACACACTATGTGCCTCTACTCAGTGCTCTGTACAATATAATTGACAACACACATGAAATCGCCTTCTGTTATTTACATTAAACACCCTTTATAAATAATACAGCAACAAACATCTCTGTCTTTTAAACTTATTTCCTTAAACTATATACCCTAAGACACTTTTCAAACTAATAACATTTCCAAAACTCTTGATGCATTTTGTCAATTTGCTTCCAGGAAATATATAACAACAATAAATTCTTAGCACTGTAGGTGATGGTGCCAGCTTTAGAAGCATCCATCAACATGCATAAGAATTAAAACAAAAAAAAATTACTGGGCCAGTTAGATGGATATAGAGTTGTCGTACTGTTGTTATTACTATTCTTTTGAGGAATTTTTAAATTGTAATTATTAGTCACCATATTCTCTCTTCTATGCATTGACTGTGCTCTTCACTTAATTTATTATGAGCATATTTGCTTCTTTCCTGTTGAGTCATAGAGTACTCTCATTTCTTATTCCAGGAGAAATGACTCAGTGACTAGCTTCAGTGTAATATTACCATCTTTTGAATGGAGTAAGAGGATCCTCTAGCCCAGTGTTTTCCAGCCTTCCTAATGCTGTAACCCTTTAATACTGCTCCTCATGTTGTGATGACCCCTAAGCATAAAATTATTTCCTTGCTACCTCATAACTATAATTTTCCTACTGTTTTTAATTGTATTATAATTATATAATATACAAGATAGCTGATATGCCACCTACAAAGGGTTGTAACCCACAGGTTGAAAACAGGTTTGAGCTAGAGTCCCAACCTACTTGTAACTGAAGACTCAAATCACTCACCAAAACCATTTTACTTCTAACCCCAGCCAAACTAGAGTCTTTCAAAACACTAAATTTTTTTTTGGTCTCTACTCTCTATCAGAGATAGATCTACCAAAGGCAGCCAGCCAACCTAATCCAGACAGAGACACCACGGCAATCATCAACCAATCCATCTAATAGTTTTAGAGTTGATTTCCAAAAACTTTAATTATGCATTTAAATCTGTAATTACTTAGTATACACATGAATACATAAATATATTTTCATTCTAATATACATACACACAAGAGATTACATTTTCATGATGATCTTACAAGTCAGTATCAATAAACGCTAACTACTAATGTAACACTTTTGGAATGGTGCGATTCTTCATAGTTTATGAATTATAAGTACAGGCTGGTAACAGATAATGTAGCTTGAGTAGTTATAAAGTTCATGTTGTATCATAGTATAGATGGGAAAATAGAAGGATAGGAATAAGGAAAGCAAGAAGAAAATGGAAATACATTGCAAAATCTTTTCTAAGTCTACCTTATGTTATCTTTAAATTACTATACACCACCTTGCTCTTGGAATCAAGAGGGCTCTGGAAGGTATTTCTTTCACCTACATAGACTAATATATCCTTTTTTTCTTTCCTAGAGTTCTGAAAGCCTACCTGGAAATATCCTCTAAGAAACATCTCTTGAATTTAAATATGTCCTTGTCCAAAAGAGAATAAAAAGAAGAAACGATACCTGGTGATTTTTGCTAAGTCCTTTATGAGTCCAGTAGTAACTTAAGTTTCACTGCTAATGAAACAGAGATAACACTTGATCATATACACCAGTCAGGTAGTAAACATCATAGCTTCCTGTTTTAAACAGGCTAGCTTCTCAGGTTTTGCAAGTTTTCAGAGAGATACCAACTTGTTACAGTTCTTCCGTTTCGTTATTTACTGCACATACTTGGCTCTCTGTTGAGTTATCTATGGATGGATACTGCTGACACTCAGAAACTATCTTGCAGGCTCTTCACCCATTTGACACTGCTCATTTTTTAATGTGTGATATGGCTAGCAACTTCCCAATAATCATTGACTCATGGACAGACTGTGGAAAAACAATGTGGGAATTTCCTCTTAAGGAAAGGATGAGACAGCAAATTTGCTGGGAGCAACTGAAGATTATGAGGACAAGCATATCAGTAAAGGTTTAGACAATTCACAAAGACATACGTTTACATTTCCACTGTGGTTCTATAGCTGCATGATCTCAGGGTAACCACTGAGCCAGCCTTGCTGGACACCTAGTTTTCTCCTCTATAATTGTAACAGATATTTATTTCCTACAGGTGTCATGAAGTCAATTAAGATAAACCAAGGAAGTTTCTATGTAAAGTACAGATCTCAACCAATGTAAAGTGTAGGTTGAATTGTACCGTGACATAGCATCCCAAGGCTAGGAACATATCTTGCCTATGTACTGATATCCCCATGAACCTAGTGTGATAATGGACACTAGACCCATTTACCTAATGTTGACGGGAATAGTGACAAATATATGGTATAATCTCTGATATCCTTACTAACTATACAGGTCAATGAATTTACCAAGTTCTTGTTAGATATTCAGAAGGGGACAGGAAAGAAAATTAATAGAGAAGAAGAAAGAGAGTAGAAATAGGAGAAGAACTTAATTCTTACCATAAGGGATCTATTAAGTTGTTGGATGTTTTAGACTTTTTTATTCCTGTGATAAAATACCTGACAGGAACTTCTTAAAAGATAAAGGATTTCTTCTATCTCATAGTGGAGAAGGCATAGCAGAATTCACATTTCCAGTCAGTAAACAGAGCTTGAGATGGAGCTAGAGGGGAAATATGACCTTCCAGATCCACCCCCAGCAGCCCACTGGGGCCACCTAGTCCCAAAGGGCTCCACAGCTTCCCAAGACAGCACCATCAGCTATAGACCAAGTGGTCAAACAAATGAGCCTGTGAGGGATTTAGATTCAAACCAGGACTTGGGGATCAACATCTAATGAAATGCCAAGAGGACACAAGTAGTTTTAATAATAGCTAACCAGATACTTAACTATTTGTAATAGTTCTTTTTTTCTAACATAAAATTGCCAAAAATTAGAATCACTGAGTAGGCAGCTTTAGTTGAAAAAAGTGTTCCGACTTCCTTAATTGATGTAGGAAGAAGACTAACCTCAAGTTGGGCCAAAACCTCTTGGTAGCAACTCAATTATTTTAAAAGAACATGGCGGAAGGAAGATTATCTGCCTTTGCTTTTTTGACCTTCCCTTTTTCTGCTGAAGTAATTTAGCCTGTTGCTACAGCTGATATCAGGACCAGGTTTCCCAGGCTTCCATAACATTGACTAAGGTCCAGTGGCTCTCCAGGAACCTTCCAGCTTTTCAGTGTCAGATTGAGACTGAGCACCTAACAGGTTGGTGGAGTCTCTGGCATTCAGACAAATACTTGAACTATTTTAACTGGTGTGGATTCCTCCCTTTATATCAGAATCAGCATTTCAAGGCTTCCATTATTGACTAAGGACCAGCGGCTCTCCCAGAATCTGCTTAAATCCTCATGGACTAAGAAACTATAAGGTTCAAAGCACTCTCAGTTGTGAGACAACTGTTACAATTTTAATGTAAGCTGATTTAACCCTAAGGGTCTGCTTTGGAGAACCCTGACTAATAATACACTGTTTTAATCTGTAGTGTATTTGATATTTTAGGGGGCTGCTATTATTCAAATGCTAAATACTGACCCCCAAGATCTAGTTGCTCCTGACAAGGAGATCCTCATGTACACCAAGTGGTGCTACATAAACTCCCCACTCCTCAAGTTACCCCTGATTGGTTAATAAAGATGTCTATAGCCTGGGCTGAGTAAAAGAGAGAGGATAGAGCAAAGGTTCCTAAGGCTTGGGGGTCTCAGGCAGAGACCATGAAGAGAGGCAAGGAGAAGGAAGGAGGAGTCTCCATGGGGTAACATGGACCATGTGTATGTGGCCATGAGGGCTGATCTGATGAAGCAGGAGCAGTGTAAATGAAACAGATGCAAGTACTATGGGGATTTTGGCAAAAGAAGCAGACACAATAGCTTAAAGGGTTGGTATCTGCCCAGCTGTAGTGTTATAAGGCTTGTTATAAATCTAAAAGGCCTGTGTCTTTTATTTGAGAACTAAGTAGTTTGAAGTCAGTGTAGAAACCCATAATATATATTTGAAGGCAACAAGAGGGTATAGCAACACCCTCCAAAAAAATGTGCCCACGTTGGGCACATTTTGGTGCCCAATGTAGCATGCCAAATGTCAAAGGAATTATAAATTCTAGCTAACTGGTATAAAAGACATACAATCCAGGTTTTTTTTTTTTTAAACAAAGTGTAATCCTAGATTAGGCAGATTTTGGAGCTATTCTAATTTAACATCCCAGCCACACATACCTAGTTACTTGCTGTTTTTCCTGGACACATGCTCGGGGTCTATAACCTCTCATGAACACTTCCTCCTCTCTCTGTCTCCTCTCTTCTCTTTTCCTCTCTACCTGTGATCTGGCCCATTTGGGTAACTGAAAACCTGCCTACCTCTATCTACTGCCAAATCATAGGCTTTAGTCTTTATTAACCAATCTGGGATAACTTGGGGAGCAAGCATCATTTTGTATGAGTGAGTCTCTCCAAGTCAGGGGCAACCAGATCTTAGAGGCCAGTATTTAGCAGTCAAATACATAATAGCACTATGTGGGTGTTGAAGCTCCAAATTTAGATCCTCACAGTTACATGACAAGCACTTTGCCAGATGAGCCATCTCCTCAGCCTCTTAGTCTCTCTTCATTATCACTTAAAAAATGGTATGAGCTTTGAGTTATGAAATCTCTGTGTCTCAGGTATTTTTGTTAAAATGGCACATGTATACTTTATAGTCATGATTCATATTTCTCATTATTCATGAAAAATAAATGACTTGGGACTATGTGCCAACCAGTGTGTATCAAGTGATTCAGGCCATATGCTTGAATTCTAGTATAATCTACTGTGTTCTATGAATGAATGTGTGGAACACCAAATGAAAGTTCTGAGGAGTTCAGAAAACATGTCCATGTGGGCCACTGGAACTAGAAAGTCTTCACAACAGAGCAAGAGTCTCATACATAAAACTTCAGGTGATAGAGGGAAATTGTCCAAGAAAGGGTAAATATACTCTCCACAGCCAGGAGCTAAGATTTGTCCTTGTAGCAAATGACACTAGGGAACAAATATACATGGGTCCTGATACTGGGACTCAAAAGTCAGTGAAATATACAAATGTATCTATATGCCTACCTGTCTATATATCTATTAATCCGTTCATCCATTAGGAAGACGTTGATTCAGAAGCTCCATCTCTCAGAGAATTCAGAACCATTGGAAGGTCTGTTCCAGAAGATGGAAGTCTATGTTACCACTGCTACTACTTTATTCCATACACTTCCAGAGAGGTTTTATCTTTCGATTCAGTGAAACATCAACAAGAGGCTGATGACATCTCAAGATGAACCTGGCAGAGACATAGAAGCTTGAAATGAAGTGCAGAGACATACAATTGAGCATTGACCTTAACTAGATTATAAAAAGCTAAAGCAGGTGGAGTACATTCTATAGAAACTGAGGAACCACTGAAGGTTTGGAATAACAAACTAGTCATCATCTTACTTTAGGTCTAGGTTGATAACCTTTAAAGCATTTCTACAGACAGTTTATGACAAAACCATACCAATTTTTGTTATACTAGGATTATTATCTTCCCATGAGTGCCTCCAGAGAGAACACTATAATGTTCATAAACATTTCTTCTGGGAACTGCAAAACATCACAAGGAGAAGCATATTCTGGCAGTTTCCTAACTGCAAGTAAGTGAACCACATCCACACAGGACCAAATAGTGATGCCAAAATTCAGACTGCTTTCTCACATTCATGTGAGAAAATGCCACAGGCTTAGAACCAATCGAACAAAATGTGTATTTGCCTCAGCTTCACTCAAGTCTCCAGCATGCAATACTCAGGGCAGTGGAAATTATAGCTAAAGTGGAGCACAGGACAAATACTTGATAAGGAACCCCAGCTACCGAATGATGCCTTTGCAGAGAAGAAACTAGGAATTAAAAATCATCAAATTGTAGTGTTTCCTAGAAAGTTGGAGAGATTTTAAAACCATTGGAAGATTTCTGTAAAGATACTACTGCACAAGATGTTTAAAGGTAATGTTAAAAACATTTTAAAAAAAAAGTATCTTCACTTAGATTTCTAGACCCTGTAGAAAAGCACAGGGGTGAAGAAGCACCTTCTGCTGCTTGGAAACAAAGTTGTTTTGTTTGTTTCTAACATTTCCACTTCCCACCAGTTCTTTAGTCAGCCATATGTCAGGGTTTTTAATTTTTACTTGTGCCCATTTTTGGTGTACAGTTCAATAAATGTGACTGCTACATACTCCCTTGAAATGCTGTCATAATCAAATATAGAACACTTGCAGCTCTTGTCCTCTATGACTTCCTCATCCTCACTGGATCTTTCATGCTAAGTTAGCAAGAATGCAAAAAATATGATGAAAATGCTTTAAAAAAAATAAGGGCATTTCTTTCCTCCAAATCCTTGAGCACTTTTTAAAAGTTTTAAATGGTTCTTGTTTTTCAATTGAAAATAATATCATGCAATATATTCTTAGCATAGTTGCCCCTCCCCTACTTACCCAGACCTTTTTTGCCTTCCCCTTTCTTTAGAAAGTAAACAGTCAAACAAAATATAATTTTCAAACTTAAAACCATAAGAAACAAACACAACAAAACCCATTAAAACATAAGATTGGAAACATATATAGACAAAATATAAAACAAAAAAATGTCCAAGCAAAGCAATAGGAAACTCTTTTAAAAATATACAAAAATACCATTGCATTCCATTCCTGAAGGGTGGTTAGAATACCCAATGAAACTCCATTGGAGAACACTAGTTTTTCATTTGTAAGCAGGTGTCAGTTGTAGATAATTTCTTGGTTAGGGGTGGAAGCCTATCTCTACTTCCCCTTCTCAGTGGTAGAACCCCATCTGGCTTGAATCTGTGCAGACCCTGTAAATGCTGCCACAATCTCTGTGAGTTCATATCTGCATCAGTTTCATGGTGTCCAAAAGACTGTTTCCTTGGAAACAGTCATCTATCCCCTCTAGTTTTAAAAATCTTTACACCTTCTCTTCCACATAGCTCCCTGAACCCCAAAGAGAGGTTTTGATGAAGAAATTCTATTTAGGACTGAGTATTCTTTCTTCTTCTTCTTCTTCTTCTTCTTCTTCTTCTTCTTCTTCTTCTTCTTCTTCTTCTTCTTCTTCTTCTTCTTCTTCTTCTTCTTCTTTGCATTCCTTTTTTTAAAGTATTAGATATTTTCTTTATTTACATTTCAAATGTTATCCCCTTTCCTAATTTTCCCTCCGAAAATTCCCTATCCCCTACCCCTTCTCCCTGTTCCCCAACTCACCCACTCCCATTCCTGGTCCTGGCATTCCCCTATACTGGGGCATAGAACCTTCACAGGACCAAGGGCCTCTCCTCCCATTGATGACCAACTAGGCCATCCTCTGCTCCATATATAGCTAGAGCTACAAGTTCCACCATGTGTTTTCTTTGATTGGTGGTATAATTCCAAGGAGCTCTGGAGGTACTAGTTAGTTCATATTGATGTTCCTCCTATGGGGCTTCAGTCCCCTTCAGCTCCCTGGGTATTTCTCTGGCTCCTTCATTGGGGACCCTGTGCTCTGTCCAATGGATGACTGTGAGCATCCACTTCTGTATTTGTTAGGCACTGGCAGAGCCTCGAAGGAGACAGCTATATCAGGCTCCTGTCAGCAGGCTCTTGTTGGCATCTGCCTAGTGACTGGGTGTGATGGTTATTTATGGGTTATATGCACTCACTGATAAGTGGATATTAGCCCAGAAACTTAGAATACCCAAGATACAATTTGCAAAACACATGAAATTCAAGAAGGAAGACCAAAGTGTGGATACTTTGTTTATTCTTAGAATGGGGAACAAAATACCCGTGGAAGGAGTTACAGAGACAAAGTTCAGAGCAGAGCCTGAAGGAACAATTATCCAGGACTGAGTATTCTAAGATCTTTCTACACACTGTCCAGTTGTGGGTCTCTGCATTAGTTCTCATATACTGTAAGAAGCAGTATCTCTGATGATGACTAAATGAGGCACTGTTCTATGTGTACAGAACAACATTAGGGATCATTTTGTTTCTATGTCCCTTTAGCAGAACAATAGTGTTTGGATTTCCCCTAAATCTATTTGGTCTAAGATTCAAGACCACTCAATCAGTGTCAGATATGAGTTTATCTCAGAAAATGAGACTGAAATACAATCATAGAGTGGTTGGTTACTCATATAATCTTTGTGTCACTGTTGTGTCAATATTTTTTTAAAAAAAGTGATTTTAAAATGTAGCATTTGGGACTGGGAAAACTGCTTAGTAAGCAAAGTGCTTTCCTCGCAAATACAAGGTCCTGTATTTAATAACCTGAACCTACATAAAATGCTGTATATAGTAGAATATACGTATAATCCCAGCTCTGGAGAAGTAGAGAGAGGAGGATCCCTGGGGCCTAGCCTAATTGGTAAACTTAAGGCCAAGTAGAGAACTGGTGTCAAAGAAAGTGGACACTGTTACTGGCACCAATACTCAACATTGTCTTTCAGTCTCCACATGCATGCACATATATGCTGCACATATGTAAATAATAAATAAACATAACAAGGAATTCAAACAATGTCTAAAAATTTCAAAATAAAAAATGTCAAAATAAGTCGTATTATGTACTCTTAATATCTTAGTTACTGCTCTATTGCTGTGAAGACACACCATGATCAAGGAAGCCTATAAAAGAAAGCCTTTGATTGGGGCTCACTAATCTTCCTCAAGTAGTGCCACTTCCTGGTGACTAAGCATTCAAATCTATGAGACTATGGGGGCTGTTCTTAGTCAAAGCTCTTCTGGCTTGCCCTTTCTAGTCTCCCTTTTTCCCCCCACCCCCACTTCTTCTCTCCTTCTGTTCTTCCTTTCCTTCCTTCTATCCTTCTTTGATATTTTTTATGATTTCTTTTACGCTGGATCTCATTCTGTAGGCTAGGCTAT
Organism: Mus caroli; assembly: GCF_978045245.1. Lineage (NCBI taxonomy): Eukaryota > Metazoa > Chordata > Mammalia > Rodentia > Muridae > Mus > Mus caroli. Next base: position 122,850,180 of record NW_028227266.1, on the reverse strand, counting down.
CCTTGAACTACAGAATGCCTTGCCTCAGCTACCCTACTACTGAAATAACAAGCATGTGTGACAACAACCAGCACACATATCCCTTTCAGCTTAGAAAGACAATAATCCAGTTGCATTGAATGACCAGGAATGCATAAGTAATATACATTTTACTAAAAATCAATATCACAGGATCCTCAGGGATGAGAGGGCTGGGTGAACTAACTCATGATGATGCTTGACTGTTAGGAAGTAACCCATGATGCTCATCAGGATTAGGGATTGTAGACTATGGCCAACCTAGCTTTTAATGTTTCCACCACCTGGTTTTCTGGAACTTGACATGATCTGAAGACAGTAAGGCTTCCCTCTGCTTTTGTCGTCATCATTGTCTAGATGTTTAGCAAGTTAAGAAATGGAGAAGAGAGTGAGAAAAGGAGTCTTGTTAATCAACCTACAGACATAGATATACACACATATCACATACAAAAACACAAGTTAATTTTAAAAATAAAAATAACCAATGGCATCAGCATTGACTCAGAAATGGAGTCACTGTTCACTCCACATGTAAATAAGGAAAACTCAGATAATATCAATTGCTAAACACAGTAAAGGCAATGGTTGAATGTCAGTTGAAAGAGTAAGTCTCTGAGAAACATGCTTCTTGATGGAATGTGTCAATAAAGGAGCCAGATGTAATTCTGAGTAGTAGGTCATAGTCCTGGGAGACTTTGCATCAGTCTCACAGATGACAAGGAGCCTTTGTACCTTTGAGAATGTAGCTTCTCCAATGAATAAACCAAGGATCCATACCCATGTTTGTTCTTTTAAGATCCAAGCATCACTGTCATAGTTGGCATCAAATTAAATAGTTGTGTCCTCCATCCAAGAACGTCAATATTGTCTAAGATGGTCTTTCTTTAAGCATATGGCATGGACTCATGAAATTTAGAGGGGATTCTCTTATATACTATTGAAGGGGGTAAACGTTGTAGTGATAAGCCTGTTAAAACTTAGGAGAGATACATTCATCTCAAATAATTTCCAACACCCCTCAAGACCAAGCTCCCTAGGAACATCTTGAAGGTGCTGGTTTGATGGCCAGTTGCCTAGTTCACATAGACCATACACAGTGCTCTGGGCCTATTACTTCACATTCTTAGAAATCTTGCTACAAGTTCCTGGGTTAGTATCAATGATCCTGCTGAATCTGTCCTATAGATAAGGAAAAAGAGATTCAGAAACGTCATAACAGCCACAGAGAGAGAACAGTTGACTCCTTTTTCTGCACTGTTTTACTATAGCCAGGTGTCTGTCACCCTTCAACTAAAGATGGCAACAAACACAAAAGGAAGCAGAATCCAAAGTTTCTTTCTGAGACTGAGAGTAGTCTGCACTCTCTAAGCTCTTTCTAAACTGGGAAAAATATTTGGGACATCTATTCTGGAGTTGTGTGCTTAAGGCTCTTAGCTCTCAGGGAAAACTAGGGCAAATGGGAAAGCCTGAACAAAATCTTTATACTCTTCGACCTTCCAATTCTCTGTGTCACTTTACACTAAAGCAGAAACATCTCTGGGGGAAAGAAATCCCATATCACAATAAAATAAAAGACAGATTAGGTTTATAAGAGAATGTAAAGAAAAAGCAAACAAAAGCCATTTACTGTGGGTAATCCCAGCACACAAGATGGGTTTGAGGCTATTCTAGGGTACATAGGGACCCTGTCTGTAAATACCCTTCAGAACTATGAAAAAGGCAAAACTCTTGCAGGAGAACCCAGTTCAAGCTGTGGCTTTGAGCACACAAAAGGAAGGATTGTCTAACAGCAGAGAGAGAAACAGAACAGAAAGAAGTACAGGCTTCTTTTGCTTATGTCCATTTTCTTTCACACAGATGAAGAGACTGGTGGCTACTTGAGACAGAAATGTTAGGCCCAAATCGAGATTTCTACTTACTATCATTTCCCCAAGAAAATCAGTAGACATTTAATGCATATCCTCCTATGCTTCCTCCAAAGTGACTGAATATATTTCTGTGCAAAACAATCTAGACTTTATGGATCCCAAACATCAACAGCAGCAAGTCTTTAAAAAAATTTCCCACAGTAGCCCACTATGCAAGAAAGACTGAGAATGTGGAAGTTGAACTACTATTTGAAGAAGTGGTGAGCTGATGACAGACTCATGTCTGTGCCTACCAATAAGTGAGCATGGATCGGGTACTCAGTAGAATTGTTTGGACAGAAACTTTTCAACAAAATACACCCATAGTAAAAGCTGAGTCCACAATACAATGTCAACAAACAGGGCTTTATGAGAAGATGGGAAAGTGATTAGATCGTGGAGCACTGGTATAACCAATGGATTAATTTATTAGTAGATTCACAATAGAACCACATAGGGTGAGAGGTTCAGAGAGTTAATTTCATTTGGAGTGGTTAAGCATTGCAAAAAGTGAATGATTTTTTTAAATGTGGTAAAGTAGCTACACTGAAATACAAAAGGAAAGAGCTAATGTGAAAATTGATGGAAAGGGTATCAGTCTTGAATCGCAGGGGTGTTAATGGATTCAAACTAAGGAACCACACAGTAAAGAGAATAGATGAGAGCCTGAAGAAGGGACAATGTAGGGACTATGCTACCATCCTGCCAGAGATGGTGCTGAGAGATTTACCTGCCCCTTCTTGGTTAAGCCTCCAGTGAGCCTATGAGGTAACTGCATTTGTTTTTTTTACAACTTATCAGAAGAGGAACTGAAGTAAACTATTAAGTAACAAGTCAACAACTACATACTAAGAAAGGACTGGGGCTCGACTTGGAACAGTTCTATCAGATACCTGATCTTAGCTTCTAACTCCCACATCTTCTGCCTCCATGCAACTCTGAGCATGTGCCAGGTGGAGGGATGAATGTGCAGTTGACACTTGGCTGTGTATGACAGAGTGCTTTTATGGGATCCCAAATTTCCAATGTCCCAGACTAAGCCCCCTATTTTTTTAAGTCAGAACATCTCTGCTTTAATTCTACACTTACTTTTTTTTTTTTAATAAAGAAAATTTTCATGTGGTGACTTCCTTATAACAAAGAATATGTTCTCTTTTCAAAGGAGAGAATGTGAGCACTGACAATTCTCTGCAGCATTCTCTAGTCCCTCCATCTGTTTGAAAATGTACTGGTCTCTGGATTACTGGAATCCTAACAAAAACATGGAACTTAGTATGTGTTGTGGATGGCCCTGGTGATGCCTGTATTTTGATGTTAAATCTGCTTCCCCAGGAGGAGTTGTCTGGAAAGAGGAATGAGTCACATACTCAGGTGACTTCTTGTGAACCTTCCCCCAAATGAATAAAGGGGTCAATCACTGGGTGAGCAGGTGGGACTTCCGGGTTGGACAAAGGAAGAGAGGAAGCAGGAGAGAGTTAGGGCCTTTTGGGACAGGGATAGTGAGAGGGCAAGATGTAACTACTAGTGTCTCCCAGCTTATATGCCGAATCTGCCAGGATTTGCCACCCTAGGGTTTAGATTTAATATGGCTTATAAGATTAAAATTCTAGTTGTTGTTATCTAGTGATGGAGTTGGAGTTACCATTGTTTCTGAACTAAGTTTGTGTGGTGTTTTCCTTCACACCGTGGCTCAACTGGGTTCAAGAGAGAAAAGTGCTGCAGCAAAGCATGGGATTGCCTGATGTGCACCACAAAGGCTGTGGGGATTTTGAAGCATGGGGCTGATGTGGTAGCAACCCAACAGTGGGAATTTAGCAAGCTGGGTGGAGAAATTTTGGAGCTCTGAGTCAGAGAGTCTCCATAAGATAAGAAATGGCAGGTAAGACAGCTGGGGCTGAGATTAGCTAGGTATAGTGTGGGAACTTGCCGTTCTTTTTAATATTTCCCACAACTATGTTATTTTTTTTAAAAAGTTATTAAAATATAATGAATGCACATTAAACCTTTCATTTCTACAGAGTAAAAATATCTTGACATCTTCTGTTAGTTTGAGTTTCTATTGCTCTAATAAAACACCATGACTTTGAGGCTAGGGGAAAGGGTTTATTTTATCTTAAAGCTTCTAGGCCATCATCCATGGAATCAAGACAAAAACTCAAGGCAGGAACTAATCAAAGGCCATGGAGGAGTATTAATTATTACTAGCTTACTTCTCATCACTTGCTCTCTCTGCAAGTACTGGTTGTCCTGAAACTCACTATGTAGAGCAGGTTGGCCTGCTTCTGCCTTCTAAGTGCTAAGATTACATAAGGTATGTGCTACCATGACAAGATCAGCTTGCTTTCTTATAATATCTAAGACCATCCAGTCAGTGATGGCACTGTCCACTGTGGGGTACCCACTCACACTATGCATCAATCAAGAAAATAGTTCACAGGCTTTCGCACAGGCCAAATTGATGGGGCATTTCTTCAATTGGGGTTCCCTTTCCCCAAATGACCCTAGCTTGTATCAAGTTGCCATAAATGTTAGCTAGCACATGATTGTTTACATAATTGTAACAATTCCTACTATAAATAAAGAATATTTCCATCACTCTAGGATACTCACTATATCTCATATTCCATTCTCTTTTCTACCTCAAACTCCTGATAACCACCACTTCCAGTTCTGAAGATAAGTTTCCATAACATATAATGAATGCTTCTTGTAAAAGTAACTTTTATTCTCCTGATGTAATTGTCATCTCTGAGACTTACTTCCCCAGTCTGCTAACCTAGACCTAGTTCTGGAAGCTTTTAGCCTCCATAAAATTTTATCTAGGCCTAGAATGTTTTCAACCTCTGAAATTTACTGCTGAATAAGTTTACCCTTTCCTAGGACTTTCTGAGCTCTGGCTACCTGGTTCAACTCAGCTGTTGTGTGTCAAACTTTTCTCCAAGCTGACTGATTCAATCTAGCTTCTCTTAGTATCTTACTGAATTCCTCCACTTGGCCTCAAATTAATTCTGGCAATATGTTCAAATCTTCAGTCGATCTCTGGCTCATTCTGTCTTCACCTTGCTCTCTCTTCAATCTGTCTCTATAAAACTCTCCCAGTAAAATTCCCTCCTTCTCCCTCTCTGTGTTGCTCTACTCTCCCTTTCTACTGCACTGCTCTCCACCAACTCTACTGTATTCCTATACTGCTCTCTTCTTCCTGTGCTATCTTTCTCTTGAGTAGCTTCCCTTTCTTTTTCTTCCAATTTTTTATTAGGTATTTTCTTCATTTACATTTCAAATGCTATCTGGAAAGTCCCGTATACCCTCCCCCCACTACTCCCCTACCCACCCTTTCCCACTTCGTGGCCCTGGTGCTCCTCTGTACTGGGGCATATAAAGTTTGCAAGACCAAAGGGCCTCTCTTCCCAATGATGGCCCAATGTTTTTTAAATTTTCACGTCACTTTTGTTTCTTACTGAGTTTTGAGATGTGTTCCAGGCACAATTCAGTTCTTATGCTACAAATCAGCATTCTTTCTTTTTTTTAATATTTTTTTATTATGTATTTTCCTCAATTACATTTCCAATGCTATCCCAAAAGTCCCCCATACTCTCCTCACAGTCAGCTATTGGATGGATCACAGGGCTCCCAATGGAGGAGCTAGAGAAAGTACCCAAGGAGCTAAAGGGATCTGCAACCCTATAGGTGGAACAACGTTATGAACTAACCAGTACCCCGGAACTCTTGACTCTAGCTGCATACGTATCAAAAGATGGCCTAGTCGGCCATCACTGGAAAGAGAGGCCCATTGGACATGCAAACTTTATATGCCCCAGCACAGGGGAACGCCAGGGCCAAAAAAATGGGAATGGGTGGGTAGAGTAGCTTCCCTTTTGTCTTAGGGTTTCTATTCCTGCATAATAATGACCAAGAAGCAAGTTGGGGAGGAACGGATTTATTCAGCTTACACTTCCAAATTGCTGTTCGTCACCAAAGGAGGTCAGGACTGGGACTCAGGCAGGTCAGGATACAGGAGCTGAAGCAGAAAACATGGAGGGATGTTTCTTACTGGCTTGCTTCCCCTGGTTTGCTCAGCTTGCTTTCTTATAGAACCCAAGACTACCAGCTCAGTGATGGCACCACCCACAAAGGGCCCTCCCACCCTTGATCAATAATTGAGAAAATGCCTTACAGCTGGATCTCATGGAGGCATTTCCTCAACTGAAGCTCTTTTCTCTGTGATAACTTCAGCCTGTGTCAAGTTGACACCCAAACCAGCCAGTACACCTTTCTTCTCTGTTCAGATGGGCATATCTGATTCTGTCAAATTTTTCTTTGATTCATCATTTTGTCTGCCACTCAATTAGACAACACTTTCAAACGTGGGTGATTTATTCTAAAAACTAACTTTACTTTCATTGTTTTGGATTAAAGGTAAGGGCATGTCTGTATTCCATCCAGAGGAACTAAAGGTATGTGCTAAGGCATGAGTCCCACCACAACTAGAAACAGGTTCAAATATCACTTAACAGCTATTTGTTTCAAGTTTTATGTGGTAGCCTCCCTTTCCAAGGTTCTTATTTCTATGTTAGTTAATAAAATTCTAGGTACCATAGCAAATAAATTCCAAAATATAAAATGACTTGAATGCATAAGAGTATAGTTATTGTTCATGTAGCACTAATGAGGGTTTCTAATTAGTCTCTAAGTGTTAATTCAGAGACCAAGGCATCTTTCATGTTGCAATTCTGGTATCACAAAAGTCAACATGCAAAATCACATTTTTATAGCTATCCTTAGGAAAAAAGAATGCATAAAAGAATGTTAATGATGTGTAAAAATCTCAAAAACTAATATAATAGATTTTTTTTAAAAACAATGTAAAAAATTTAAAAGATGATGTTAGTGGAATGGTTTTATAGGCCACTTTAGAAATTACTCATTCATTTTTTTTTGTCTGTTTCATTACCTCATTCAGTGAAACAGCCATATACAAGATTAGATGAGCTAGAAATGTAGCCACCTATGTGCCACATGCAACATATGTAATACCAATATCACCATCATTGATAATGCAACATCATAACAATAAAACAACCAACCATAGGTAAGGGTAATTATCCTCAATGCAGGTGGCACACACTTGTTATCTAAGCACCCAGCAGGCAAACACTGGATTGTGAGGTTTTCCAACTTGACTACATAGCCAGATTTTGTCATAAAACAACAATAATAAAAACAAACATAAGCAATAATATCTGGGTTTGGTGGCTACATGTGGGATGGATACTCAGGTAGGGCAGTCTCCGGATGGCCTTTCCTTCAGTCTCTGCTCCACTCTTTGTCCCTGTATTTCCTTTAGACAGGAGCAATTCTTGGTTAAAATTTTCGAGATGGGTGGGTGACCTCATCCCTCAAATGGGGAACGTGCCTAACCTCTGGATATGGTCTGTACAGTTTCTCTCTCCCCTTTGTTGGGTATTTCAGCTAATGTCATCCCTGTTGAGTCCTGGGAGCCTCTTGCTTTCCAGGCATCTGGGACTTTCTGGTAGCTACCCCTAGTTTCCCATCCCCCCCATGCTACACACCTCTGTCCAATTTCCTGACCCTCTGTACATCTCCCTCATCTCCTTCCACACCTGATCCTGGCCCCCTTTTCCCCCTCCCTCTTCTCTCTTCCTCCCATGTCCCTTCCACCCTCTACCTCCCATGATTATTTTGTTCCCTCTTCTAAGTAGGACTGAAGCATCCACACTTTGGTCTTCCTTCTTCTTGAACTTCATTTTGTCTGTAAGTTGTATTGTGGGTATTCTGAGCTTTTTTCCTAATATCCACTTATCAGTGAGTACATACCATGTGTGTTCTTTTGTGACTGGGTTACCTTACTCAGGATGATATTTTCTAGTTCCATCCATTTGCCTGCGAATTATGAGAAGTCATTGTTTTTAATAGCTGAGTAGTACTCCATTGTGTAAATGTACGACATTTTCTGTATCCATTCCTCTGATGAAAGACTTCTGTGTTGTTTCCAACTTCTGGCTATTAAAGGTCCCATGGCTCCAGCTGCATATGTAGGAGAGGATGGCCTTATCTAGCATCAATGGGAGGGGAGGCCCTTGGTTCTGTGAAGGCTCAATGCCCCAGCATAGGGGAATGCTAGGGCAGTGAGGGACAAATGGGTGGGTGGGTGAGAAGCACTCTCATTGAAGCAGGGGGTGGGGGATGGGATATAGGGTTTGTAGAGGGGAAACCAGGAAGGGGAATAACATTTGAAATGTAAATAAATAAAATAACCAATAAAAAATTAAAAACAAACATAAAAGAAGAAATACTGTCTGTTCAACTGTTGTGTGCCATTTTTTTTTTTTATCAAACAGTATCACATATATCCTTCAAACTCTATGACTTTCCTACCGACAGACTAGAAATGAAGCAGTATGGTATCATATGACCATGTCCTGCCAAGTATATATAGCTTTCAAGTGTGCAAGAATAGATCGGTGCCTTGGTCTTTGCTCAGCCCTTATTCTGTGATGATAACATCAAACAAAGCAATCGATTGCAGTAGTTCCTCCTCTGTGAGAGATACAAAACATCCACAGCAGAGTTCAAAGGTCACCAGAATATCAAGATAATGTCATGTTGTTCAAGAACTCTAGAAAGACTAGGAGAAATACTCACCATGACTTAGTCCTTAGAGCAGATTGCCAAGCAGAAATCTATACCACAGATAGAGAGTGGGGTTATTTCATGTGTCACAAATAAAATATTTTTTGAAATGTTAGGTGAAAATACAAATTTGAATATCAAGGGGGAAATCTATCTGAAAGAAAAGGATTAAAGAAGGTGGGGTTGGTATGAATATGAAATAAGACCCAGGGAGGAAGACAGTACCAGTGATACCTGAAAGGCTGTATTGTGGGGACTGTACGAAGAAATAGACTCAGATACTGGGCAGCAAGAAAGACATTTGGTTAACAATGACAGAGATGTTAGAAACAGATTTTCACTAAGTTCTGTGCATGTCACTTCCCTATTATTTAGAGTTTAGTCATGAAAATTCTTCCCTGGGTATGTTAAGTAGGAAATGGTCTCCAGATATAACTCAAGTCATATATGACTTCACAGTCAGTAGGGTTTTTTTTTCATGGTACCCACTAAAATAAACTACGCCCAAGTTAAAATTAAATCATATAGAATGTATTCTCATGAAAAAATAGTCAAGTAAAATTTAATAACAGGAAGATAATAAATGTTCTGTGAATGAGTTTGTCTTTTCTTCGATATATATATATATATGACTTGTGTTTTATCTTTGGCTCTTTTTGTTCCATTTGTTTTGTCCTATTCCAATTTGTTTGTTTTCATTTTATCTTTTTTTATTAGTATTCTTTAGATGCCCATTTGTTTTCTAACTAAAGACATAAAGGGGGTAAATTTGAATAGGAGAGGAAATGGGAATGGTCTCAGAGGTGCTGATGGAGGAGAAACCATACTCAGAATATGTTGCATGAAAAAAATCTATTTTCAGTGAAAGAAAAATGGAAAAATGTTCTGGAAATTTCAAAATCATTTTTCTGAGTAATCTAAGGGTTAACAAGGAAAGACTGGTACACATCTTTAACCCCAGCACTCCAGAGGCAAAAGCAAGTGGATCTGTGAGTTTGAAGCCAGGCTTGTCTGCAGAGTGAATTCCAGGATAGAAGGGGCTACACAGAACCCTATCTTGGAAAGAAAAACCAACAAACAAACAAAAAAGGGAAGCGTTAAAGAAATAAAAATACTTAAAACTATGAAGCTGGAGAGATGGCTCAGTGGTTAAAAGCACTCATTGCACTTCCACAGGGCCTGGGTTCAATTCCCAGCACCCAAAAGATGCCTGAAACTTCCATTCCAGGGGATCTGACCCTCTCTTCTGGCCAGATATGCATGCATGTGTTGCCAAGCCATACTTATAGGGAAAAAAAAAACCTCATATACATAAAATAAATTAATTTTAAATACACAGGATTCAATTAACATAAAATTAACAGTTTTGAAGATATATTACACATAGCTAAAACACAGGAAAGTGTGCAGAAGTGTTAAATACTTATTTTAAAAAAGAGCTTAGGCAAACGGCTAAGAAAAGCAAACAAAATCAACCCAAAGTCAATAGAAAGAGCAAGATATATGAAAATAAAAGTAAACTTTTAAAATTACTCATTGACTCTAATTTGTGTCACCCATGTCCTGCTTAACAATGGAAGGTGGTCACCTACTAAAGCCATAATATTAAAGAAAACTGACTGTCCCACCCACAAAAGCCACCAACTGTCCATAGCTATTCAGTTAGCTGTGGGGATTCATGAACCTCTACTCTCCATGATATAATGTTGATGGGCTTAATCTTACTCACGTTATTTGCAAATAACCATGACTGATATGAGTCCACAAATGCAGTAAGGCATCCTGTTATGTTTAGAAGATACAGTTTTGCTCCAGCTCTCCCCAACTTCTGACTCTTACAGTCTTCCCACTTCCCTTCAGTGGCTCCTTCACCTTGTGGAGGGAGTGTGAACTACCTGTCCCATTTGTGGCTGAGCACTTCACTGACAGTCATTTCCTCAACTTTGACCAGTTGTGAGTTTCTATGTTAACCACCATCCACTATACAAAAACATATTTTTCTGATGAGGTCTGAGATATGCACTAATCTATGGATAAATATGTGCAAATTTGCAGGGCAGTCTGACACCATATCCTTTTAGCTGAATAATAGTAATAGGTTCACCTCTGGGGTCTATGTGGTCTCCAACCTTGGGATTTGGGCCAGGTTTACACTACCAGAAATGTGTCCTTTCTGTGGATTAGCTTTTAATCCAATTAGATTTTTCCCATAGCATACATGCCACTCTTGGACCAATGGACATATCTTGCCATGCTGGTCATCACTGTACCTCACAAACTTCAAGCTGGGTAAGACAGCTACTGAGTTTCTTCCCCACTCAGCAGCAGTCATGATACTTTCCCATAGTATGAAAGATATGCAGCAGGAGGAAGTTTCCTGATCAGTAATGGTTGATCTCTCCATTCCTGTGACATATGGTATCTTCAGAAATAGTGTTATATTAAAGTTCTGGTAAACAACAATGAGAAAAGGAAGACCATAAAGAAGAAAAAAAATGAAAAGATAAGAAAAACTCAACCAACAGAAAATGAAATGAATACAGGAAATCAGTGAAACTAACAGCTGGTTTTTTTAATTAAATAATAAACCTCTAGAATACTTAGAATGATAGAAAGAGGGAACAGGTTTAAGAAAGAGAAAGAGGGAAAATAGGAGAGAGAGGTAGTGAAGAAAGGAGGGGAAAGAGGAGGGAAGGAATCTAAAATCACCAATGCCATTGTGATTGTTGTTGATGGAGATGGAGGGGAGTACACTGTGGGCTATGCCGTCACTGAGCAGGTGGTCCCAGGTTGTCTAAGAAATCAGGCTGAGCATGAACCACTAATTGAGCTAGTAAGCAGTGTTTCCCCATTATTTCTGCGTCAAACACTTGCCTTAGTTCCTGCACTGACTTTCTTCAATGATAGATTGTTACCTGGAAGTATAAGCTAAAATAAACCTAAACCTTTTCCTTCCCTAAGTTGCTTTGGGTCATGGTTTTATCACAGCAACAGAATAAAAACTAGAACACAATATATTGGTGTGTGTGTGTGTGTGTGTGTGTGTGTGTGTGTGTGTGTGTTTGTACTGTAGGTGGAAGGCAGTTGGCAGTCAGAGATAAGTGAATATCAGGTATCTTCCTTGGTAGCTCCCCACCAGTTTGTTGTTTTGTTGTTGTTTGCTTTTTATTTTGTTTTGTGCTTTTGATACTGCATTTCTAAATGAACCTGGAGCTCACCACTTCAGCTAGGCTAAATGGCCAGAGAGCTCCAAGGACCTTTGTGTCTCAATCTCCCCAACACTGAAATTACAGACACATGATGCTGTGCCCCTCAAATTTCATGTGAGTGGTGAGAATCTGAATTCAGATATTCATGCTTGTCTGACAAGTACATTACCAAATGAACCATCTCCTCAGCCCTAAGATTTTTTTACATTAAAATGTAACTTTCCTAAAATGCACTTTACTAAGCTTAAGATTTCCCACAAAATTGCAGAGCTTCTGCAAGGCAAAAGACACTGTCAATGAGACAAAAAGGTCACCAACAGATTGGGAAAGGATCTTTACCTATCCTAAATCAGATAGGGGACTAATATCCAATATATACAAAGAACTCAAGAAGGTGGACTCCAGAAAGTCAAATAACCCCATTAAAAAATGGGGCTCAGAGCTAAACAAAGAATTCTCACCTGAGGAATACTGAATGGCTGAGAAGCACCTGAAAAAATGTTCAACATCCTTAATCATCAGGGAAATGCAAATCAAAACAACCCTGAGATTCCACCTCACACCAGTCAGAATGGCTAAGATCAAAAATTCAGGTGACAGCAGATGCTGGCGAGGATGTGGAGAAAAAGGAACACTCCTCCATTGGTGGGATTGCAAGCTTGTACAACCACTCTGGAAATCAGTCTGGCAGTTCCTCAGAAAATTGAACATAGTACTACTAGAGGATCCCGCAATACCTCTCCTGGGCATATATCCAGAAGATGTTCCAACCGGTAAGACGGACACATGCTCCACTATGTTCATAGCAGCCTTATTTATAATAGCCAGAAGCTGGAAAGAACCCAGATGCCCCTCAACAGAGGAATGGATACAGAAAATGTGGTACATTCACACAATGGAGTACTACTCAGCTATTAAAAAGAATGAATTTATGAAATTCCTAGGCAAATGGATGGACCTGGAGGGCATCATCCTGAGTGAGGTAAACCAATCACAAAAGAACTCACATAATATGTACTCACTGATAAGTGGATATTAGCCCAGAAACTTAGAATACCCAAGATATAAGATACAATTTGCTAAGCACATGAAACTCAAGAACGAAGACCAAAGTGTGGACACTTTGCTCCTTAGAATTGGGAACAAAACACACATGGAAGGAGTTACAGAGACAAAGTTTAGACCTGAGACGAAAGGATGGACCATCTAAAGACTGCCATATTCAGGGATCTGTCCCATAATCAGCTCCCAAACGCTGACACCATTGCATATACTAGCAAGATTTTGCTGAAAGGACCCAGATATAGCTGTCTCTTGTGAGACTATGCCGAGGCCTAGCAAACACAGAAGTGGATGCTCACAGTCAGCTAATGGATGGATCACAGGGTCCCCAATGGAAGAGCTAGAGAAAGTAACCAAGGAGTTAAAGGGATCTGCAACCCTATAGGTGGAACAACAATATGAACTAACCAGTACCCCCTGGAGCTCGTGTCTCTAGCTGCATATGTATCAGAAGATGGCCTAGTCGGCCATCAGTGGAAATAGAGGCCCATTGGTCGTGCAAACTTTATATGCCTCAGTACAGGGGAATGCCCTGGCCAAGAAGTGGGAGTGGGTTGGTGGGGGAGTGGGTGGGGGAGCAGGTGGGGGACTTTTGGGATAGCATTGGAAATGCAAATGAAATAAATACCTAATTAAAAAAAGAAAAAAAAAAGATTTCCCACATGCTTACACCCATATAATGACCAGTCAGGACAGTGCCAGAAGCTCAGAACATCCCTAGTGCTTCTTCTCCATCAGTATACATAGAAGTCACTGCTATCTTCATCTCTATCACCATATATTATGGTGTCTATGGTGATAATCTTTAATTAATATAAAGGAGCTCATAAAATGCATGGGATGGTGGTATTTTATTTTTCCTGCATGGCATTCCATCATACAAATATAGAAAAATATATTTTATTATTAATGTCTTTTCTTGCTCAGAAAGTGCAAAGGTCATCCAAGGCCTCACATGTGTTAGACTTGAGAAAGAAAACATTTCCACAATGATCTGATGAAGCAAGCTTTATTTAGACTGGCCAGACAACTGCCTCTCCCTAAATCAGCATTTCAGGCAGCATCCCTAGCTGTGTTTTGAGGTCCCTCTTATGGGGAAGGGTTAGGGTTAATAGAAAACAGCTGTTAAGATAACTGGCTTTTAGCACCTGGACAGAAGTGTGGGGGACTTGGCTCAAGGCTGCCTGTGAGTTAGATACTAACAAGAATACATCCTGGGGATGGGGAGTCAGCACAGGTGTTCAGGAGCTTAGCAAGGTAATGGGGTGGGCACACTTCATGGGGTTACAAGTTCAGCCATGTGCATGATTTGCATGATACAGTAGGTTTAGGAAATAGAAACGTATTCTTGTAAGGTGTGGAAGCATAATAGCAATGTATAACATTATGGCTCCTTAACAACAATGTGGCTCCTGTTTGGTTTCACTCTTTTTTTTTTTTTTGATTTTTTTTTATTAGGTAATTTCCTCAATTACATTTCCAATGAGTGCTTTTGCAGCTATGTCTTTTTTGGCCTCTCTTCCTCTTACTAAGTCACTATTCAATTATTAGGTCTTCTTGTTTTTTTTTTTTTTAACTATTCTTAATCACCACCCAATGACCTCAATTCTAAATATTATACCCATATTGTTACCACTCTAGTAATTCCTCACAATAAAGATTATATTTCAGCGAGTAGAACCATGGAAGAGGGGCACATCTGAATCATATACAAGCCACAGCAATAGGAATTTGAGATTTCTAGTTCAAGACTTTGTAAATAAAGTTAATAAAAATGTTTTTGAGCCTATCTTGGGTTTGTATGCATCTGTTTACCTTGAGTAGATTTTCCTGGTCATGGAAATGACATGTATTTAGCTTTGCAATTATCTAAGTAGTTCTATCAATTTACACATACCAACAATGTGTAAGAGTTCTGGTTGCTCCAAAAATTTATCAACACTTCATATTGTCTACTATAAGGGTTTGCTTTTGTGTAGTTTTATTATTAGTTTTGCACATTAGCCTTTCTGCAGGGTATGCACTACCTTCTCAATGTAATTTTAATTTTGTATTTCTTGAATGACTAATGGTATTTTGAATACTATTCATATACACGTTGGTTATTTGGATACATGATTTTATGTAGAACCTAATCAAGACTTTTGCTTATTAAAAAAACTTTACAGTATCTGAAGATTTCCTTACTGTCTTGTAGAAGGTTTAGTATATTTTCTATATAAATCTTTTGTCAGAAAAGATATCTCTGACCTATTTCTGACCATAGACATACCAGTCCTTGATACTACTACTCCCATCAAACCTGGTGCTGATCTGTTGTTTAGCTATTTCCTCCAAACTGAAACACTTTCCTTGAGAGAGATTAATAAAACTCAGAGAGTAAATAAAACTTACATCTCAGGAAGCTCTCAAAAGTTAAAAGCTTCACAGGGCCCTCCTCAGGCTTATGTACATGGTGACAATTGCTGGGAAGAAAACACTCTCTGACCAACCTGTTGTCGAATTGTGAAGAAAACTCTAGGAAGAAAGTTTTGTGAGTTATCACCCATGCTAAGAAGGGATTTTGATGTGTGGCATCCTAAGAGCTACTCCTGCTCCTGTAAGTCAGTAAACCAGTCAACTTACTGGTCCTCTAGAGTAGAATGGAAACAGAATAATTTCTTTGGTCCATCTTCAGAGCCCAATCTGGGTATCAGCTGTTTACTCACAGAACATAATGTGATCCTATTTGAAAATACCTCTACAGTTAAGGGTCTGAACCTTACTCAAGTCATCCACCATCTGCCTGTGCCTCAGGCTCAGCACATTGCCCTGGCCAACCAGCCAAGTGTATAAAAGGATCAAAGTATCCTTTCTTTCTCAGAAGAAAGTTTTTGTGCTAGTGAATTTTGTTAACAGAAACATAGACATATCTAAGAAGAGAGAATCTTAATTACAAAAAAAAAACCCAAAAAAACAAACAAAAAAAAAACAATACCTCCAAAAGTTTGACTTGAAGACCAGTCTGTGGAGTATTGTCTTAATAATGGATGTGGGAACACCCAACTCACTGTGCACAATGCTACCCCTGGGCAGATTATCTTGGGTTGTATAAGAAAACAGGCTAAGTAAGCCATGGGGAATAAGCTAGTAAGCACCATTCCTTCTTGGTATCTATGTCAGTTCCTGCCCTCCTCCCTTTCTCCCTCTCCCCCTCCCCCTCCCCTTCCCTCTCCCTCTCCCTGTCTTTCTCTGTCTCACCTCCACACTCATCCTTTCTCTCTTTTTCATACACACATTCTGCTCCATGCTGGGAATTATAGAAAAATGCATGATAAAGGATTAGGAATAGGCCCAGATGGAAAGAAGTTTACAATACATTGGGAAAGAAAGACATAATGCAGATGACATAATATAACAAGGTATGACATTAGCTAGTACAAGGATCAGTATAGAATCAAGAGTTTTAAAGCTTGGCATGAAGCACCACAAAGTGTTAACTTGAACTGAACAAAGAGGAGATATTTCTAGAGCACTTCCTTGAGATACTCTCTCCTTTCTCTTTTCAGCGTGCGAATTTCTTGGCTGCTTACATATAGAAGGCATTTATCAGATACTTACAGGTGTCACTGAGGCTTTGGGTGAGGAAACAAACAAATGCATAACTCCCATTCATTGAATACCTTTATGTGCAAGGCATATGTATTAAACTACATTTAATTTCCCCCAACAAATCTAAGGAGGAAATATCATGGTCCCTGTAGGAAAAATGAGACTCAAGAAAGTGATAAAGAAAACTACCCACAGCCATATGGCTGGCATCTGTAAGAACTCTTGAGTTAGTCATAGGCATAGGCAGTGTCTGGAGGAATCCTGTAGGAGTGTACTGCAAACAGTGTAAGACTGGCTTTCTTTAGGAGGGACAAAAAAAAAAAGAAAGAACTGAGAGACGAGAGGGAAGTGTGTGTGTGTGTGTGTGTGTGTGTGTGTGAGAGAGAGAGAGAGAGAGAGAGAGAGAGAGAGAGAGAGAGAGAGAGAGAGAGAGTAAAGGCACTTGTGTACGCAGAGGTCAGATAATGATGTGGGTATCTTGCTTTTTCACTCTCTGCCTATTCTCTTGAGGCTGGTTCTCTCATTTAACCCAAAGCAAGGATAACAGCCAGAAATCCTCTTGTTTCAGAGAATCTAGGTGCTCTTACCCACTAAGTCATCTCCTCAATACCATTTATTTACTTCCAGTCACCTTGGTGAACTCTTTGGCCAATATCAAACTGTCAACTTAATACCACCAAAGACTGACAAAGGTACCTCAAGATTTAGATTTTGGTTTTATTTAAAATGCATGCTAAGTGCTTTATATGAGTTATTTTCTTTAATTTATTAATTTATTTTTATGTGTATTATGAGCATATGCATGAGTTTTTGTGGCTCACATGCATGCAACAGTCCACAGAAGCTTGAAACTAAAGTTACAGGCAGTTATGAGCCACCATATGGGTGTGGGGAATTAACCCTGGGTCCTCTGCAAGAACAAGTGCTCTCAACTGCTGAGTCATATCTCCAGCCTGTGAGTTATTTAATTAATAGTCATAGATGAGAAAAAATGAGGATAAGAAAAAATATTAATTCTCTTAATACAAAAACTTACATGTAACAGAAGTGACAGTAATTATATTTCACAAAATGAAAGACTTTTAGTGAACAGAATGGCATTGCAAATTAGAAATTGCATTTTTGCAAATTTTACACTGCTTGGCACAGTAGAAGTCAACTGGCTTCTCACTGCTGCTTCTCCAGTAGATCTCTTATGATGTTGATTTGGCTGAAGTTCATGAATAAAAACTAACTTTATACAGATGCATAATTGGAATAGGAAGGTAACTGGGGTGCTTTGGTTTTGAGAACCCCCAAGGATCCTTTGAACACATTTTAAGAACTGGAGTTAGGTAATAGTTAACTTGGTTCCAGAGTCAAATAGTACAAAATAATAATTATTTATTTCTCTCTTTCCCAGGTACTAGATTCCACTCATCAAAGACTATAAGTATTAGCAGTTTACTGAGTTTTCTTCCAGAGATACCAGAAATACCTCAAGGAGGGAACATGCACAGAAACCACTGAAGAATCCCATTGCGTTTGTGTACTCTTCTAGCCTTTTATTTTATTTTGAGTCTGATATAAGGTTGTATAATGTTTCGAGTAAAATTACCCAACACTTACACACTGCCAGCAAACATCACTTCCTTATAACCTGTAATTTGTAAGCTAAATCCCTAGAAGCTAGGTGTTTGTGGTACAAGCTCTTGATTCCAGCACAAGCAGAGGCACACAGATCTCTGTGAGCTTGAGTCTAGCCTGACCTGCTGAGTAACTTGCAGGACAGCCAGGGCTGTTACACAGGGAAAGCCTGTCTTGAGAAGCAAACAAACAAAAGAAGGAGATAAATTCCTATAAATATAATTTTTGGAACAAAATATATACCCACTGCATCATAGATATAATCAAATATGCCCTGAGGCAGGAAACTTTAGTTCCACTTTCACCAGCAAAAGGGAGACGTGCCATTTTCTGCATGCATGACCACACACACACACACACACATACACACACTACTCAGGAGTCAGAACTGACTCCAGGACTCCAGTGGCCCCCAGTAATTCTCAGAATAGACCCTAGAAGTAGCTATCTATCTGGACAGCATAGTGGGTCCATCCATAGGTGCCACACCCAAAAATAAATTATTAATAAACACTCATACTTGACTATACCTGATACCCTATTCAGAGTCTGTGGCCATCTCCTACCCCCAGATCATCTGATTGACCCAAACATGTCTTACTAGACCCTGAGCAAATGCATCTTTACAATGTGATTTTTTACTCCAGCCATCTCTCCTAGCTGACTCTTGAACTCTATGCAGACTGATATCTCACTAGACCATGATACATTCACACAGCAGTGTGTAGCCCAGTCCACAGGGAATCAGGTGAAAGTGCAAACTTCCATTCAGTAGTCTATGGGACAGTGTTTCTGACTGGCATCACTCAAAAGCAAAAGTCTGATGAGGATTCTCAATGTCTAGCATAAAATGAAGCACTTAGTGAGATTCTTAAGACAGCTCCTCCCCATGAGAGGTTGGACCCAGCAACCCATATGTCCAGCTAGCCCCCAGGTGACAACGACACTGTTGAACCACAACGTCACCTGGATTAACACTAGCTCCTGGCTTTGTCTGATTCATATTGCTCAGGTCTCGATGGAGGACACACACACTTCAGAGATGTGACATACTTGAGATAAAGGGAAGCAGACACCAGTTACAGCAGGATCCGGGTATATCACAGACAATTTTCAGGTACGTACACTAAACTGTCTGAATCTTGAGCTTGGGTTACAAAGGTTCATTTTATCAGACTCTTCTTTCCTCCCTGCTGCTCCCTAGGCTCAGACTACAATGTGTTGTTCTGATAAGTAGCCACAAGCTCAAACCTTTTCAGCTCCATGCTTCTATTCTGTGCCCTTTGCCAGTGGGAGCCATCACACAATGCTGGAAAGACTGAAAGCTGAGAGCCAGTACTGTGCTCTTCCTATATTCATAAGCTCTCTGATTCTGCCCCCCTGTGTCTGCTTTGTGTATCTTGCTATAACTAGAGGCTTAAAAGGAGGAACTGGTCCTAGACTCAACACTGCTTTGCAGTGGGCACAGCCAGGGCAGATACAGCATAGCGTACATATGTGTACAGTGGAGGGGTGTCTATTAAAGTAGAAAGAAACCTGTAATAAGCAATGCCTATTCATCTGTTTTCTTTGTTAGGTAAGTAATTGTAGAGCTCAGGTTGCACCCTGCCCAAAGTTACTATGAGGGACTAGAGGCCAGACAGGCAAACGGGTAACGAAAGGGCTCACAGATAATAAATATAGCGAATTTATGGTTTCTTCCTCAGCCTTTTATGTCAATCTAATTCCCTCTCTTCCATTCTGTGCATGATCCCAGCCTATTTCACCCATTCAATACCACTACCTAACTTTTTTTCCTGTCTTGATAGTTTTTTAAATGCTCTAATGCAGTGGTTCTCGTCCTTCCTAATGCTTCAATCCTTTATTACAGTTCATGTTGTCGTAACCCCCAACCATAAAATTATTTTCATTGCTACTTCATAACTGTAATTTTTCTACTGTTATGAATTGTGATGTAAATATCTGATATGCAGGATCTCTGTGGAAGGGGTCATTTGACCTCCAAAGGAGCCACAATCCATAGGTTGTTATTCCTACAGGTTAACATACTTATACTTTTCTGTTACTTACATCCACCTAGAGAATTTCCTTCCAAGTGATTGCTCACACTGTCTGTTCAAGCTTCCTCATGTATGCCGACCATTGAGAGAAAAAGCCATATGGCTACCCCAAGTGAAGATTATCTGAATAGGGCAAGGTGAGAAGACTGTATGGAGGGAGTCTGATTCTCAGCTGGAGCTGCACAGCTGCTTACAGCCAAACTTCCAACTTGAAATTTTTAATCATTTAAATGTGCCTATTGATACATAATCATGTGAGCTACAATTATAAGCAGGAGACCATTCCAGCTTCTCACAACTCATGTTCACTGAAAAACAGTAAACAAGTAATTAAATTTTTGTATGCTAAGTACTGATAAATTAAGCAAGGAAGGAGCCACAAATTCTATTTTACCAAAAGCCCTTTAAAGACTACCTTACAGAAAAAACAGCATATCCTTAGATATGGAGGAAGTAAGGGCCCAAGGACTATGCTTGGGGCACTCAAGTCTTCAAGATAAGACACTAAACAGGAACTAGCAGCAGAAATTCAGTTCTAGAAAGAACAGAAACTAGGGGAGTGAACAAAATTAAAGACAACTCTTTCAAGTAACTTTGTGAAGGAGAGTGGGGAATGGACGCCTAGAGATGGAAGTAGCATCAAGAGAGAAATGCTTTTTTTCTTTTTCTTTTTCTTTTTCTTTTTCTTTTTCTTTTTCTTTTTCTTTTTCTTTTTCTTTTTCTTTTTCTTTTTCTTTTTCTTTTTCTTTTTCTTTCTTTCTTTCTTTCTTTCTTTCTTTCTTTCTTTCTTTCTTTCTTCTTCTTCTTCTTCTTCTTCTTCTTCTTCTTCTTCTTCTTCTTCTTCTTCTCTCTCTCTCTCTCTCTCTCTCTCTCTCTCTCTCTCTCTCTCTTTCTCCCTTTTTATGTTTGCATGCTTGTTTAAAACAGAAGTAAGTATATGTGTGTGTGCTCATAAGAACAATCCATTAGGGTATTGTAAGAACTAGTAAGACAGAAAAACTATTACATTGTGGCCATGAATGGGTGAGACAGACTGGAATCCTGCACAAAATGAACAGGAGTTAGAGTGGAGTATGGAGGATTAATCTATGACTCAGGACTGAAGACAGAGTCAAATGATACCATAAAGAGGAACCGGTAGCAAAGAAACTGGAAGTTTAGATCCTATTTTCTCAGTGAAATAGGAAGCAAGGTGGTCAGAGTTGATATTGGAGAGTTAGGGAAAAAAAACAGAAAATTCTAAATAATAACCTGTGGACATAAATGCAGCTGATAGATATTAACTGTACCTTTTTTATTAATGATTCCATTCGTTTACATCTCAAATGATATCCCACTTGCCAGTTACCACCTCCACCAAACCCTCATCCCATGATATCCCACTTCCCGGTTACCCCTCTGGTACCCTCCCATCCCACTTCTTCCCTCCCCCTCCTTTTTGCCTGTATGAGAGTGTTCCCCTACTCACTCACACTCTCCTACCCCACTGCTACCTACTCTGCGGCATCAAACCTCCCCTGGACCAAGGGCCTCCCCTCCCGTTGCTGTCCGGCAAGGCCATCTTCTGCTACGTATGTATCTAGAGCCACAGATCCCTCTAGGTACACCCCTTAGTTGGTGGTCTAGTCTCTGGGAGAACTGGGTGGTCAAGCAACCTATGTTGTTCTTCCAATGGGGTTGCAATTCTCCTCTGCTCCTCCAGTCCTTCTGCCAGCTTCCCTACCAGGTTCCCTGAGTTCAGTCTGATGATTGGCTCCAAGCTGCATCTGCATTGGTCATTTGCTGGCTGGACCTCCCCAGGAACTGCCACACATGGTTCCTGACCATGGCCACAGTGTTGGATTTGGTGTCTGCAGACATGATATATCCACAGGTGGGACCGTTCCCCAGTTGGCCCCTCCTTCAGTCTCTGTTCCATTTTTTTGTTTCTGTTCTTCCTTTGGACAGGAACATTTCTGGGTTTAAAAAAACTTTCAGAAGGTTGGATGGACCCAACCCTTGACCAGGGGCCGAGTCTATCTACTGGAGGTGGTCTCTACAGGTTTTGTTTCCCCTTTCTCTGTGCGTTACAGCTTTTAAATGGACCCTTTAAACATGGCTCATCCAGAGAGTGACACCAGTCCATATATGGTTATATGAGTTTTCCAAATCATATTCAACGTCATTGGTGCAGGGAGATAGATCTAACGAAGTCTGAGATTTTGGTCATTGAACATGACAAGATCATAAAAAAAGGTAAAGCAGTTGAGAATGTAGGAGATGGGTTTATTGTCTGCTCATGTGCTTTACTGTCCTCTCATGGGTCTTATTGTCTGCTTGTGGGTTTGGGGATGATGAATTAGAAAGACATAGGGAAGCAGAAAGTCTGTAGAAGGACTGGAGAGTTGGCTCAGTGGTTAAGAGCACTGACTGCTCTTCATTATTTCAAATCCCAGGAACCACATGGTGGCTCACAACCATTCATAATGAGATCTGACGCCCTCTTCTGGTGTGTCTGAAGACAGCTACAGTGTACTTAGATATAATAAGTAAATCTTTTTTTTTTTTAAAAAAAGAAAGTTTTTAGAAATATTGAACATCAGTGGCATTCAGGTCCCACTAGGGACAGAGGGCTGTGGTATCAGGATACTACAAAATATGGACAGTGAAAGGACTGGTGGTCAGGGACTAGGAGTCTTAGAACAGAGACTGTGAATATTGGAAATAGAAAGATCCAGGAGCTAATTGTAGCTGGACTTTTGGTTACATTCTTGGGTTCTTTTTCCTACCTCCATATACCACCCCTATCCCTTTCAACAGCCCGCCCCCCAACATTGGGTAGAAAAGGAAGATTAGAGAGGAACTGAACAACCATATCATTAGACATTAGACTACTTCCTGCTGATTAGAGGTGTCCAGTTCTTTGGGGCAAATTCGATCTTCATCTTTGGGACATCTCCAACCATTAATCTAACAAACAGCAACTGGGGTAGCAGTGGCAGGTGCTGCAGCAGAGGGAGAACAATAGCTGCCACTTCTCTTGGGGCTCTGGAATTTATATACCCTCTGAAGAGACTCCAGAATTCCAAATGTAAGCTATCTTCAGCTGGCAAAACCACACTGCTGCAAGAGCACAAGGGAAATCAGTCAGCTGCTGTGGACAATCTGAAGCAGTCCCATACCCCACACATGGGACTAAAACAAAAACATATTCCCATAATAATTCTGTGTTTTCAAAGAAACAAAAAATGCTCACTACAACTAATCATGAGGATAGTTGCATAAAGGGAATTTAAGGAATTCCTTAGCTGGGGCCCTAAAATAAATGTGAGCATTGAAGTAGAAGTTAAACAATGGTCTTAAAACAATTGTACATCCCTTTACATGGTAACTCTGTAGCTCTTCACTGGGCATGGCTTGGCTTTGTGAGATTCTCTGGTATTAGAAGGCAGAAGAAGTGATAGTGACATGTGAGAATGTTACCTTCACAAACTCTTAAACTAGCCTGAGAACACCATATAAAAGACCCTAAATGGGCTGACTCAACATCCACAAAGAGTTAAGCTGAGGCACCACACACATAGCAAAGCATAAATACCTCAAAAAGTAGGAAGGGGATCTGGAGCTCAAAAATCCGTTTTGCCACGGGAGGGATGGGAGTTATAAATGTTTTAGGTGGCTTAGGATACCCACCCATGTTGACTTGCTCAACTTAAACAACGAAGGGAAGCTGATAGGCCTACAGTTTCAGGTACACAAATACATGAATGGCTTTATCACACCAGTCAGGACCAGTCAGCCAGAAGGGAGTCCCTGCTAGCCTTTGTCTCAGATTAGCAGGGTAAGGAAGAAACCAAAAATTTGCCATATTTATTATTTATTGGTATGCCTTTTCCTTACCTGTCAAGGATCTGTCTAGCTTTGTGTCCAAAAGAGTCACTTAGGGCAGGACACAGCCTGAGCATACAGTTATCTACCTACCTAAGTGTGTATTGTTGTTCACGTGCTTTACACCTCTCCATTACATATATGTATATGCCATGTATATATGTACTGCCCTCCTGAAATATCATGAATGATACTTGATATGAGTTTGGAGAAAAGAGACTTAACACTGCCCAAGCTAAAATTCAAAGAGCAGGGTCTTCCTGAACCTGTCTGGAAAAAAAAGAATTCATGGGTTTCTGGGACAAAGGCCCAAAGCAAGCATATATTTGCAATACCCACAAGCAAATATAGGCATGCTTTAGAAGTCCTTGGAGGCAGTATTAGATTTTCAAGGAACAGATGGAGGTTTTCACAGACAGTATTTCTTGCTCCTTGAGTTCCACATTAGGGTGCATCACAGGTCTGGATTATCCAATCAGGAAGGCATGGCTGATGAAATGCTAGAAAGTACACAAAACAGGACTCTCCCTAAAACAGAGAACCATGGTTGGTAATGTTTGTTGATTTCTATGGTAGATAGTTGCAAGCTGTCAACATGTGTGCAGAGGGAACAGATGCACACAACTGACTCTATGAGCCACAATAAGCATCTGGCTTCATCTTGGGCCTGGATACTTCTTATCATCTCTTCGCAGACACTTCACAAATGAGCAGGCTACAGAAAACTAGTAGAGTCCAGGCTCTAGAGATCTATATGTACACTGTGCAAGGGACCTGGGGCAGACTTCTACAAGAAACTATTCACAGGCCTGGGAGGGTCAATGGCAAAATGGGCCTTTGCTTTCTCCTCCAATCACAGCCCAGGTCATGTCTCCTGAGGATCACCTTGCCCCACATGACATTGTTCTCCAACTTTGGTTGACTCTGCACTAGAGCTGTCTAGAAGTTATCTAGAAGTCCTGAGTGCCAAGCTGAATGTCTGCCCTCTTCAGCACTAGCATGAACAGCAGGAAGCAGAAATCTCTGCCTCAGTCATTCCTGACTGCCACCCTAGTTTCCCCAGTGAGAGCTGACAGGGAAGACATGGAGGAGTAAACACAGGGACAGAGCTGATAGGAAATGAAGAGACCCCTCTAGACACTCCAGCAGAATATTTCCCCCTTTTCCAATGTGCCTTAATGTTCAAAGACCACTGCTGTAGAACAGTCTTTGTAATCAGGAAACATTTACTAAAGATCCCAGAAGGGAGAGCAGCAGAAGCCCAGGGTGATCACAGATTGATGGTGCAGGTGCAGCATAATTAGCTGATAGGTATTTGGGTCAAATACTAAAACTCTGATCAATAGCAACATACTGAACATTTTTCTTTATTTTACAATTTTCTTAGGTTTTATTTCACATGTGCCACTTCTGCATATTTAAAGATACAGGGGACATTTCAGTACAAGGGCACAGTAATGGGAAGTCAACCCTGGGTACCTCAGAGATCTGCCTTAGCTGTTTGGAAATATTCAAATATATCTTATCAACCATAGTCACCTTGCTGTGCTATGGCGCACGAGAAGAGCTGGGCTGTCCAGTTTCAGCCCTGTCCTGTTTACTGTCCTCTCTCCTTCCAAACTCTCTCCACCCTTCTTCCAAACTCTCCTCAAGACTCTGTCTGTAACCACTACTTGACTTTCTAAATCTGTGAGACAAGCTTTCTAGAGATTTCATAGCATGATTCACATGGAAGAACTGTCATTGACAATCAAGAAAAATCCCTTTCTATGTTTCCTATGAAGAAACCCAGTAAGGAAAGAAGGAATACAGACATTGTGGTCAGAACTTCTGGTAATGACAGGCATTAGAACAGGACTACTGCACGACAGCCGGGTCTCTGATAGTCACTGTCTGGGGGTACAGGGATACTTTTCACATTGCTTCATAGCATCTTTTCAAGGTAAGCATTCATTAATATCCCCTGTTCCAGATGGGGAACTTAGACTCAAAGAATTGGATTGATTCATCTAAGGTCAAACTGCTATTATGTTATAACAAAGCTCATATTTCCCCTCTTGAGGGATTCTTCAAAGAACTAACTGGAAAGAATTCATGTACAAATATACACTGTGTGGAAGAAGTCCAACAGTGGCAAGCTGTCTGTTGGTCCCTTGTTTGTCTCAAAGCAGTCCTGATTTAAGATAATAATAATAATAATAATAATAATAATAATAATAATAAATAATAATACATAAAACAATAGCAATAATTCAGAACCCTTTTCAGCAGAGTCTCAGTTTCTATCTAGCTCCTGTGTTCTGTCTCCTGTTGGATACAGGCATCTCTTACTCCTTGAGCCCATTTTCCATTTCTGTGTCCAGGTCATACCCTCCTCCTAGCTCTCTCATTGTGCCTCACTAGGGCTGTTGAGTTAACTGTAAATCTACCTGTACCATATAAAGGCCATGTGATATGGATCAGCCTAAGCCAAACAAACAACCTAGTACCCTGAGTTTTAACCTGTTAAATAATGGATTATCCTACTAGGAATTTACTGTCTTAACTGTGTCAAAAGGGATTATTTCTTCATTACACAACACTCTTGGCCCTGTTTATTAAATAACAGTGGTAGTCTTGTTTTTTTATGCAACAATAATGAAAGGAAAGAAGGAAGAAAGGGAGGGAGAGATGGAGGGAGGGAGGGAGGGATGAAGGAAGGAAGGAAAGAACGAACAAACGAACGAAAGAAAGAATGAAGAAAGGAAACCTTTTCCAGGGATGACAAGGCCTTTTGCCCTCTAAGAACATTTATTGATTGAAATCCATGAGGTTGTTGAATTTATTACTCTTTGCCAAGACTAGTCCTCTTTCTAGAACCTTTGTGGAGACTCCAGGGGCAGGCTTAGCACTTTAATTAGAGGTTGGAAAGTCCAACCATTGTAGGGTTGGGTTTGAACATCCTCTATTTCCATGCAAACCCTCATTCTCACCATTCTGTGTCCTGGGGCACAGATTTCAACAATCTGCACCTTTGAGATGTCACCTATAAAATGAGAATCCTCAAGAGGTTTTAAATACTAAGTTCAACATCTAAAGCCCTGGGCGTGGGTAGATCACTTAGGAATCTTTAGTTTGCAGAGGGCTGTAAAGTCCCCTTTTGTGTTCTCCTTACACACACACACACACACACACACAGGCTAAATCACTGAGTAAATCATTTACACACTTTTTTTTCTGTGACTCTATTGAATTAATGGTTTAATGTGGGTAGAAAGGATGTGAGCACTCTTTTTATCATTTCAACTTCAGGGTTTAGTAAACTCTAGGCACTAGTAAATAGTTCCATTGGTTGAAGAAATATAAGCATCTCCTTATCTTTGTTTTTCAGAGTGCTACGTGTTTAATAGCAAAGCAAATATAAAGGTCATTGTCCGTGTCCTGTAGAAGAGTTTACAATGGAGATTCCAGCTGTCACAGAGCCCTCCTACAACACAGTTGCCAAGAATGACTTCATGTCTGGATTCTTATGCTTCAGCATAAATGTGAGGGCATTTGGAATCACAGTGCTGACTCCCCTGTACTGCCTGGTTTTCATCATTGGCGTGATAGGCAATGTCTTGGTGGTTCTGGTGCTCATACAACACAAGAGGCTTCGAAACATGACCAGCATCTACCTGTTCAACCTGGCTATCTCTGATCTGGTCTTCCTCTCTACATTACCTTTCTGGGTTGACTATATCATGAAAGGAGACTGGATTTTTGGTAACGCCATGTGTAAGTTTGTGTCTGGATTTTATTACCTGGGCTTGTATAGTGACATGTTTTTCATCACCCTGCTTACGATTAATAGATACCTAGCTGTTGTCCATGTTGTGTTTTCTCTGAGAGCCCGGACTGTCACTTTTGGCATCATCAGTAGCATCATTACCTGGGTCCTGGCTGCCTTGGTTTCTATTCCTTGTCTCTATGTTTTCAAATCCCAGATGGAGTTCACTTACCATACCTGCAGAGCAATTTTGCCCAGGAAGAGCCTGATACGTTTTTTAAGGTTTCAGGCTCTAACAATGAACATCCTTGGGCTAATTTTGCCTCTGTTGGCCATGATTATCTGCTACACACGGATCATCAATGTTTTACACAGAAGACCCAATAAGAAGAAGGCCAAAGCCATGCGCCTGATTTTTGTTATTACGCTTCTCTTCTTCCTCCTCTTGACCCCTTATTATCTGGCTGCCTTTGTTTCTGCTTTTGAAGACGTCCTATTCACCCCTAGTTGTTTGAGAAGCCAACAGGTGGACCTGTCCTTGATGATAACTGAAGCACTTGCCTACACCCACTGCTGTGTCAACCCAGTCATTTATGTCTTTGTGGGTGAACGGTTCCGGAAGTACCTCTGGCAGTTGTTTCGGAGGCATACAGCTGTATCCCTGCCACAATGGCTGCCCTTCCTCTCGGTGGACAGAGCACAGAGGGCCAGTGCCACGCCTCCATCCACAGCGGAAATTGAGGCCTCTGCCGACTTATAATTCAGACCCTGGAGACCAACAAAGGCCCAGAAGGGTGAAAAGACAATGTGCCTCTCCAAGACAGATATGGAGGATTCATTGTCTTGTAAAACAGAGGAACCTTGCAGGTAGCTTAGATAGAATGTTTGCCGCGATCTTCTTCCTGTCAGAAAGGGGATGTATGACCAAATTGATACATTCCAGAGACTGGGACAATAGGTTCCAGGGAAGGGCTTAGACCCAACAAGAAGTAGGGTTTGTGCACTGGCACTCCCACTCCCAGTGATTGTGGAACCAGTTGAGTACACAATTGAGTACTGAACTTGGAATTCAATGGAATTCACAGATGCCTCCTCTACCTCTTGAAATCTCTGGGACTCAAGGTTAAAGTATTTGAAACATATTGAGGCACTGCTTTGTCATTTGTAGGGAAGTAAGTAGGGAAGGATATTCACCTTTCCTGTTTATAGTCTTCTCCCTAAAGGATCAGGCCTCTAAGTATATAATATAATTAATATAATATAATAATGTACGCTACATATATTATATTTATTATATTACATTAACCTCCATCTCACCTTACTAATCCTACAGGGTCTATGTATCTAATCTGGAGTAATAACATGTAACTGATTTGTGTTTACTTAACAGCAGAGTCAATATGTGTTGTGTGAAATTTAATCTGGAATAATTATATGCTCTACTGTGGAACTTGGTTTACCTGATGGTCACATTTTCAGTGGCTGCCATCTGCTTACCTTGGGAGACTTTACTGGGTTTGATAACTCCATTTACTGATTTTATATCATACTGGGAACTTATAGACTTTTATTTTCTAGTGTTTTATGTCTCACAATAACTTCTTTCCCTGTGATACCTATGTATTCATTTCTATGTTGAAAAGAAAGTCTTAATTATGGTGTAATAAATTTCATCAACTTTTTATTTTGCTTCTGCTTTTCAAATATTGTTTGAAGGCTTCTTGGGCCCATCTTTTCTAATTTGTCCAATATTTTCTTCCACTGTGGCAATATTTCATATTTTAGACCTTAAATCTGACATGTAACTGCAACAATTTACTCAATTTCTCAGAGATTAATTATTCCAATCTTTGAAGTATATATGATAGTGATGGTTTCCTGATGAGATTGTCGTGAAGAATAACTAACAACACACACAAAGTGCTAATGTAAATGTCTGCCACATAGTATCATGTAAGTGAATGTAGAGTTAAAATAAATGTACTTAATTATAATGTTTTTGTAAGTCATAGAATATGTGAAGATGAAGCAAAAAAAAAAAACCAGAAAGATGATTCTAATAACTAAAGCTTCAGAAATACCAACCAGAAAAAAATGAGTTTTTATTTTTTCATAATGAAAGGACAATGTCAGCAAGGGCATTAAGAAGCCATAATGTAGGCTGATTTTGCTTTCTTCTCTGTCAAGTTTCTATGTTGTCCAAGGGTTTGGTCTTTATAGCTCTGTGTACTCTAAAAATGGACCAATATTTATTTCTAGTCTTTTCACTTCCCATTCTCACTTTCTAGAGTAAGAGCTTCCTGTCTAAAAAGAGCTGGTAGACTGCTGTTCTGTGCTACATCTGGATAATATCTTCCTAAAAGCATTGCTCAGGATATTCCCTGTCCCCTGCTACATCTCCATAATGGGGAATCCATGAAGCAACACCTTAGCTAGAGTGACACACCAGCTGTCTTGTCCTCTTTGAATAGCTTGCTCCCTCCATTTCCTTGGGAAAATAGTGACTTTATCATTACTATGACAGAATACCCACCAAACAGAAACTTAAGGAAGGAAGGGTTCATTCGGCTCACAGTTTGAAGTCATAAGTGTGTGAGGTGACTGTGGGTTAAGATTCAGGAAAATCTCACAAACAATATCTTGAACTATGTTAAAGCCCAAATGTGTCCTGAGTTCCTTGTGATCTGTGTGTGTATAGTAAGAATTTACTTGATGGCCTTTTTAATCTACGTTTTTATCTTATCACCCTATAAACCTGTACCTTAGAAACCACCTTAGGGTTTCTCTTACATAAAAAAAAGTTTCTGAGCAGGTGAGATGGTTCTGTGCGTAAAAGCACTTGCTACATAAAACTGAGTTGGAGTTCAGAACTCATGGTTGAAGAATAGAACAAACTCCTGGATGTTGTCCTTGAACATGCTGTGACATGTGCACACCACACCCACACAGACATATAACATAAACACACAATAATACTAATATTTTCTAAAATGTATAAGGAGAGAGTTTCTTAGATAAGTATAGTAAAACATTTTGCTTAATTTTCTACAAACCCTGAACAATGTAACTCAAAAAGCTACCCAAAATCCTATAAATGGCTATTGTCAAGACACTTTATGGGGCTGAGAGTACTTGCCTAGCATGCATAAAGCCTTCCGTTTGATCCCTAGGGCCACATAAACATGAAATGATATAATCCTATAATCCCAGCACTGAGGAGGCAAAGTCAGGAAGATAAGGAGTTCAGAATCAATATGAGCTATGTGAGAACATGTTTCCAAAAAATAATAAGTCTAAAATGACTCCCTGGGTAAAATGCTTGCTGCAGGAGCATGAGGACATGAGTTCTAATCCCCGGAGCCCATATAAATCCAGAGGTTGTAATATACATCTGTAATACCAGTTCTCCTAAAGAAGGACAGAATCTCTGGAAGATCCTGAGTCAGTTAGCTTCATGTATCCAGTAGTGAACAAGTATCCAGACACTGCCTCAAGCAAGGTGGAAGTCAAGGACCAAAACTAGAGATTGCCCTCTGAAACACATGCAATGGTAGGCTCATACCCATACTCACACACTTGCTTGCACATGTACATGTGTGCTTGAACATTCACATGCATACATACAAGCAAATCCAGGGAGATTTAAAAACTAATGATAC
Organism: Mus caroli; assembly: GCF_978045245.1. Classification (NCBI taxonomy): domain Eukaryota; kingdom Metazoa; phylum Chordata; class Mammalia; order Rodentia; family Muridae; genus Mus; species Mus caroli. The sequence goes on along the minus strand of NW_028227266.1, from coordinate 122,818,782 downwards.
CACATTTTCCACGGTGATTGCTAACTGGACTGAGCATATGGAACAAACCTATGATCCCGTAATCTCAGAAACTGGGAGGACCAAACATAAATATCATGAGTTTGAACCATGCTTGAGCTATATAACAAAATCTTGTCTCAAAAAATGTCTCTTTAAAAGACACTTAAATGTGATTATTCTTCTCTCTTGAGCAGCTATACCCACTTTAGGGCATGACCTACTGTCCTGTTATATATCTGTCCTCCTCTGTGTTTAATTCTGTATGCCATGAGCATTTTATATCAGGAATGGAAGGACATACCCATATCTCTCTATACAGTGTCAAAATTTATTGAATAAGCAATAAAGCCATATCAGTTTGTTGACTGGAATTTGCCAAATAAACCCAATATTGCTTTAATAGCTGGTGATTATCAATAACACACTCCTTTATTCCAATAACATCTGTTCATATGTGTACCTGTGTGTTTGTGTGTGCACATGTGCACACATGTGGAGGCTAGAAGACAGCCTCAACACCCTCAGATATAATCCACCTTTTTAAAACTTCTTTTTATTTTGTGTATATGAATTCCATGAGCCTAGGACCATGGAGATCAGAAGTGAGTATAGCATTTCTTGAAGCTAGATTTACAGGTGATTGTAAGCCATCCATTGTGGGTGGCTTACCTTCTAGCCTCAGCCTTGATTTTTGAGACAGGTTCTCTCATTGACCTAGAGCTCACAAAGCTAAACTGGATAGCCATCAAGCCACAGGGATCTGTCTGTTACCTCCTCTCTAGCACTAGCATCACAAATTCATGCTAACATGCCCAGCTTTTAAAATACAGGCTTTGAGGGATCAACTCATGTCCCCATGTTTGCAAGTTAAGCAATTTACCAGCTGAGCTTTCACCCCAGCACATTAATTCCATTTTAATCAATATTAGCTCTCAGATCACAAATGAACACTTCACACAAGAGTATACAAATATACAGGCTACAAAATTGCAAAGAAAATATTAAAGAGGCTTCAGAGTTAAGAAACATTATCCTGAAGAGCAAGGTAGAGAACACAGGTACAAGGAAAAGTCTATAGGGACCAGATAAAAGTCTTCACTTCAGTCTCAAACCTGTTCAAGGCCAGAGGTATCAAATGGAGGTCTGGATAACAAGCTAATTGGGGTTCAGTTTAAAGTGGGCAGAGTGTCACTAAGCTTGAGTTGGAACCCATTCTCAGTGGCAATTTTCTTGGACCAGGATCAAGATGAGTGACTAGGTAATCAGTCAGCATGTTTTCCACTTGTCAGTCTGGGGATGTTCCTTCTTACCTGCACCAGGTAAGGGGATTGCATCTACTGTAGTTCATAATCTAATGTCTCTGGTGTTTTTGATATGATGTGGTATGTTCTCACATATCAAAACGTATTGGTATAAGTAAATAATAAGTTTGTGCCTCCTAGTATGCTGGCAAATAGTGGTTGCTTGCTTATATAAACAAGATGTGGAGCCATTTTTCCTTGATTTTTATGCTCAAAATGGAGTAACTCCAGTCAAGACTATGCTGTATAAAATGACATTGTTCAAGGCTAGACACTATCTGAAAGTTGACACAACATAGATGTACTTGCTAGTTTTGTGTCAACTTGACACAGGCTGGAGTTATCACAGAGAAAGGAGCTTCAGTTGGGGAAATGCCTCCACGAGATCCAGCTGCAACGCATTTTCTCAATTAGTGATCAAGTGGGGAAAGGCCCCTTGTGGGTGATGCCATCTCTGGGCTGGTAGTCTTGGTTCTACAAGGGAGCAGGCTAAGGAAGCCAGGCAAAGCAAGCTAGTAAAGAACATCCCTCCACGGCTTCTGCATCAGCTCCTGCTTTCTGACCTGCTTGAAATCCAGTCCTGACTTCCTTGGTGATGAACAGCAATGTAGAAGTGTAAACTGAATAAACCCTTTTCTCCCCAACTTATTTCTTGGTCATGATGTTTGTGCAGGAATAGAAACCCTGACTAAGACAATAGAGAAGCCAGAGCTGGCTCAGCCTGCCCTCATTATATGATTTTTTTTCTTATATTCAAACTGCTTTAAACCAACAAATCCTGAAATTATTTTCTGTGAGCTATTCAAGATCTCAGTTTCACCTAAAGAGAAGTCTGTGAAAAAAGTCCTCAGTCTACATAACCTACAGTGTTGAGTTAAAACCCCCACTTCACTGACCAGTAGACATTTTCAAAGCACATTGTCATTTATACTTTCTAAAATGCCACTTTGCAGTGATGAAGGTCAGGAGAATGCCCACTTCTCAGACCTATAATAATGGGAGAAGGGATGGTCATTGTTGTGGTATCACCAGAATCACTATTGTTTGAACTTTATTCCTTTTTATTGAAAATATTTTTATATAATATATTCTGATTATAGTTTCTTCTACCCAAATTCTCCCCAGCTGCTCCCCACCTCCACTCCTGTCTCTATCTACACTCTTTCTGTCTTTCATTACTAAGAAAATAAGTATCTAAGTAATAATAATAATAAAATAAGATAAAACAAAAACAAACAAGTCAGAATAGGACACAAACAAAAATAAGAAAAAAAAAACACAAAGAAACACAGCAAGAAGTACGTGGATATGGAGATGCATATGTCCACACACACAAGAATCACACAAAAACACAAAATCAGAAGCCATATTGTATATGCAAAGGGCCTACAAGGTAAATAGATGATTAAATAAATGTCCTGACACAACATTATGAGACAAAGAACCTCCAAAGATGCCATTGAGTTCATGTTGAGTTGTTCATCTACTGCTGAGCATGAGGACCTACCCTTAACGGTTTGTTTCCCCCATGAGACTCCTTTGAATAAAACTTTATTTTCAAGTGGTTATCAATTGAAGACAGCTTCTGGATTAGGAGTGGGGTCATGTGTCTACTTCATCTTTCACCTCTAGGACCACATCTGGCAAAGATCTCTGCAGGTTCTATACATGTTACTACAGTCTCTGTAAGTTCATATGTGTGTTGGTCATTCTGTGGTTCTAGCTTTGTTTACCTGTGGTCTTCCATCTCCTTGGCTCTGGCACTCTTTATGCTTCCTCTTCTGCAGAATTCCCTGAGCCCTGAGGAGAAGGAGTTGGTGAAAACATCCCATTCAGGGCGGAGTGTTCTAAGATTTTCCACTTTCTGCACATTATCTGTCTATTCCCATCTGGTGCAAGAGGGAGTTTCTCTGAAGATTGCTGAGTACAGATCTATAAGTATAGCAAAATGTCAATAGAAGTCACTTTATTGCTGTGTTCCTTTAGCACAGTGGTTCTCCATTTTCTAATGCTGTTACTTTTTAATACAATTCCTTATGTTGTGGTGACCCCTAGCCCATAAAATTATTTCATTGCTATTTCATAACTATAATTTTGCTACTTTTGTGAATTGCAATGTAAATACTGAATATACAGGATATCTAATATGCATCCCCTGTCAAAGGGTCATTCAAACCCAAAGGGCTCACAGGTTGAGAACCACTACTTTGGCAAAACATTAGTATTTCATTTTCTCCTAGGTCCTGGGCCTATTTAGTTTCAGGTTCTTAACCACCAGAGCAATGTCAGGTATGGGTTCCATCTTGTGGAGTAAGCCTTAAATTAAATCACATCTTGGTTGGGTACTCCCACAAGTAATCAACCACCATTGATCCTGCAGGCACATCACCATTGCAAATCGAAAGGTTTGTAGCATGTTGTTTTTTACCTTGCAGGGTACCTTCCAGTATTATGAACATTGTGGTGTATTAGTCCATTGGGGTAGTCCATCTAGGTAGACTCCAGCCATATTCAATGAGTTGTGTAGGTGTTGTCTTGAGCAATAGAGTCTTCCTGACAGTTTGTAGAGAGCAACCAATAACCTTGGGAATAGACTGGGCTATTTGGGGGTTTCCATGAGACCACTTTAATCAATAACTCAATTATATGTAAACCTTTCCAGGTACTGGAAGCTTCATTTGGTGACAAGAGATGTACATCTGGAATTTTGTCTTCCCATTATTTGGCAATTTTATTTAGATCAACTTAATATGTGTATATATTTTGGGAAAATTCTACTGTATGTTTCCATATGGCCTCCCAAATGATCCTTAGCTGTTGATGTGCATCCCCATATCACTCCTCAATTCCCTCTTCCCTCCCCCCTCCACATTTGATCCTCCTATTCCAGCCCAGCCCTCATTCATCCATACCTATCCATTATATTTCCCCTTCCTAGACTAATCCATCCCTTTTCCATACTCCCATACTCTATACAAACCTCTTTGGTTATATGGATTATAGCCTGATTATCAATGATTTAACAGTTAAATCCTCATCTACATGAATACCTACTATATTTGTCTTTGTGTGTCTGTGTTACCTCACTCAGACTGATTTTTTTCTAGCTCCTTCTGTCTGAAATTTTCATTTTTAATGGCTGATTTGCACAATATTCTATTGTGTAAATTTATCACATTTTCCTTATCCATTTATTTGTTGATGAACATCTAAGTTGTTTCTATTTCTGACTATTATGAATAGAGCAGTAATGAACATGGTTGAGCAAGTGTCTCTATAATATGATGTAGAGTTCTTTAGGTATATGCCCGAGAGTGGAATAGTTGAATCTTGAGGTAGATTGATTCACAGCTTCCTGAGAAACCACCACACTGATTTTTCACTGTGGTTGTACAAGTTTTTGCCCTTCCACCAGCAATGGATGAGAGTTCCCCTTACTCACATACTCAGCAGCATGTTGTTCTTAGTACCTGTGCTATTTATCACCTTCTGTTCAGAAAGTTTTTTCCTGTGCCAGTGAGTTCAACATATTTTCCACTTTTCTATCACAGTGTATTTGGCCTGATGTTGAGGTCTTAGAAATATTTGAAGTTGAGTTTTATACAGGGTGATAAGTATGGATCTATTTGCAGTTTTATACATGCAGTCATTCAATTTGAATAGCATCATTTGTTGAAGATGCTGTCTTTTTCCCAATATGTATTTCTGGCTTCTTTTTTATTGAGCCAGACCCTCTGATATTCTTCATATTCTCTTCTACCTCATGCACCTGCCATTAACCAAAGTGGACAGTATTAGACCCAAGACTCAAAGAGGTGTAGAAAGGTGTTGGGCTTTGCACTCATGTGACCATGTCTGGCCAGTGCATACATAAACCAAAAGTATCAAGAAGGAAAGGGGAATCTACAGCCATATTACCCTGAAAATAGTCAATGGGTTTTTTTTTTTTTGTATGATTTAGTCTTGACTGTCCTGGAACTCACTATGAAGACCAGGCTGTCCTGGAGCTCACAGAAATCCTCCTGCCTCTGCCTGTTTAACGCTGATATTAAAAGCATACACACCATTCATATCAGAAAAACAAGGGAAAACAGCCTGTATTGTGCTCTCTCATGCCAGATATCATGAGAGAAAAACATTCCTTGAGGTTTGGTGGGGAAAGGATTTGGGAGCAGAAGAGAGGTATGCAGAGCAGTTAGAGTACAAATAGAAATAACTTAGATATAGATCTCCAAAGAGAGGGGATGCCTCTGTAGGTCCTCATTCATTAGCCAGATGATTTTGAGGAACAGGATATGAGTTCTGGTTTAGACCTTTCCATTTGCAATCTTTAGAAGGGGGGAGGCTCCTCGCTGACCACAAGAACTCTATGACTAGCCCTACATTTACACGCCCACACACATCAATTGCTCCATGAGTCCTAGGAACAGCTCACTGTCACACACAGAGTCCAACTCAACTCCATCTAACCCATCCCTACACAATTCTTGTAGGGCAGAGCTACCTCTGAGAAGACTGGAACTTTACTGGAACTGGAGCAGAGAGGACAGACAGAACACTTTAGTGAACTTGGACCCCAGGAATTGGCCACTGGTGAGCACTGTAGTGCTTCACAGGCAACCAACCATAAAAAAGAAGAACTTTACACCATTCTTGTCATTCTGAAAGGCTATAAAACCAGAGTCTAATCTCCATCATCATACAGGAAGCCAAGAACTTCCTACTAGGTTGGGACCTTGAACCTTGAATTCATAAAGACCCTCAAAGGCCCAGAAACAAAGTCTGTGTGGACAAAATACTCTGGAAACACAGTAAGTGATGTTTGTCATTTCTATGCCACCAGGTACTGTGAAAGGCAAGCTTAAGTCATGAGTGCAGTTCTGGGATCCTCAACATTGGATAATGCTTTGAGAATCAGATGGAGCCTATGTAGCCCATTGTTGCATCTGTAAAACAGTTAATACTTGGGAAATGATGACAATGCTGGACTTATTATTAAGGCTGGATGCTCAGGAATAAAACTTTTTCTATACAGTGATATTGAGGAATTTGTTGTTGATGATTAATTAAGAGAGTAAACCAGTATAAAGAGACAAGAAATGCCTTCGTTGAAAGTTATTTTTAAAGTTGTCTTTATGAAACTTCGCCAAATAGCAACAAAATGCAACATATAAAGAAATGGTAACAAGAGACTATATGTTAGCAAGAAAAATTATTGCAAATGCAAGAGTGACAAAATTCTGAACCAATTTCTTAAGAGTAAAATTACAAAAATGGGACTACTGTCTTGGAGAAGGAGAAAAGTCACTCTCGAGAAGTAGCAAGTAGATGGAATTTTAGACTGCAATTGTTGAATTCTAACATGGTGTATGTTGGTTTTATGATGAAAAGAGATGTGTAGGACTGACACTAACAAATGCCTATTTTGCTTTAATTTCATGAGTTGGAGAGAGAAGGGACAACTATAAATTTTCAAACAACAGGAAACCCTTAGATTATCATAGACAGTTTGCCTCTGCACAACAAATAGCAAGAAGCTCTAGGATTCTGAAGGAATTATGTAGCAATGGCCTTGCATTAGGATGCATGAGAGACAGGACTGGGTTATTCAATGAGGAAGGCCTAAGTAGTAAAATGCTAGAAAGTGAACAATATTGGCCTCTCTCTAAAACAGAGAACCATGGTTGATACTATTTGTTGATTTCTATGGTAGATAGTTGCAAGTTGACATGCGTGCAGAGGGAACAGATGCACACAACTGACTCTTTGAGCCACAATAAGCATCTGGCTTCATCTTGGGCTTGGATACTTCTTATCATCTCTTCCCAGACACTTCACAAATGAGCATGCTACAGGACACTAGTAGAGTCCAGGCTATGGGGATCTACATGAGCACTGTACAAGGGACCTGGGGCAGACTTCTACAAGAAACTATTCACAGACCTGGGAGGGTCAATGGCAAAATGGGCCTTTGCTTTCTCCTCCAATCACAGCCCAGGTTATGTCTCCTTAGCATCACTGTGCCCTGGAACTGCTACAACCTGAAATTTTAGGGAGAACAGACAGAGCTGGGGTTTCTCAGTAGGCAGGTGGCTGTTGAACACAGCACCTGACAGTGCTGAACTCAGCCTGACTTCACTTTGGCTAGAGTTCCACAGGAACTGGGCTCCTGAGGATCACCTTGTCCCACATGATATTGCTCCCCAACTTTAGTTGACTCTGCACTAGAGCTGTCAGCTATCTAGAAGTCCTGAATGCCAAGCTGAATGTCTGCCCTCTTCAGCACTAGCATGAACAGCAGGAAGCAGAAATCTCTGCCTCAATCATTCCTGACTGCCACAATAGTTTCCCCAGTGAGAGCTGACAGGGAAGACATGGAGGAGTAAACACAGGGACAGAGCTGATAGAAAATAAAGAGACCCCTCTTGACACTCCAGCAGAATATTTTCCCCTTTTCCAATGTGCCTTAATGTTCAAAGACCACTGCTGCAGAACAGTCTTTGTAATCAGGAAACATTTACTAAAGATCCCAGAAGGGAGAGCAGCAGAAGCCCAGGGTGATCACAGATTGATGGTGCAGGTGCAGCATAATTAGCTGATAGGTATTTGGGTCAAATACTAAAACTCTGATCAATAGCAACATACTGAACATTTTTCTTTATTTTACAATTTTCTTAGGTTTTATTTCACATGTGCCACTTCTGCATATTTAAAGATACAGGGGACATTTCAGTACAAGGGCACAGTAATGGGAAGTCAACCCTGGGTACCTCAAAGATCTGCCTTAGCTGTTTGGAAATATTCAAATATATCTTATCAACCATAGTCACCTTGCTGTGCTATAGCGCATGAGAAGAGCTGGGCTGTCCAGTTTCAGCCCTGTTCTGTTTACTGTCCTCTCTCCTTCCAAACTCTCTCCACCCTTCTTCCAAACTCTCCTCAAGACTCTGTCTGTAACCACTACTTGACTTTCCAATTCTGTGAGACAAGCTTTCTAGAGATTTCATAGCATGATTCACATGGAAGAACTGTCATTGACAATCAAGAAAAATCCCTTTCTATGTTTCCTATGAAGAAACCCAGTAAGGAAAGAAGGAATACAGACATTGTGGTCAGAACTTCTGGTAATGGCAGGCATTAGAACAGGTCCACTGCATGACAGCTGGGTCTCTGATAGTCACTGTCTGGGGGTACAGGGATACTTTTCACATTGCTTCATAGCATCTTTTCAAGGTAAGCATTCATTAATCTCCCCTGTTCCAGATGGGGAACTTAGACTCAAAAAGCAGATTGATTCATCTAAGGTCATACAGCTATTATGTTACAACAAAGCTCATATTTCCCCTCTTGAGGGATTCTTCAAAAAGTTAACTGGAAAGAATTCATGTACAAACATACATGGTGTGAAAGTAGTCCTACAATGGCAAGCTATCTATTGACCCTTTGTTTATCTCAAGGCAATCCTGATTAAAGATAATAATAATAATAATAAACAATAACTTATAGCCCATTTCAGCAGAGTCTCAGTTTCTATCTAGCTCCTGTGTGCCGTCTCCTGTTGGATACAGGCATCTCTTACTCCCTGAGCCCATTTTCCATTTCTGTCTCCAGGTCATGCCCTCCTCCTAGCTCTCTCATGGTGCTCTCTAGGGCTATTGAGTTAACTCTAAATCTATCTGTTCCATATAAAGGCCATGTGATAGGGATCAGCCTAAACCAAACAACCAACGTGGTACCTTGTGTCTCAACCTATAGTTATAGTTGTCCTACTAGGAATTTTCTTTATCAGGAATAGTGATCTTGGAGCACCATGATTTTTACATTAACTAGCATGCATTGTTTCACTACAACTGAAAGTACAATCTTGTAGACTCTTGAACAACAGAAAAAATAATAACCTTTCATAGCTATGAACTTTTTGTTCTTATCCACAACTGCCCTCCTCCCCAGAGCTTTTATGGAGACAACAGTGGCACAGCCAGTGCTGTGAATAGAGGCAGAAGAGTCCTATCATTTCAGAGCTGGGATTGAACAACACACTCATAGATTTCTACTTCAGCTCTCATTGTATGTCTTGTGCCTAACCTTAGGCAATCTTTAGCTCTGTGCCATCGCTTCTAAGGTCTTGCGCCACAATGCAGTATCCTGTGGCAATTTGTACCTCTGTTTCATCACTTCTAAATAGGAACAATTTGCCCATTTAATAGGTGTTGAAAATTAAGTCCAAACTTGGCTGTTTGGGGTTGATATGAAATCTTTATTTAGAACAGTATGAAAAAAAATCACCTTTTGTGTTTGATCCAATGAGCTCCTTAAACCATCACTCTTGAAATAGTTGAATGAATTATACACACACACACACACACACACACACATTTGTTCTGTCCCCCTCTTAGTCTACAAGGTCCATGTGAGTAGAAAATGCAATGGCTTCTTACCCTCCTTAGGATTTGGTAATCACTAAGTATCAATCCACAGTTTATTTGTTAAAGAAATATAATCATTGTCTTGTCTTTGTTGCCCAGGACTCACTGTCTTTAACAGAAAAGTAAATTCAGAAGCTATTATTCCTGACCAGTTCCTCGCCAAAGGATGGAGATTTCAGATATCACAGAAGCCTACCCCACAACCACAGAATTTGACTATGGGGACTCCACTCCATGCCAAAAGACTGATGTAAGAGCCTTTGGGGCTGGACTCCTGCCCCCCCTGTATTCTCTCGTGTTCATCATTGGAGTGGTGGGCAATGTCCTAGTGATTCTGGTGCTCATGCAGCATAGGAGGCTTCAAAGCATGACCAGCATCTACCTGTTCAACCTGGCTGTCTCTGATCTGGTCTTCCTTTTCACTTTACCTTTCTGGATTGACTACAAGTTGAAAGACAACTGGATTTTTGGTGATGCCATGTGCAAGCTTCTCTCTGGGTTTTATTACCTGGGCTTATACAGTGAGATCTTTTTTATCATCCTGCTGACGATTGACAGATACCTGGCCATTGTCCATGCTGTGTTTGCCCTGAGTGCCCGAACTGTTACTTTTGGCATCATCACCAGTCTTATCACCTGGGCCCTAGCCATCTTAGCTTCCATTCCTGCCTTATACTTTTTTAAGGCCCAGTGGGAGTTCACTCACTATACCTGTAGCCCTCATTTCCCCTATAAGAGCCTGAAGCAGTGGAAGAGGTTTCAGGCTCTAAAGTTAAACCTTCTTGGACTAATTTTGCCTCTGTTAGTCATGCTAATCTGCTATGTAGGGATCATCAGAATTCTGCTCAGAAGACCCAATGAGAAGAAGGCCAAAGCCGTGCGTCTGATATTTGCTATTACTCTTCTATTCTTCCTCCTCTGGACCCCCTATAATCTGAGTGTATTTGTTTCTGCTTTCCAAGATGTTCTATTCACCAATCAGTGTGAGCAGAGCAAGCAACTGGACCTGGCCATGCAGGTGACTGAAGTGATTGCCTACACCCACTGTTGTGTCAACCCAATCATTTATGTTTTTGTGGGTGAACGGTTCCGGAAGTACCTTCGGCAGCTGTTTCAAAGGCATGTGGCTATACCACTGGCAAAATGGCTGCCCTTCCTCTCTGTGGACCAACTAGAAAGGACCAGTTCTATATCTCCATCCACAGGAGAACATGAGCTCTCTGCTGGCTTCTGATTCAGACCATAGATGTCAACCAAGGTCTAAGAAGAGAATGAGGAGACAGTATATTGCTCTCCAAGACCGATACTGACAGTTCTTACAGTCAGGATTCCCAATCTTGTAGAGTCAAAGGAAACTTAGAGGTAGCTTAGGTATAAGTCACCTCTTTAATTGTTTCCTTGAACTTCTGTTAGAAAGGAGATGAATAAACAAAGTGGGGCATTCCAGAAACTGGAATAATGGTGACAATGAGTGGCGTGGGCCCAATAAGAGATAGGATCTGTGGTTATTAATTTAAAAACAAAGCCACTACTTTTACTGAATTCAATTCCTAATGATGTTATATTCTGAAAAAAAATTAAAGCATTGTAATAGAGAAGAATTTTGCATACTTGCATATTGACATATATTATAAAGTATAAGATGTTATGTCAAAAAATTAAAACTGTAACAAACTAAAGTTTTTCTATCCAATTATTTTAAATAATTAGCAAAGATGCAAATAAATCAGAGAATAAATGCAATAGCATTGATATGAAAATACTGATCACAAGGAAATAACAATTAAAATATAAAAGTTCTTTTGGATGCTAAAAGTAGTGAATAAATATTATTTCATTTTACTAACGAAGATGCACATTACAGATCCAGATATGGAAAAAACAGTCACTGACTTGCAGTTTGATACAAATGTAAATTAGTGCAGTATTTCTGAAAAGGAATTTGAAAAGTTCAAGAATACTCAAAAGATAAGTAGTCAATTTTAGGGTGATATTAACAAATGCTATTAAAATGTCACATAGTTTAATAATTTCAGAAATATTAAATGTCAGTCAATATGGTATATTTTAAAGAATTTTTATTGATCTGGGAATATGTTCATAATATTACTAAATTAAAATGGAAAATTAAAAACTGGCAAATGGCTCACTGGAAAAGGCACTTACCACCAAGCTTAACAACCTGAGTTCAATTTTAGGAACCCAAATGATGAAAGGAAAGAACTGATTCTAACAAATAGTTCTTTGATCTCTATATGTGCACATATGGAGACATACACCCAAATAAATTAATGCAAAAAATATATAGAATTCTTTTGGTCCATATTTTATATATGAAAAGAACAAACTAAAAGAATACATCAATCCATTTTCCTCTGCTATAATAAAATCCCCAAAGCTGATACTTTATAAAGAATAAAGGTTTGTTTAGCTTGAAGCTTTGAAGACTCAGCATGACATTCTGCTCAGCTCTCATAAGAGCTCCATCAGTGCATCACTGCACAGTATAGGCTTCATGATCTGAGCACAGGCAAGAAGGCAAAAAAAATCACATGGAGTGGCAGGAATATGAAGAACTAAAGAGGCCTGTCTCTTGTGGGGACCATCAAGGGTCCTCTGAGAATGACTTAGTTCCTTTCAAGAGTAATATCCCTGATAATAAAAAAAAATCACCTCCCACTTGGATCAATGACGTTAAAGGTGTCATCACCCATAGACTGAGAATCAAGCCACCAACATGAGTCCTTGGAGACAACTCATTTGATTAGGCCAATGAATCCCCAGAATTACAAGTGAATCCCACCACACCTGGTTTTTTTAAGAAGGTTGATAAAAATCAAACTCAGGTCCTTGTGCTTTCAAAGCAAGTACTTCACCAGCTCAACCACATTCCCATGTCTTTGAATATTTGTTTAAAGAGTTGTTAAACAAACAACAAAAACATGGTTTATAAATTGCAAAAGGAACTTTAATAAAAAGATTTTTTCAATATAACTTTTCCATTTCAAAGATACCATTAAGAAAATTAAAAGACAGCCGGGCAGTGGTGGCACACGCCTTTAATCCTGGCACTTGGGAGGCAGAGGCAGGCAGATTTCTGAGTTCGAGGCCAGCCTGGTCTATAGAGTGAGTTCCAGGACAGCCACGGCTACACAGAGAAACTGTGTCTCAAAAAAGAAAGAGAGAGAGAGAGAGAGAGAGAGAGAGAGAGAGAGAGAATTAAAGACAAGGAATAAAATGAAAGAAAATACTTACAGAATATAGTCTGCTATAAGACATATTCAGCATTCATAAAGAGCTCATACGGCTCAGTAGTAAGAAGTACAAAGGAAGAACACATATTTCCCTGCAGAAAGCAGACAAATGATTGAAGAAATATTAAAATGCTTTTTTTATTTCTTATTAGAGAGATAAAGTCACAAAAATCACAGTCACATTGCTTTTTATACTCCATGGAATTACTATGAGACATATGTCATACACAAATAAATGGTAACAAGGATATGGAGATACAAAATCTCACATGCTGTTGGTAGTGTTATAAAATAATGCAACCACTTTGTAAAGCAATTTATTTTTCCTGAAGATGCTAAAACTTAACGTAACAATTCCGTTTCTCAGTAATATCTAAGAGAAAAAAAGCATGCCTCCCCCACAAAATTTGTGGATGATCACTGCCATAAATGAAAAATGATCTATTTACATCTATCTATTTAGATCTATCAACAGGTAAATTAAAAAAATGTTTATCTGTTAAGTGGAGTTCTTCTTTAAGATCTATGGGCACCAGGTATGCCTGGTGCCTTTATGGGTGTACCTGGTGCCCATAGAGGCCAAAGAGGCCATAGAGGCCCATAGAGGGCATAGAGACCTATAGAGGCCATTAAGGCCATAGAGGCCAAAGATGATATCAGATTGACAAGAACCAGAGTTACAGACTGTTGGGCTATCATGTAGGTGCTGGAAACCAAACCCAAGCCTTATCCAAGAGTGGCAAGTATCCTATTGACCAATAAAAGACAGCAAAATAAGCTGATACGGTGGCAAATGCCATAATCCCCGCACTAGGGAGACAGAGCCAGGTGACCACTTCGAGGCTAGCCTGGTCTACAAAGCAAATTCCAGGACAGCCAAGGCTGTTATACAGAAACCCTGAATCAAAACACACAAAAAACAAACAAAGAAAGAAAAATACAGCAAAATACTAGCATCTTTTATGTGGTAAGAGAGCCTCAGAAACTTCATGCTATGTGAAATGATTCAGCCTCAAGAAACCACCTCTTACATGATTTCATTAATGTGCAAATTCCAGAAGGCAAATATAGACACAGAAAGTAGATCAGCTTGAAACATCCTGGGCTAGAAACAGACTAACTGTGAGGAGTGTTAGTAAACCTGGTAGAAATATGGGAAAAACAAACTTAGGATGATCATATCAAGTTACATTAAAAACACTCTACATCAGCCAGGCGTGATGGCACATGCCTTTAACCCAGCACTAGGGAGGCAGAGGCAGGCAGATTTCTGAGTTCGAGGCCAGCCTGGTCTACAAAGTGAGTTCCAGGACAGCCAGGGCTATACAGAGAAACCCTGTCTCAAAAAACCAAAAAATAAATAAATAAATAAATAAAAACATAAAAAAAACACTCTACATTATAAATGGAATGAACCTACTTTACTATATGCAGAGCGTTATCTTATAAAGTTAGTAAAATTTATGTGATTTAAAAAGAAAGAAAGAGAAAGAAAGAAAGAAAGAGAGAGAGAAAGAAAGAAGAAAAGAAAAGAAAAAAGAAAAGAAAAGAAAAGAAAAGAAAAGAAAAGAAAAGAAAAGAAAAGAAAAGAAAAGAAAAGAAAAACAACTTTTCCAGAGGCCTGAAAAGGATGTTAGATTCCCAGGAACCAGGGTTATACACAGTTGTAAAATAAATCTCCTGACATAGATACTGGAAACCAAGCTCAGGTACTATGCAAGAACAGTACATGTTTTTAACCACCAAGCCATCTCTCCAGCCCATAAAGTGTATGTGATTTTTTACCCCTGAAGAATATCTGAAACTTGTAGCAAAGAATTGACAAAAAAGAAAGAATTCTACTTTTTTAGTGTTCACTGTTTAATTTTGTTTGCAGTAATTATGCCCTATATGTGATTAATGTCACCATTTTATGCAGAATATGTCACTATAAAAACTTCATAAATAGAATTACTGTCTAGTATACAATATTCCAGTGCAGCACCATCAATTATCAGCTCCCTAAGAGGTCTCAGAACCTAAAATACAATTTTTTTTGCCAAGCTAACAGGACTCAAAAAATATCAGACTATAGATGTTAATGTTCCCAGTAATGCTGGTAAAGACTGATATACATGTATAACTTTCAAAAACAGTGTCTTGTGTTATGTTGTGAGCTGTTCAGAGAGGAATAAACACCATCCCTTTCTACTTCCTCTGGAATGCTTCACCACAATAATTAGTCTGCAAAAGGTGAATATCCTCACAATTGGTCTCACATATGCTTGGTCAAGTTAGACTGGAATCATCGCCTATTAAATAAAGAATTCATATGGGATCTTCTCTTTGGCAAACATGACTATGTAATAACATAACCACTTAAAAGCTTTTCACAGCTTTAAGCTACATATTTGTTTCCATCTGACATGTTTTGGTTTGGTTTTTTTTTTTTACGTGTGTGGCTTTTAGAAAATATCTCTATCTTCTCCTTATTAAGAAAGATAAAGTTGATATTCCTCAAGGGATTTCTTTCTTAGACATCCCACTCTCAGACATTTTTCAGCTGAACAGTTGTTGCAACAAGAAATAAAGCAAATGTTTACACGATACTTAACTGCTTCAGTCTGGCCATCTATGTCTTACAGTTGGGTTGTAAGTTGTCTTCACATTAACCCTATTATATTTGAATAATTTGCACTCACTACACTGTCATAGACTGTGTGGATAGCCCTGGGGCTAATTATATTTGATGTTAATTCCATTCTCCTGTGGATGCGAACAAGTGAGGAGTCAGCACTCAGATGATTTCCTGTAAACCTGCTTCTCACCTTAATTTGTAAAATAAAGGAGAGCTGATAATTGGGCAGAAAAGGGAAGGTGGAGCTGAAAGAAAGAAAAGAAGGAGGTTTGAGAGAGAGAGAGAAGGCAGAGGAGGAGGAGGAAGAATAAAAGCAGAGCAGAAGCACATGGCCTGGAGAAACTGCAAGTTATAAGGGGTCTCATAGATGTGGAAGATGGTAGTGTGGCCGTAGATCTGCCCAATCTAGGTGCACAGCATGTATTTATATTAATTGAGTCCTGTTTTCATTGACGGGGCATATTTGGGTTGGAGATTTACTACAACAATAGACACTACCTCTCTGTTGTCTGTAGCCACCTATCTGACCTTCTGTAGTATATCCTTGTTATGATAGCCATCCACAGTAAACCCAAGAGTAATCACCTTCCAGCCAGATGAAAGTGGCCTCTTAGACACTGTAGTTGGCTAAATAATGGTTGCACGGATAACCAGGTCTTAAATACAGATAGCAGAAGGGACTTTGCAGATAGGATTAAGTCAAGGCTTTTGAAACGGAGATGTTAGCCTAGTAGGTTTTAAAGATATAGCAAGTCTTCCAGGAATGAGAGGACCTAATGCACTCCATTTTAAAACAGACAGACATGTTAGGCCTTAGGTTTCAGTGTCCCAAAGAAGCAGGCAAGGCTCCCCAGGAGAGACACAGAAAATGGGCCATTAGTCAATAGCTGCCCTGACATATGGCCAAAAGAGATAACGAGCCCTGAATTGGGACAGTCCCTGAATTCTTGAAGTCTTCACCAAAAATAGTAGAAGTAGCATAGCAACCAATCAAAACTGGTTGTACTAATTTTGTACTAATGTCACTGCTGCACTTCTAGCCCATCATGTTAGAGGTTACCTAACCCTTCTAGAAAATTACCCTACCCTGAATAAAAGGAGGCCTGTGAGCTCCTCTGGCCATTGTCATTCTGATGAATGGTTGACGTCCACAAGCTAGGTGTTTCCGAAGAATAAATGCTCTTTGCCTTTGCATACTATTTGATTCTGGGATCCTCCTTCAGTGATTCTTGAACCCTAGCAAGAGGAAGGTAAGGGAATATTGAATTACTGAAGAAAAGAAGGCAAAACAACACCAAAATTCATAACCAAGGAATCCTGCCAGCCGAGAACAATTTTAAAAAATAATAATAAATAAATTTTTCTATGGAGTCAATAGAATAAAACATATTTTAACCCCAGTAAGAATCATTTGAGACCTCTAACATCTACACTGTAGGAAATTAAATGCGTGTTGTTTTAAGATTTAACATCTGAGCCGGGCATGGTGGCGCACGCCTTTAATCCCAGCACTCGGGAGGCAGAGGCAGGCGAATTTCTGAGTTCGAGGCCAGCCTGGTCTACAAAGTGAGTGCCAGGACAGCCAGGGCTACACAGAGAAACCCTGTCTCGAAAAACCAAAAAAAAAAAAAAAAAAAAAAAGATTTAACATCTGTGTAAAATTGTTCTGGTGGGCATAGGAAATTCATATAGACATCATGGTTATGGTTTTATCCTTCTTATAGCCAGCATCCAACCAAATGGTAGTTAATACCTTCCCCTCCTTCCTTTCCCATCTAGAAACCTGGTCCCCAAATGTCTTCACAGTATCTATTTTGTTCTTGTTAATGTTGTTTTGTTTTTGAGACAAGTTCTTACTATGTAACTCAAACTAGCCTCAAATTTGTTATGTAGCCTAGTCTGGTCTCGAACTCACAATGGCTTCAAGTGCAAAGATTATAGGCATTGACTCTCAAGTTTGGCTATATTTTTCATATTTAGAAACTCATCTCAAGAACATTGTTATAATCACTAAGATGTTGCAAGACTACAGTCACTTGCAGTCTTTCAGTTCTACAAAGGCTTATTTCCAGTCACAGAAGAGTCCACAGAAGGTTATTTCCAGGTCAGAAATCCCCCTATGATAGGCCAAAAAGAAGGTCATTGTCTCTGTGTGTTCCTCTAGCAACTAGAATTGCCTTCTCCCAATAATTCTCAAGGTTATTCTTCATTTATTCTGGGCCAGCCAACCTACAACATGAGAACCTGGGCAGCCATGGACACAAGGAGCATCTGAGGAAGATCAAGAACAACCTCTGTCTGCCATTCAATGTTGTGGGAAAGAGAGAGATGCCCTCCTCCCACCCCTTCCCCCTCACCATCTAAGACAGGCAATGAATTTGTCCCTGTCCTTCACCTGCAATAATACTCAGGGAGAACAGGCCTCAACCTCGCCTGGGCAGCTCAATAGATCTGGTCCTGCTGGCATGGGCTCTTGGGCTCAGGTGAGTCGACCTGAGAGCTTGCTCTGCCCCTTGCTGGTTGTGGCACTGGATAAGCTAGCCTAGGTAGTGATGGAGAACTCTCCCTGGTGGTTTTCAGGAGAGTTGAAGGGCTGACCAGCTCAGATACCACCCAGACCCAGATCCAGAGCTTTGAATTGGCCCACCCTAAAACATCCTGCTGGAACTGTTAAAGGAGCCTGTCATACAGACCCAAAGCTGCATGATTTCCATGATACAAGAAACAGGATAAGTGTGAGGAGTCCAAGTGAGGATCCAGTATTGATAGTGTAGCAGAAGCCAGAGGCCTCAAACCAAATCAATGATTCACTGCAGTGAACATTTGCAAAGTGTGGACAAAAGATATATTGTGAGATACACTACAGATTCCATATGAGAATTTTTTTTCCTTTTTTTTTCCTTTTATTTTGGTGGGGAGGTTGCAGGAGCAGAGGGCAGATACAAAGGGATGGGGAGATGAGTGGGTTTGGGGTGCATGATGTGAAATTTGCAAAAAATCAATAAAAAGTTAAATTTTTAAAAAGAGTAGTAACTAATATACTGAACCAGAGTCTGAATAATAGAAAATGGGCATCTTTATTTTTTAACACTTTAAAAACCACAAAGGTAATTCTGATGTTCCATTTTGACTGAGAACCATTTTTCTTCAGTGGTTGACAATCTGTCATTAACAATCAGAAGCAGCTTTGGATATGCTAGTAGTATCTAATGTGTAGATGCTTTGAATGCTGCTAAACATTCTGTAATTTGGACTACAGGTCCCCAAAACAAAGATTCTCTGGCTCAGAACATCCATGTAGCTAAAGTTAAGAAACTCTGTCTTAAAGGATGGACCATCTAGAGACTGCCATATCCAGGGATCCATCCCATAATTAACCTCCAAACGATGACACCATTGCATACACTAGCAAGTGTTTGCTGAAAGGACCCTGATATAGCTGTCTCTTGTGAGACTAGGCCGGGGCCTAGCAAACACAGAAGTGGATGCTCACAGTCAGCTATTGGATGGATCACAGGAGCTAAAGAGATCTGCAACCCTGTAGATGCAACAACAGTATGAACTAACCAGTACCCCGGAGCTCTTGACTCTAGCTTCATATGTATCAAAAGGTGGCCTAGTTGGCCATCACTAGAAAGAGAGGCCCATTGGACATGCAAACTTTATATGCCCCAGTACAGGGGAATGCCAGGGCCAAAAAATGGGAATGGGTGGGTAGGGAAGTAGGGGGGAGGGTATGGAGGATTTTTGGGATAGCATTGGAAATGTAATTGAGGAAAATACGTAATAAAAAACATATTAAAAAAAAAAAAGAAAATGAAACTCTGTCTTAAAGGAACCACACATGTCATTGTCTTGGCTACTGGCATAGGCTTAATGAACTCAGCTGGGTTCACTACAACTAATACAAATGTGGGTTCTGTATATAATCCAATAGAATCTCACTTAGTGACCATACAGAATGTTTTCCTAGGCTTCTCAGTGCCAAAACTCACTTTGTTGTTTGCTAGTGTCTTCACTAAAGAGAAGGAAAAATAATTAAAATTGAGTTTTTCTTTGTTCAGCAATGTAAAATTATCACATTTGATTTAAAGTTTAGTCAATAATATTGTTTTTATACTATCGATGTAATTCAGCCTTGTTTCAAAGTAGTATATAGTGGTTGTCAACCTTGACTTCTGATCTCACTGGAAGGGTGGCATCCAATATGCTGGCTGTAATAAGAGCATCCCCATTAGGTTGTGAATCTTTTAGACACTAATAAACCTAACTCACCAAAAAAAAAAAAAAAAAAAAAAAATCAACCCCTATATCTGTAAGCAATGGGAAGGTACTAAGTGAAATTAAGTTGCTAGATTCTTTGTATAGTAGTCATGTTCCCTAACTGGTTGTTGGTCTCACTGAGATGTAACGTATCCACAGAGCTGCTTTAATTCTGAAGTGTTGGATACCCAAGTCACTTATTTTCTGTGCCCAGAGATAATCAGATGATAGTGTTCAGTTTCTAGCATGTGTCTCAAATTGACTTAACTGACTTTCCTACTTACTACCTGGTTACTACACAGTTTCCTTTGAACTGTTTAAGTTCTTACTTTTAGTTCTTACTTTCTAAAAGAAAGTAAATTAATCCTTTTGTTCATGAATTAGCCATACAAAAGAACCAGAAAGTAAGAACTAAAAGTAAGAACTTAAACAGTTCAAAGGAAACTGTGTAGTAACCAGGTAGTAAGTAGGAAAGTCAGTTAAGTCAATTTGACAGCCTTGGTTCAGCGGCCTGGTCTGTGAAGATCTTCTGAACCTTCCTTAACCTTTACCATTTATCTCTGCATTACTGTTCCCACGTGTTTTCCTTTTCAAAATTGATAGTATATGATACATGGCACACTATTTTGTAAAGGACTATAAAGTAATTTCTATAATGTACTGGCTAGTTTTGTGTCAACTTGACACAGCTGGAGTTATCACAGAGAAAGGAACTTCAGTTGAGGAAATGCCTCCATGAAATCCAACTGTAAGGCATTTTCTCAATTAGTGATCAAGGGGGAAAGGTCCCTTGTGGGTGGGACCATCTCTGGGCTGGTAGTCTTGGTTCTATAAAAGATCAGGCTGAGCAAGCCAGGGGAAGCAAGCCAGTAAAGCACATCCCTCCATGGCCTCTGCATCAGCTCCTGCTTCCTGACCTGCTTGAGTTCCAGTCCTGACTTCCTTGATGGTCAACAGCAGTATGGAAGTGTAAGCTGAATAAACCCTTTCCTCCCCAACTTGCTTCTTGGTCATGATGTTTGTGCAGGAATAGAAACCCTGACTAAGACACATTATTTCAAAATTTGCAGGCAGTTGAGCTTTATTTATTTACTTCCCCGATAAGGCAAAAGGTCAACACCTAGAAATGAAAGTAACACAAAATTCCCTGGAAACCATTCCTCAAAGTGATTAGACACGAAGGTGGGTCCCAGGTCATTAAGTTTGAGATGGTCTCACATGAGGACATATCTGTATAAAAGGGAAAGAACAGGAGAACTCTGCATGGATCATTAAGAAAGAACAGAAGGAACAATGCCTAAAGAATAGAACTATCTACATTTAAAGAAAACAGGAATGAGAGAGTCTTGGAATGCACTGTAATTGCTTGCACAAAGTTGGTCTTGTTATCTGAGTCACATTCCTTTATTTTTGAATATTCCTGGAAAGGAACCTATATTTTAGGTCCTGTGAAGTAAAGGAGAAAATGGCCCCTCAAAGAGTAAGTAGCATCAGTAAAAGCTTGATGTTAAAGAAACTCAAACAGTGGAAGAAAGCAAATAAAAGTTAAAGATTCAAATAAAAAGTTAAAGATTCAGCTTGGCCATGCATCCTGCAGGAGTCAGCAGGATGGCCTAGGCAGAAAAATACATTTATTTCACTTTGTCCATGACACTTCTAGGAGATCAGATGATGTGCAGGTTGAAAGGCCAGCGGATGCAAAGATGTGGAAGTGAAAAATAACTGGTCTCTCTGAAGGAACAGAAAGTAGCCCACAGGACAGGAACACAGCATAGGTTGAATGAGCAGGAAGAGGGAAGAGACTGGAGTGGTCAGCAAACACCAGACAACAACAGACTTTGTAAGCCACATTTAAGTCTGCACCAAACTCAATCAGCAAATGAGTCAAATTCAGGAATGACATAATCTAATTTCAAGTTTACAAGGATCATTTTGGATGCAAAACAAAAGTACTAAGAAAGGTAATACAGGAGATAAATGTCAAAAGAAAGTTGAGGATTCCAAGAGATGAAATGATAACAATTCAACTTGGAAACTGACAATGAGGAAAAAGGCATCTGGGAAAGCACTCAGAAGGAAGGGACACTAAAACTGTGTGATTAGAAAGGTGTAGGCAGGAATACCAGCTACCTGTTCCTGGCATCCCACTGGAGGGCATTGTCTTGGTCTAAGATGGGGAGCACACAGGGCAGAACACACAGGTTTCAGATGTACCACATTTGCTCATACATATCTAGACACTTACACATGGTCTTCTAAAAGCCAGCATTTTGGTAACCAAATGGCTTCAAATAAAATGTAAATTTCCTGTTCTTAGAGAACCATAACA
This sequence comes from Mus caroli, assembly GCF_978045245.1. Taxonomy (NCBI): domain Eukaryota; kingdom Metazoa; phylum Chordata; class Mammalia; order Rodentia; family Muridae; genus Mus; species Mus caroli. The sequence goes on along the minus strand of NW_028227266.1, from coordinate 122,796,592 downwards.
TTGGGCCACCTAAGTTTGTAATCACCAGCCAGAAGTCAATAGGTAACAAACCACACATCAAATCTGTCTGTTGGCTTTTGTTGTACCAACCTGGAGTTAATAATGACTTTTAGAAAACAAATAATATGCAACAGAAATCATATGTGGTCCATGAAGCCTGTGTTCACTATCTGTTTGTTTAAAGAAAACATTTGCCAAGCAGGCTCTGAGCATGGGTCTGTATTTTGGTGGGGCATTTCTTCTCTGGTTTCATGGTCCATCCAGCACTTGTCTTTCCAAACATACCTTACTTGAGCTCGTTATTCTAAATCCTGACTTAAAGTGGCAAGATGAGAAAGGGCCAAGACAAGGCAAGACAAGAAAAAATTTTAATAAAGGGCAAAGATAAAATAGTGAAGGAACAGAGTTGTGATAGAAAACAAAGAGGGGGGGCTACTTATCATTTTCTAAGGTCAAGAAATTAAGTATTTCAGAAGACAAGACGAGTTTCAGGGCCTTTCTTGGAAAACATCTGAACATGGTAGCTTACAATTAGTTTGAATACAGCAATAATAAGATCCAAGTCACCAATAATTCATTGGTATCACATTAAGTAAATAAATCAAATCACTTCTCTTTGGTGTCATTGAACAAAGAGCAAACACAGATTTGAATTCTCTACTTCACACACCCTGTTTTCTGTTCGCAGTTGAAAAGGTTTATTCAACAAGAGAGAACACCTTTGGCAATGATTTATCACAAATTCATCCTTTATATAGTTTTATCAACTAATGGTTCTAGAAGGTTCTAGAAAGGTTCCACGGGACTATCCTACTTGAACAGGTTAAAAAAAAATTCTTGAGTACGTCCAACCTAATAGAGGAGGGATCTGAAGGGGTTTTCTGGCCGGAACTACTCTCATCTCTCACATGATCTTCACTGAAGCCTTGATCGTGATAATAAGGTATGAACTTCAATGTTTGGACACTGTCCGGATTTCTCCAGCAGGGTCACACACCAGCCTCCAAGAGTGTAACTCCTTCAGCTCACATATGCTCTGTCATCATCCTCGAACATACCTCCTACTGAAGTTGCTGGCCCAGTTGGCTGTTGGCTTTCCTGGGTGTAACTAGAACCTACCCCACATCCTACAGTTCAAGCTGCTTTTGTTCTGATATGTTATCTTTCTGAGATGTTTTAGAATAAGTTTCGAGGACTGGACCCTTAAGAACTTCCTCAGTACTTCAGTGCACATTTACTAAGATATTCTCATGCAGTCACAGAATAATGATCAAAACCAGGAAATCTAGCTCTTAACTGATGCTCTGGTCCAAAGTCTATGTCCACCTATTGTGAATGCCCTGAAACTGTCCTTCATAATCTCTCTCTCTTCCCATGTTTAACCTAAGTGAGGCCCTTGAATTCAACTCTTCCATCCCTTCATTAGGCTCCCTAGCCCCTCTATCAAGCTCTTCTGTCCCTCTATCAAGTTCTATAGGCTCTCGATGATGCTGTCTCTCAATCAAGATCTATTGGCTCATCAAGTTCTGTTTTCTTCTCAAACTTTCCTATCTCTGCAGCCCACCTTGCCCTGGAGAAACCCTTGCTTGGCCTGTTTCATGGTAGAGCCAGGGATGCTCACAAGTTCTCATCTTCACAAGGACACTTGTGCTTGCCCAGTTAGTTTTCTGGCTTTCTCCTCATAGTCCTTCCTGAAGCATACCCTCCTGAAGAAACACCAGAGAGAATACTTCCTCTGATTGCTCAGGGAAGTATTCTCTCTGGTGTTTCTTATGATTTCTTTACAGCCAGGAATATGTGTTTCCGGTAACTTCATGCTTGTTCCCCTTTTATAGTAACCACACATTTTATTGTAAAACAACATGCCATTCATGATAAAAGAAACTTCTTGAAAAGGAAGAGAACATAATGTGAAATTCTCTTTCTTCCATGTATAGCAACTCCAAGGATGTATTTTACATGGTGAAAGGCATTGTGCTTTGCCATCATGCCCCTCTCTCTCCTCTCTCTCTCCTCTCTCTCTCTCTCTCTCTCTCTCTCTCTCTCTCTCTCTCTCTCTCTCTCTCTCTCTCTCTCTCTCTTCTCTTCCTCCCCCTCTCTGCCTCTATCTCTCTGAGTTGTTTTTGTCTTTATAAGATCCCACATTGTAGTTTAGGCTAGCGTACATTCACCAAGTAAGCTGAACTAGGCTAGAACATGCAGCAAACCCCTACCTTGACCTCCCAATAGCTGGGATTGCAGACATGGTCTTTTCACATTCTTTAAGATGCAGGTTGTCCCTTGTCACTCACTCTCTTTCACACATAACCATCAGGCTAAAATGCCCATGTAACAGTGCACTATCTGACCTCATCTCCTGATATGTAATTCTTGTGCTACATGCAGAGGGCTACTTCCTGCTATGATACCCACCTGATGAGGTTTAAAGCATGGGTAGATGAAGTTTGAGGAAGGTAAAAATTACCTTCAAGAAATTTGACAGTAGAAAGGTAAAGCCGCTTGCCAAGATTGCAAAATCAATTTAGTGATGGATTTGAACCAAATTTGACATCAATAAATTTAGAATATGGGGCATACTCAGCGGAGTCGAAAATAATGAGGAAGAAAAGGGAGAAAGATACTCAGGCAGTTGTCATGGTTTGCCATGGAAAGGGGACTTTGTAAGTAAGTCTTAGAAGAGAAATCAGGGGAAAGCAGGGTTTGACTTTACAACTATGTTATTAACTTCCAGATGTTTTTATCTGCTCATGTCACCAGCATGCCAATAACCTCCACTGACAACCTGAGAGGCAGTGCAATGACTTCTGTGGCACACTCTGCTCCTACTGACATACTCGCACAGGAGAATGCAGCCTGTGTAACCGCTGAACTTCTGGTTTTGCCAAACCTGCTAGAGAAAGATATGACACCACAGATCATGCTGTCCAGTTTTACCCAAGAGGACTGGACTCTAGTTAGGAATATGATGTTATGTGCTGGACACAAATCTGGACTTCTATGTGGTCGGGAACAAGTTAGGCTGGGCTCTCCTCTCCTTGTCAGAACTCAAAAGAACAAATGTAGATGTTCCAAAGTTTCCTAACATTGTGCCCCAGCATTTTAGGGACTGAGAGGGAAACATCTCCCTTTTTTGTCTGTGTTTGTTTACTTGTTCCTTTGTTTTGAAACAATGCATCCCAGACTGGCCTTAAACTTACTTCGTCGTAACTCAGGATGACCTTGAATTTCTGATCTTCCTGTCTCAATTTCCTGAGTACTGGGATTACAGGCAGCACTAACACATCTGTTTTATGCAGTGATGGGAATCAAATCCATGAAGTTGTACGTACTAGGCAAGCATTCTACTATCAGAACTACATTCCCAGCCCATTTCCAGGATTTTTGCATGGTAAAATAGCCATTGAATTTACCATTTTAGCTATTTTCAAGTGTAGAGTTGAAAATGCAACCCTTAGCACCACTCAGAACCTTCTTAGCTTTCCATGATGAAACTATGCTCCCTTTGAACATTACTTCCCTACTACTCCTTCTCTTCAGCTCCCACAACCCCATTCAGCTCCCACAACCCCATTCAGCGCCTGTTTCTGGGAACGTGATGCCACTCTGTGTCACCAGCTTAGCTCACTCAGCATCATGTCATATGTTCGCCTATTCTGAACTTTGTATAGAATTCTCTGATTCTATAAACCATGAAACTACAAAATGTAGGTGAAAGAAACCAAATGATAAACAGATACTTTCTGTATTCATGGCATCAAAAATCTCAGCAAAGGAGCTAGAAAGATGGCCAATCAGTTAAGAACTCTTGTTGTTCTTGAGAGTTCAGTTCCTAGTACCTGCATCAGGCACTCATAATGTCCTCTTCTCACTACCAAATGAACTCATATGCATATGGTGCACATGTATGCATACAGACAAAATACTGTGTGTGTGCCGGGCAGTGGTGGCACACACCTTTAATCCCAGCACTTGGGAGGCAGAGGCAGGCGGATTTCTGAGTTCGAGGCCAGCCTGGTCTACAGAGTGAGTTCCAGGACAGCCAGGACTATTCAGAGAAACCCTGTCTCGAAAAAAAACAAACAAACAAACAAAAAAAGAAAGACAAAAACAAAAAAACACTGTGCGCACGTGCGCGCGCGCGCATGTGTGTCTGTGTGTGTGTGTGTGTGTGTGTGTGTGTGTGAGAGAGAGAGAGAGAGCATGCGCACATGTAAACTGTTCCATGAAACAAAAAATGAATTGTATTCTATTCAAATCAAAACACTTTTAGTTTGAGAGAAAATTTGTAAACCACATATCTAAAAACATTTATTTTCAATACATAAAGAACTCTCAATACTTAATATTAGGGCTGAGAGTGTGGCTCAGTGATAGATACTTGTCTGGCATGTGTAAGGCTCTGGGTTCAATTTCCAGCACCATAAAGCAAAATATTCTTTTTAAATTTTAACATTTACAAATCCAGTTAGAAAACAAGAAAAATATGTAAAAATATTTCACTGAAGAATCCATAAATGGGATGAAAAGACAGCTCAGCAGGTAAAAGCATGTGTCATGCAGGCCTGACAACCTGTGTACGATCTATAGTAGAAGAGAACCAACTCCATGAAGTTGTCCTCTGACCTCTATGCCATGGCATACATGTGCCTGTACTCACATCATATGCACATGGTGATACAATTAAAGTTGAAAGAGAAACCATAAAGAAAACCAGTAAATACAATAAAACATGTTCAGAAGCACCAGCCACTAGGGAAATGCAGCTCCATTTTACATCCTGGGTCACAAAAGTGCCAGTGAAAATTAAAGTGTGCCCAGCACACTCTATGATAAAGACTGGCAATATCTTTTAAAAGTAAATGTGTGATGCCCTTTGACACAACAGTTGAAAACCTGGCCATTTGTCCCAGAGAAATAGAAACATATGCTTACAATAAAAACCTGTGTGAAGTTGTATTTGTGATAGCCTCAAACTAGAAGTCATCCCTAATGTCCTTGGATAAGAAACTGTATATCCAACCAAACTGTTTCACCCAACAATCATAAAGAATAGGCCACTGGGATACACTATAATTTGGGTGCATCTAAAGGGCAGAGTTGGGCTGGGGGACAATCTCAAAACATGTTCTGTGGTTTCATTTACACAACATTGTCATGTGACAAAGTAGAGGTAAAGAACAGGCTGGTGCTTTCAGAAAGAACGAATGGAGTCTAGTGTGTTTTGTCAGCACATGGCATAAAGAGATCTTTGCGATGCTAGAATGACCCTGCATCAAGATTATGCTAATTACTAGATTCTGTATGTGATAATAATGATAAAGAACTATAGAAATGTACTGTGCCAAAGTCTAATCTTGTTATGGTATCAAACTGCTATGAGAGCTTACATGCTTGTTATTCACTACTTGAAAAATCTTCATCTCAAAGGTACAACTCAGAAAAACAAAATTCTTTTGAAAGAAAAATAGCTTTGGAATCAGATAAATCTCCCTCCTAAGTTCCTGCTCACCTTGCCTCCCTCTGTGTCTCTTCCCACATCCTTTTTCCTTACAGAGTGTTGTCAACTCTGCCTCCATGCCATGGCACATGGATATTCCCATCACTCAGCTAGGCACTCGGAGGGCAATTTGAAAGTTACAAAGTACATTTAAATGTCATAGATCTGTTTTTCTCAGATTATCAGAGCATTATCCCTCCTGTCTTTCATTCTGTTGTGGCTCTTTATTTTTGCATCTCCTCTACCCATCCTAGTGAACCCTCTGCTCCCTGCCTTCCTGTGTCTTCATTACACACACTTCCCTTAGTAAGTTCAGCCACACAGGGACTGCAATGGTTGCAATGTCACCGAAGTCATTGTCATTTCTCTTGCATTGGCTCTTCCCCAGTATCCTCTGACTCTGATCAGGGCTCCAGCATCCAGATTCCCAAATCAACAGTCTAGTTATTCCTTATATCCCACACCCACTTAGATCAGGCAATTGCACCTCCTTCTTAAAGCCTCTGGAGCTCCTTCTCCGCACTCCACTACATTAGCCCAGATACATGGCTTTGGGTCCTTCCTTGTCAAGTCCGTTGTCCTAATCGTCTACCCAATAGCCAAACAGAACTGACTAAGAATCTGACTGTCCCTCTCTAATCCAAAATTCCTTCCAATTTGACTAAATTCTACTCTTATTCCACAAAATTTTATTAAGCACTGTCTCAGAAGCTACTCTTGATGTGATAAATGGATTGCTAAATAGATTCTACCTGTTAGAACAACAACAAAAAGCAGTATCTTGCACTTCTCAGAGCTTATATTTTACCAGATATCAAGATAAGAGATAGAAAATAAATGCTAGAAGAAACTTAAGACAAAATTAAAAGACAAAGAACAAGGAAGTAGCAGAATAGCAGACTATATCTAACAAGAGTTCCTTCCTCATCTGACCTTCCCTCCATCCTGCCTTCCTTCTTTCCTTCCTTCCTTTTTCAGGTACTGGAAGTTGAATCCAGATCCTCACACATGCTTGGAAAGCACTCTACCACTGAGATAGATCCTCAGTTGCCTTCTTACTTTCTTTTTATTTTGACACATCTTACCAAGTTATCCAAGCTCGTAGCTCACAATCCTATCTTAGTCTTCCCAATAACTGAGATTGCAGGCCTATGACACAGCCTGGTTATGTTGTCTAAATTTGTCAGACAATACCTTTTATAATTTAGATAGATGTGAAATACCTAAACTCGTGTTGAAGGATTAGTTCTAGCTAGTAGCACTGACAGGTGACTGAATTATGTGGGCTCTGACATAATCAATGGATTAATTCATAATGAGCACATAGACAAATGAGACATAGGGTCTGGGTAAGAGAAACTAGTCACTAAAAGTGTATATTTAAAAGGTATATGTTATCCCTGACCCTTTTCTTTCTGTTGCTCTACTTCCTGGCTACTATGAGGTGAACAATGCCTCATACTAGCCCCTTGCAGCATGATGTTCTCTTGGCCAAAAACAACAGAGCCAGTAACCATGGACTAAAACTTCTAAAACCATGAGACAAAACACGTCTTTCCTCCTCTTAGATTGTTTTGCTTGTATTCATCCCAGTGACAAAAAGCTGACTAACACTCTATCTCACAATGTTTTGAAACAGGAAAGCAGTGTGATTGCTTAACAGCCAACGGTCCTACCAGTACTGAGCTGTATTGATGTTCCTCTCCAAGTTTAGTAACAGCCCATTCTAACTTATAAACCCCTAATAAACATTAATAACACCCTTTTATGGCCAAACATACTCTGGAATATATCAGAGAAGCAAGGATAATGAATGAGCACTTTTTGAATCAGTCCAGCCTGGACTAGTTTTTATTGTATGCACAAAAGATGAACTGTATCTAATCAGTGAATTTTTTGAGATAACCCCTATATTCCATGTTATTCTTATGCATAATAGTCATGATTAAAATAAGATGCATCATGGGAAATGACATGTACAGTGAACAAAGACTTACATAGTCCAAGCCTGTCAGTTTAAACAGAAAATCACTCACACCCAATCCTTAGCAATGAACTCTTCTTTCTCCTAGACCTTCAGAAGAAAAACCCAAGTAATAACCAAGCACTCGAGCTGTATGCTTCCTTAGATACATACAATTGCTTCCTTGCAGTGTATGGACTCTGTACTTTGTTTCTGAATAAAATCACTTGCACTATGTTTTCAATTGTTTGAACAAAATGTAATAACCTAAAAGCACCAGCCATGCAGAGAACCCTGCCTCCGAGAAAATCAGTCAGAGACCCGAGAAAAAGAAAAACAAGGCCATGCATTTGCCTGGGGGGAGGGCAATGTGATTAGGGAGAAGGACTAGTACAAAGGTCCTAAGGTGGAAAGACACTTGAAGAACAGCAAGGAGACCAGTGTGGATAGAGGAGGAATTGGCTGTGAGGATGTATGGAAAATAAGACCATAAAGGTGACAACACCTGGGTTCTTGTAATGGATATGAACTCCATGCAAACCCTTTCACGATTTGGCCTTTCTTAACAGGGTTCTTGCTTACAAATTCTTTCTCAGATTCCTTCATGTTGCTCCAAACCATATATTTTGCAAGTGAACTGTTCTACAGTCAACTAGAACACAGCTTCTCTATGCCTGGCCAGGCCTTCTTACTAAACATACCCTGGACAGGGTTGGGGGTGTCTCTGAAACCCCAGGCCACAGGATCATCCCGCTTGTGTTCACAAGAGTGCTCTGTAAGAGCCCTGGGTTCTCTGATTTGCCATTTTCCCTAGGTTGGTCTTTTTGTGTTCCCAGCTCCCAGAGCACAGAGCAGTTAATGTCAAACACTGAGAGTTGGGCTGAGAGACATGTGGGCATCTCTGGTCTCTCCCAAGCAAAGGCAAATGCTCCAGAATATTCTTTCACTCTGAGTATCACCACAATCAGAGCTCCGATGTTCTCAATTTCTCTGCCTAACTCTGAGTTTGTTTTGTGTAGCACTGTTTTGCCAAGGGCAAGAATGGCCTTTTTAACTTGATATTTTTTTTTGTCCAAATATACTTAATAAAAAAGATTGATGATTCTATGTTAATATAAAGTTGTGGACTTTTTCTTCTTCTTCTTCTTCTTCTTCTTCTTCTTCTTCTTCTTCTTCTTCTTCTTCTTCTTCTTCTTCTTCTTCTTCTTCTCCTTCTCCTTCTCCTTCTCCTTCTCCTTCTCCTTCTCCTTCTCCTTCTCCTTCTCCTTCTCCTTCTCCTTCTCCTTCTCCTTCTCCTTCTCCTCCTCCTCCTTCTTCTTCTCCTCTTCCTCATCCTCCTCCTCCTTCTCCTTCTCCTCCTCTCCTCCTCCTCACCCTCCTCTTCCTCCTCCTTGTTCTCCTTCTTCTTTTTGTTTTGTTTTTGAGACAATATTTATGTATCCTTGGCTGTCCTGGAACTCACTCTGTAGACCAGGCTGAACTCTAAGATCTGCCTGCCTCTGACTCCTATGTTCTGGGATTAAAGGTGTGCACCTGGCCAGAACTTTCTTCTTAGTCTTAGCTGTACTCTCATCTGCATGCAATCTTGTGTTGATCCAGTGAAATCAGCTAAAATTGGATTATTCACTTATTTCAGTAAAGGTGTCTAAGTTAGGGGTATGGAACAAGTAGCTCAATTGATAGTGCACTTGCCTGACATGAAAAACCAACACAAACTGGTGTACAGTAGCATAAGTTTATTATCTCAGCATTCAGGGGGTGGAAAAAAATAATCAAAAGTTTAGGGGTGTTCTCAACTCTACACAGAAATATATAAGGTCAAGCTAAGACACAAAAGACCGTTTTTCAATCAGTCAATAAGCAAATAAATAAATAGTATCAAGGAAAAAAAGATGGTGGGAGTGATTAGCTCCTTGCTCTTCGGAGAAGTGGGAAGGAAATCAGCATACTGTCTAAATAACACTATTTATTCTATATCTTAAACTTACTCACACCTTTGACCAAGAGCATCTCTTCTGGAAATAATTCTGAAGCACTAGTCAGAGATATCATCTGTATAATAATATTCAATGTTCTGTCAACATTCATATTGAACATTGGAGACAGAAACACTGCCTAACCACAATATATATGAGCTATGATATACTCATATGCTGAACTAGGATCTTCATCAAAAATTTTTGGAGAGTTTAAAAAGTGTGGAGAAATTCATACAATACAATGCCAAGTGATAAAAATGGAAAACAGACAGCTTCATTTCTGTTTTACTAAAAGACCAGAAATACCTCACACTATAACTGTGAAATTCTATTTTATTTTATTTTATTTTATTTTATTGCATTTCTCCAACTTTCCTATATTAATTACATAAAAATAATTTTAATGGTAATTATACAATGTTTCACACATCTAACACTACAGAAATATTAACAGATATCTACTAGGTCCACATTTGTAATACACATTAATTTCAGATTGACTATATATTTAAACATGAAGGCAAAATGGTGAAAATGTGAGGATATAGACGACCCTCTATGATCTCAAGACAGGAAGGGTGCTCTTTAACAAGACATAGCTTCAAATCATTGCCTAATAAGCCAACTTAAAGCTAATGGTTTAAAGCCCAATTAGTTATTATCATTAACAGTTATAAAGTTCACCATGTGAGCCAAGCTTAACTGGGCAAGAAGTTCTGTGGTCTTCGCTGAGCCCACTCATGAAACACCATCTAGTCTCAGGTTAAGTGAGGCTGACTATTGGGGGTGCAATAGACATCTTAGTTATCATCTTACAGGCTTATTTGACCTTATCTACAAGGTAGCTGTTAGATTCCAAGAATACAGAGGCTTGATGCTTGCCTCTGTGCTCAGAGCCAGCACAGCATCATTTCCATCTTTGACAGCTGGGAACAAGAGACCTAGGCTAAATTCCCATGGTCACGGGGTGATTCAGACATACCTTCTTTAGTGTTTACCTTTCAAAAATAATGACTCCCAAACCCTGAAAGCATACCAGATGGCAAAAAAAAAAAAAAGCTTCTTTAGCTTTTACGAATATTTAAGGACAAGTCAATGGGCTAACAGAAGAATTCCTGACTTCCCAGGGGAATGTTCCAAGAAAGGAAAAGGGAAGATGCCTTTCTTTCCATTTGTACACTGGAAATTTTACTGTTTTAAATTTATCCTAGCACATGATAATGAGATAAAAGCAGTGAGTAAGGTATGAGTCTGTGTCCTGGATCTGTGGAAAATTACCACCATTCAGATACCAGAAGGAATCACCTGGGATCAGGCAAGGCACCGATCTTCAGAAGATAAGATGGAGGGCTGCTGTCCTAAGGACCATCTTGCTCAGAAAGGCAGGAGGTAGGTGGTTCTAGAATGTTCCAAGTATGCTTTGGCAACATCTCTGGACAGGTAGTCTCAAGCACTCGAGCATAAGAAATGCTTTGCCCTATGTGAGACCCACACTAGCCAAGCGTTGGGATCTTTTCTCATGGGCTCAGAATCCCCTTACTGGAGACTCTTCTTGATACCTAGGCTATAGTAAAACACTTACTTCCAGTAACAGAAAAACTGCAAACATTTTCAGTAAGCTTCTGCAAACCACAGAGGATGGCAACAACATCCCCTTTCTCACTTCAAATCACAAGTGACTCCGAGGCGAGAGTGACCTGAGCCAAGGAAACATGCCTAAAGATAGACAGTTCCAGAACCTCCAACCAAGAGCAAGAGGCAGGTTGGCAGCAGATGCTTGAATAATAACACAAAGTGGAGAGCAAGATTCAGGAAAAAAAAAAAAAAAAAAAAAAACACATGCACAGAAGCAGCAGAGACTGTCACTAACAATTTATATTTTTCCATAAAATAAGCTTTAATATAAAACAAACTTTGAAAACATGAAGATTTAAAAACGCCCTGGGATGGATCCCCGGGTATGGCAGTCTCTAGATGGTCTATCCTTTCGTCTCAGCTCCAAACTTTGTCTCTGTAACCATAACCACCCTCCAAACGCCATTGCATACACTAGCAAGATTTTGCTGAAAGACACTGATATAGCTGTCTCTTGTGAGACTATGCCGGGGCCTGGCAAACACAGAAGTGGATGCTCACAGTCAGCTATTGGAAGGAACACAGGGCCCCCAATGGAGGAGCTAGAGAAAGTACCCAAGGAGCTGGGGGGATCTGCAACCCTATAGGTGGAACAACAATATGAACTAACCAGTACTCCCTGGAGCTCGTGTCTCTAACTGCATATGTATCAGAAGATGGCCTAGTTGGCCATCAGTGGAAAGAGAGGCCCATTGGTCATGCAAACTTTATATGCCTCAGTACAGGGGAATGCCAGGGCCAAGAAGTAGGAGTGGGTGGGTGGGGGAGTGGGTGGGGGAGGAGTGTGGGGGACTTTTGGGATAGCATTGGAAATGTAAATGAAATAAATACCTAATTTTAAAAAAGCACCATGGAAGACAATATAATTCTTTTTTTAAAAATGCTAAATTTGGTATTACAGGCCTGTAATCACCATACTAGGGAGGCAGGGTCAGTCATAAAGGACTCCAGAGGTAAAGGCAGGCAGATTAGAAGTGCAAGGTCATCCCAGCTACATAGTTAGCTCAAGCTCAGCTGAGCGACTTGTACTTGAGCTCTTGTCTCCAACAAAAGAAAACATTTAATGAAAGAAAGAGAGGGGAGAAGGGAGAGGAGGGACAAGAAGTCAACACTCTTTCAGAAGCCCAAACCAAGGACCAAAAAGGCATCATGCCTTGCTTTGCAGAGTGCAGCCAAAAGCAGAACTAGACTATTACTAGCATCATCAACTGCTTTCCCCAGACACTGTAGATAGCAATTAGGAAGGGATGGAAAATGTGGACAGGAAACTGAGGGAACAGATCCTGAAGAGTGTGGCACTTTGCTATCTGTGGTATGTGTTTCAGGGTCCAGCTGTGGTTCTGTATCCTCCACTTCCTCCCTCTCAGGGTGTTCAGACTCTGCTGCAAACTAGGCTGGAAGGATGAAGTGGAGTCTGGAATTGGCAGGATCTTAGTCCAGCTGGGAATCAGTCGGGGTAGGGAGCTTCTCTGAGGATCTTCAATGAAAGATGGAGTTCTACAGGATCCCAGTCTGGTTGGGAGTGACGGGGTGGGGCACGAGGTGAGGCTGTTCTAGGATCTTAAAAGTTATAGCCCTTTTAGACAAAGGCCTTCTCTGATGATCTTCAATTAAACAGCTCTTAGCTTGTGTGCATACCTTTATTGGGGGCAGATTTGTACACATACACCTTATTTGAGGTGAACCAGGGGGTATATATGGACTTTGGAGAGTGGGGAGGCAGTTTTTTAGGGTAAATGAAAATCACTGGCTAGAGTTTAAAGTTCTGTGAATGCCTCATTTGTATGGAGAGGCATTCCAGGAAACCCAGGTACATGCTTGGCAAGTTCTTATGGGAGCTGGGGAGTTTGTAAGTCTGCCAGGGACTACTCAATCTTCCCAAGGTAGAGGCTGTGGGGATACCCAGACAAAGTCAGGGAAGGGGAAGCCCTACTAGTAAAGGAAGTTCTCCATTTTGCACCGAGCTCAGATAAGCCATCCAGTCAAGATAAACTTTGACCTTACTTTGTGCTTCACTTCCTCTGCTTTCTTCCTCTCAGGGTATCCAGATGCTGCTGCACACAAGGCTGGAAGGATGAAGTGGAGCCTGGAATTGGCAGGATCTTAGTCCAGCTGGGAACCAGTGGAGGGTAGGGGGCTTCTCTGAGGATCTTTAATGAAACAGCTCTCTGAGACAATTTTAGCTTGTGCATATACCTTCATTCAGGGTGGGCTTATACACTTACACTTTATTCAGAGTGAACCAAAGGTTATATAGTTTTAGGGAAAGGGAATGAGAATGTCCAAAGTGGGCAAATTTCATTGGCTGAAGGCTAAGGCTACTGAGATGACTCAGTTAACATGGAGAGTCATTCCAGGAGTCTCAGGTGAAGGATTACATGACATTCCTCAGGTAGTCAATGTGGGGTCTGGAATCTCCCAGGTAGAGAAGAGGAAGCCCTGATGGCAAAGGGAGTGTCATTTTGCACCAAGCTCGGGGCTTTCCAGTAACATCAGACTTCAACCTTAGCAGCAGGGTTTCCTCCCAGCCATCAAGCCTGATGACCTAAGTTCAAATTCTATGGTGAAAGACTCTTGCCAGTTATTCTTTGGCCTACACACATCACATCACATCACTTCACATCACATCACTTCACATCACATCACATCACATCACATCACATCAGAAGCATACACACATTCAAAGAGAGCACACATTAAAAATAGAAAATTTAGCACACATATGTTGGCAATAACCAATAACTCTTTATAACAGTAGAGAAGTCATACTTGGTACTGAAAAACTAGCCAACTACCCAGGGCTATTGAAGCCATGGATCTCAAAGGAAAATCTACAACTGCAACCTTACTAAACCAGCATAAACCCTAATATAAATATTTGTCCTTCTACACACAAGTGTAGTCCTCACCTCTCACAAAGGAAACTTCTCTTTGCAACAAAAAGAGATCATTACAGAAAATAAAAAACAATTAAAATGCAGAGTTGTGGAGCCCAGTATCAACTGATACATCTACAGTATAATTCCTGAACCTAAGACTCAGAGATCATTGCAGAAGAGGGATCAGAAAGATCCAGAGGAACAGTGATTTTACTATAAGATACTGTCTCTTAGGAATGTGAGAAACTACACCAACAAAGTTCTAGTAGACAGAGATGATGAAGATAGAGATAAAGAGATAGATGATGAGATAGATAGAAAGAAATATAGATGATAGATAGATAGATAGATAGATAGATAGATAGATAGATAGATAGATTAGTAGATAGATAAATTAGTAGATAGATTAGTAGATAGATAGCAGATAGATAGTCAGGGCTACACAGAGAAATGCTTGTCAGGTGTACCCAAGTCTTGATGACCATGGAGCCTTCACTTTTATAAGAGGATGTCATCTGAAGTCTTACCTAGCTATCAGTCCAATATGGAAGAGAAAAAATATTTATCTGGCACTCAAAAAATTCAGTGAATAGACTCCCTTGCATTTCTTTTTGAAGATAAAATTTTTGATGATATACTACCCCTAAATTAAGTAGATATGCAAGCTTAAAATGACACAACATGGCTAATACATACAGGGCTAACGAACAGAGACTATGACTCCATACACAAAACATGCACAAATTCAAACCAAAGAAAATTCCACCAAGAAGGAGAAATAGGCACATAGTCCCATCCCCAACTAAGAAGCTATTTGAAAATGATAGCTTCTGGGAAAGGTAAAATTAGTTTTCTCCAATGGACTATCACTGGGTATATCAACCACACTCCAGGGCAGGCTCCATGTCCAGGAGTAGCTGACTAACACAAAAATGGACTGTATATTTTTGTGCACTTTTTGTTTTCTGTTTGCTTGGTTGGTTTGGTTTGGTAATTTTTGTCTTACTGGTTTTTGTTTGTTTGGGGGTTTGTTTAAAAAAAAACATGGAGTTGGATGGGTAGGGAGGTGAGGAAGATCTGGGAGGATTTAGGGAAGAGGAAAGAATGTGAGCAAAATATATTGTACAAAAAGAATTTATTAAAAGAGAAAAAGAATTAACCAGACTAGAAAGGCATCAAAAAGAAATAGCAGTACAGATAAACGATCAACCTCAGCACAGATTAGGACATTGCTGAGTCTTAATAAATTATACAATTCAAGACCTGAAAGGTATTTGTAATGTTATAAAGATGTGTTCTTCTATTATAAATCTTCTAATCAAAAGGTTCCCCAAAACCATAAGCTATAAACATATGTGCCCATGCTTCTGTGTGTGTGCCTCTGTGTGTAGGTGTATATATCCGAATGAGGTTTAGAGTTCTTGGGCCCTGTTCAGTTCTAACAGCTTACAAATTTGAATCTGCATTTCTGTCAAGTGTGAGTATTACCACTAATATAATTCAACCCAGACCACCCTGGCTACATGAATACCTAAGTCCTACTTTCATTTTTTGAGAGGGTGAAAAGTCAAGGCTGTGAGGTGCTGCACAACTCATATTTCTCTAACAGCATTGTAATCATTTACTCTAAAATACACTCATATTAACTTTGATATACTTAGACCCAACACACTGAAGGACAGTGATGCACCTTTAAGAAACTTGCAAGCTTTGGGGCTATGGCTTCCCACAAAGAGGTAAGCAGTCAATGTTTTGCAAGCAAAGCAGGAAATATGTTGAAAGTCATAACCACAGCAAAACTACCACATCAGGCTAAGAGATTTCCTCTAAATATGAGGATAGCACTTACCATCAAGGACTCAGAACCAAATCTCATGGCCTGTAGAGTAATCATCTAATCCAGTGGCTCTCAACCTGTAGGTCATGATCCTTCAGGAGTTGCATACCAACATTAAATTCAAACCAGTAGCAAAATTGCAGTTATGAAGTAGCAAAACAAAATAATTTTATGGTTGGGGGGGGGTCACTTCAACATAAAGAATTGTACTATTAAAGGATTGCTGCATTAAGAAGGTTGAGAACCACTGATAATCCAAAATGGAGTTTTATGTTTAGCAATTTATTACAGAAAAAAAAAGCAAAGAACCCCTACACCTCACTTCTACAAAAATAAGATGCACTGTGGTGAAACAGTATAGTAAATAGTAGTTCATTATCTAAAGTGTTAGATCAAAATTTGAAGATAAGGGGTTTAAAAACTACACAGTATCCATAAGTTGTTAGGGGAGTCCACAGGTCTACTGTGTGGAGAAGGAGCCTCCAAGCCACATCAGAAACATCATGAAGAAGCATTTATCCAAGCAAATCCAGCACCACCCTATTCTCAAAGCCTCCAAGTGATATCAGGAAACTGACGTCTCAGAGGGATTGGTGTGGAAGACCTGAAGACCCAGCACATTTATTCACAACCCAAACTGCTGTCATACTTGAGCCTAGAATAAAGTCCCCAGGAAGATGTGATTTTAAGCATTCATCTGAGAAAACCTAGTTTAATGTCAGAAAGACTGTTTATTCAAAGGTCAATAGCACATTGTAAAAACTTAAGCTTCAAGATCAGAAGTTCAAGGTCAGGTCAACAAGATGATTTGGTGAGCAAAAATATTTGCCCTACAACCCTAACAGCCTGACTTTCATTCCTGAATCACACAGTGGGATGAGAAAACTGATTACCAAAAGCTGTCCTCTGACCTCTACACACGTGAAACGGTAATGCACATACATGTACATACATATATACTTACACAGATCATAAATATTTTTTAAGTTCAATGTCAAGGACTTGAGAGCTAACCTTGAAATTCCCATTTATGCTTTTGTCTATTATGAATAGCTGCCTCTCGGGTGGAATGTTTCATTTGATTAATCAAAAGCAGTTGGAAGCATGTCAAGAACATTTTTTTAAGAATGTCATCTGTAGGAGAGAGATGCTTCTTTGCCCACTCCCTGCATGACTCCTCTGGGTGGGTGTAGGTGTGCTGGAATGGTGGAAGGGTCATTTCCTGGGGTTTTGTAACAGAACATTTGAGCCACTTAAGCAATCAGTTATGAGTCACAGGTGGGGTAGATGTGACAGTCTAGCCTAGAAAGGCCTGTTTTGAAACAGAAGCTATGGTGAACTGAAAAGAGTGTATTGAGTTTCGGAATGACTAGGAAGCCCCCTTGTCTGCCTCCTCCAAGCTAAGCATCACCATACTCAGAAACCTTACTAGAAAGCCTTGCATACTTGAAGGGAAATGAGATATGGGAATACCCGGTAGTGAGCTTCTCGACAATCCCTCCTCTAGCCCTATGCTTTCAGGAACCCCACATGCATATCACATATTCTATCTGCAATAAATAGGTTCAGGCTCAGCAGACTTATAGTATAGCTCAGCTGGTAGAGTGTTTGCCCAGGAGGTGCAAAGTCCAAAATTTGATTCTGAGAACCAAAGAAACTGAACATAATGGTGAGATTCTGTACTCCCAACACTCAGGAGGCAGAAGACTGGAAGTTCACTGTCATCTTTGACTATATAATGAGCTTGAGACCAGTCTTGGACACATGAGATCCAGACTCAAAAAAAAAAAAAAAAGAGCTAAAAAACAGAAAAGTCTAATAATATTTGAAAGTAATGGTAAACTAGTGCTTCCCGAGTCATCATATGTTAATGAGACACCTGAGGATCTTATCAAAATTAGTACTCTGATACTAAAGGTCTGGGTTGGCTCTGAGGTTTGGAATCTCTAAGAAGCACCCACCAAAGCCCAAGTTGATGTTCTCAGCACACTGCACATTGAAGGAAGGCTTAATTAAGACACATGTTTATTCCTCACTTAGGTACAAGAACCCTAAAGTCTGACCCTGCTGGAAACATGAAGATTATGTCATGATAAGTGGCATCAAAGATGGGAATTCTGGCTTCTGCTTCCCTGTCTTTATCCTATGATTTCCATACTTAAGATCACCTTGTGAACCAAGATGGCTCCTGGAAAGCCAGAACACCCATGCTCCAAGCCAGAAGAAAGAGGCAACACAACGCAAGAGAGGGAGGTAATATTCTACAAACCATAGCAGCTCCTTCAGAGTTTACTTTTGTAGTAGTTCTCTACCTGCTACTCCATCATTTGCCCACCAAGGAAGCTTGGAGAGACTAAGAAAGGTTAAGTTTTCTCTGGAACCAATGTGCTCAGCTTTAAAACTGTAAAGTTGCAATGTCAACTTCATTCTTATATCCTGCTGCTTCAGGTTTGTGCCACCTACCAGAGGGAGTGTGGCTTTGGCAGCTTCTCTCCAATGTTTTGAGAAGG
This sequence comes from Mus caroli, assembly GCF_978045245.1. Lineage (NCBI taxonomy): Eukaryota > Metazoa > Chordata > Mammalia > Rodentia > Muridae > Mus > Mus caroli. The sequence goes on along the minus strand of NW_028227266.1, from coordinate 122,778,292 downwards.
AAAAATCTGGGCTCTGCTGTCATCATCTACATCACCCAAGAGCTACAGCTTGGAGTCAGAATAAAAGTAGGTGAAAAACTGCTGACAGCGAACAGAGCAGAGGATGGCCTCTTCTGTTAGAACCAGACAAACTGGAAGTCTTTAGGCCTTGCTTTGAAAACTGGCCTTGGTCTTGCTTCTAAGATCTGAGACCCATCTTGTGCTTCAAAGAGTAGGCCTTTTCCCCTGGGCCTAGGAGCTTCTTTTGGTGCACAGAAGGGAATCATCCTCTGCAATATTCTGGCTAGACTGCCTGCTCCTCTTTCTCAACCCAAAGACTTGATAATGTTTGTACTTACTCCACTTTTCTTCATGAATCCCTGGGTCCCTTCGACTTTCAATAGAATCTCAAGAGTGCTAAGGCTGAACCACTAGCAAAGTCTGCTGTACACTCCCTGATGCTTTAGCTAATTTTCTCCTGTGTTTAATATCTGTATTACAGCTTTCTATCTTCTCACCTAAGAAAGACGTTCTGGGATAACTTTGGGGGAAAATCATTGATGTGACAAGGAATTATCTATTATAAGCTACTAGTACAAAGGGAGTTGTCCAATCCAGGTGGCAGCATCAACTAAGTGCTATCTATGGTTTAGATATGGTTTAAGTATGTGCCCTAGAGATTCATGTGTTAGAGGCTTGGTCTATTATGATGTGATGTGGAAGAAAACAAAACCTTTAAAAGGTAGCTCTAAGTAGTTAGGTCAGAAGGAGGTGGCCATCAATCTCTGGAAGGAACTAATGAGATTTTCTTGGAGATCTGGTTCATTCTTGGAAGAGGGTTTTTTTTTTTTTTTTTTTAAAAAGCAAGCCCTACCTCCTCTCTCTCCCTGTGACCTCTCCATTGTGTTGACCACCTAAGGGGCACCAGAGAGCAACGCCATCGTCAGCCTCCAGAACAATGACCTAAATAAATCTCTTTTCTTTATGAAGTATCAAATCTTGGGTATTTTTTATAGCAAGATAAACAGATTAACACATTAAGATAACTGGAGTCTCTCACCATGGAATGTGGCAAAAAGTCATAGGGAAACATTTGCTTGTTAGGAACAGTATTAAAAAAAAAGAGGCACATTGTAAGCTTACAACAAATAGATCAATAGTGCCACAAACTCCTCTTTTCCACTTGAGACAGCATCCTGTTATAAGTCCAGATTGACCTCAAACTCATGTCTCCCCCAAACTCCTTCTATGGCTTTTCTATCTCCCTACAATAATCAGAAAAGATCATAGCTATTCTATCCTATTCATATCATGAACCAATGTGTGGGACCCACAATGTGTGTGTTTCGTCCATGCTTATTTGGTGCCTGCTGTGCTATTTATCCATTCCTGACTAACATAGGGAAGTCCAAACCTAGGAAAGGAGTATCTTTCTCCTGCCTTCTGTAGAAAGATAACATTGAACAGGCCAATGTTGAGCATCAGTCCAAAGGAGCTCAGTCATAATATTTTCAATTTAGGCTGCTGTCTTGAAGACAATTATGATTTCCTAAATGCCACAATGATTCAGCCACCATAATCAAACCTCTAGGAACACATATGCTGACTTTTTTCTCATATAAAATCTAAGCTGGAACGACAGCTCCATTTTACAAAAGTGCCAGAATTTCAGATTATTTGCCTCTTGCACTGACAATTCCAGTGCTGTCCTCATCTACATTGTCAACCATGTCTCGGCATATTCACATTGCAGCAAGTAGGGAAGATGATGTGGACAAGTTCTTACCCTCTAAAGGTATCACCTGGAAGTCAGCCAAATTCTATTGACCAATACAAGAAGTTAGAAGTAACAACATGGAAGTGTTAATCCTGTTCTAGGAAGCTGTGTGACTAACTTAAAATCAGAACTTTGTTACTCTGAGAGGGAGAAAATGACAGAGAATGTTTCTAGTTGTTTTTTTTTTTTCCTGGAGAAATTAGACTGGATGTCTTGCAGAAAAAGAAAGATGGATGTCATACAGAAAGCACTACAGCTGTAGGTTTAGTAGGAAGGAGACCATGAATAGGCCCCAACATCCTGTGAGACCAAACACCAATGCTTTTACCAGTGGGCATCCTACCCCCAATCTTAGAGGCCACAATTGCCAGAAGTCTCTGCTGCATCTAAAAAATTCAGTCCTACTGGCCAGTGGTGCCTTCTATAGATGGGGAAACTGAACCTTAACTGCTTTGTCACCTATCTCCGGGCATTTGACCTTAATCAATGAAGAAAAATTACATCCGGATCTGTTGCTTTTGGCCCTTGCTTAGTGGAATAGGAACGAACTATCAGTGAGAGATGTTATCTAGTTTCCTCTATGTAGAAGATGCAGATAGATCTCAGGAGGGTTCTCTGACTAAGACCACAAGCTCAGGATGTGTGGTCCATAATAATACCTCAATAGATGAGCTACAGGGGCAGGGTTTTTCACTGTGTACAGCATAGCCAGTTACACAGCTTCACTGAGGCTCCCTGTGTTAGAGGACTGTTGAAGTTCTCAGCCCAATAGAAAGTCACACTGTGGGATAATCTGGGAATTGAAGCCAGAACCTGACACATGAACGAAGATTGCTGAGAAAAAATCCTTTTGGGAGGCAAAAATGGTTTCTGAAGGATATGACTAACAATACTTCTTGGCCAGCAATAGTTAGTTGATCAAATCAGGGACCTGTTTGAAAATAAAAATCCACAATCACTTAATAGACTTTATCAGATTTGTAATATGCATGAGCCAGTACTCAGCAAGCTCAGGGATATAGACTCTCTGCTAAACTTAAGAATGGGCATCTTCAGCCAGGGCCAAAAAAATGAGAATGGGTGGGTAGGGAAGTGGTGGGGAGGGTATGGGGGACTTTTGGGATAGCATTGGAAATGTAATTGAGGAAAATACGTAATAAAAAAATATTAAAAAAAAAAGAATGGGCATCTTCCAGGCCAGAAACATATTGTACCAGAACACTAATGCTCCTAGACAGCCCTCAGGTAAAGATTAAACATGTCAGGCAGCATCAGGAGAAAAGAGGCCAGGGTGTGGGTTACAGTGGTTCTTGACTAAAGTGACAACAGAACAGGGCTTCAGCAATGACTGAAAAGTCAGCCCTGTAAAACAACTACTGATAGTAAACAAACTTTTCAGAAACTCAACTCAAACCTACTTGATCAAAAAAAGGGAATTTATGGGTTACATAATCGAACCACAAAGAATTTAAAGATGCAGCTGGACTCAGAGACAAATGAATTTAGAGATTCAAATATTTTTCAGGACTTTCTCTCTGTGTACCTACATCTTCACCAGCTCAGACTCGTATTTCAAAGTGCCATAGACTTGGTGGCCTCCACCACAGACATTAATTTCCCAGAGTTCCAGAGGCAGGAAAAAAGGATGGCAAGTTTGGTTCAGGGTAAGGGTTCTCTTTCGTCTTGCAGATGGGAGCAGATTTGTGCCTGCTTGCTCATCAATGTCTAGCCTATAGGAATAATTCAGTCTGATCTAGCTGTTGCAGCTAGAGTGAAGTCACTAACAAAAGCTGGCCTTGCCCTTCTGTGACTAATGGTATCTGCTAGTGTTAACAGAAAGGGCCCCTCACACTGACTAAACTGAGAAGTAGGAGGTAGCCTTGAAAGTTTACAGTATCAGCAGCTTTTATCAAAAGGTCCTGTCAGCTGTCAGAATACAGTGTCCCAATCACTGGGACAGAATGTGAGGCAAAATGGTTTAAAGTTCAAGGAAGAGTCCATTCTTACAGAGTGCTGGGAATCAGCAGTTTCCAAGAGGAACAGAAAGAAGAGGGTCCAGGAGAGAAAACAAGGGCTTAGAAACAGAGGAACATAATCTGAAACAGAAGCTGCTAGGGACTTCCATCGATGTAAGCCTCAGCTCTGGGATGGGGTTTCATAAGCCACAGACAAGAAAACAGCATTCATGACAGTGATAAGGAGGTTACAGAAACAGGAAGCCAACCAAGCCTAACAGCCTTCCACCCATGCTGGTAGCACACAGAACCGGCGTGAAGAAATGCTGAGAGTTTAAAACTTGGGGTAGGCCTTAATCAAAAACCCTGAGCTATCATCATTGTTCTCTTATAATAATCAGCATTTCAAGGTTATTACAAGCCTATGACAAAAACATCTGTGAAAGGTCCCTGGGAAATCCACTCCCTGAAAGGCACTACAAGACTGGACTTTGGTCTGCCCTCAGATTTTCTGCTGAAGAAAGGAACATTTTTTTTTCCACTGCAAGGGAGTGGACAGAGCCAGTGTTGCATGTAAAAGGGCACAGGAGATCCTGCTGTAGTCAGAAATATTTCAAGGAGTTTCTGGGACTCAGAGATGAGAATTGTTCTCCCCGGGTCACCTTACTGAAATCTTTAGAAAACTTGCGCTGTTCGCTTGTATGCACTCACTTCCTGCTCCCAAGATATTAGAACTAACCTGGACCTCTCTGGGCATGTAGGATGTTGTAGTTCCTTTAAGTAAATATCAAAAGTTGCAAATAGTTAAAAAGTTGAAGTCTACCCATCACCCTGAAGCTCTACTTTAGGTTACCTCAAACACAAGTCTCAGAATGAATCCTGCCCCAAATACAGATAGCTGTTAACAAGCAGACAATGCCTTAAAGCTCTAGAAGACACTGGGGTAGGGAGTTCTTAAAAGACAGAAAGCAAAGATGTGAACACACACTAGTGGTAACTGACATAACTGATTTAAACCTATTTATTCATATACAATTGGTATTACAGTTGGATACTTATAGGAAGTGGGGTCTACTATTTTTGCTTTCAAAATCCATTTGTAATCTACTCACCCAAAAGATCAAGTCTGACCCCTGAGTGCATACTGAGACATATGCAGTAAGGAGCATAGAGATGACTCTTTGTCCAGTAAAAACACAAACATTACAAATGGAGGTAGATTTTGTGTCTCCTAAACCAAACATTTCTATATAAGGTATGTAAGGTTTTTACCAGGAAACTCCACACCAAAATGCCTTCAAGGAGGAACAGGGTAATTGTGAGTGAGGCAGAGTTCATCCATCCAGGTGCAAGCACCAGGAAGATAATGGTCTAGTATGCAGGACCAGGTGTTTGGAATCTTCATCATACAATAACAGGTCAAAACCAGATGAGCAGGCACTGGGGTCTACCTAGCCATGGATGAAAATTGAAATAATTAAATAAGACTCCTAGGAAAGCATCCAGTCTCTCAAACCCAGGAAGATGGGTAACAGGTGGGAAGACATCTGAGACGTGGCCCGTGGTGGGGCTATAACCACTGAGATGACACTTTAGAAGAGATTAAGACTCCAGCCATCAGTAAGCATTGCAAGTGACATGAATAAAAACAGCAGGTTCTAGGGAGACTCAGTCACTCCCCAAAATAATAGAGAAACTGAGAGGAAATCCCAGGTGTGAGAAACCAGACTTAAGTCAGGGTCACATATGTAATATCTGAAGATTAGGCCTAAAATATTAAACTAAGCCCCCTTAAATGTTCCCTCTCAAAGTCAGAATTAATCCCAGAAGTAGGAGCACTTCCATCAGCATTTTCAGAAAACTAACTTCAAGTGGCTTAAACAGTAAAGGAATTATTGAGTCACAAAATGGGAGCTCAACAGAGTGTGCCTTGCTTAGCTTCATCCCTCTCCCCCAGCTCTGCTTTTCAACGATTGCTTTGACTCTTCCTCTCTCAGGATGACTGAGAAAATGAGTCTTCTGCAGGCCAATAGCAAATGCCACTCACTGTGCTGAGCTTGGATGTGGAAATGGCTGCACATCAGGGTCCCTGAGTATATTAGCCACAATGAACATCTAAACAAGGTCATCTTTTTTTTTTTTCAAAAAACTTGATTGGTATATGTTCAGTGTAAACAGTAAGTCATGTACATTGAGTATATTTGGCCTTTGCCCTTTGCTTTCTACCTTCTTCCTCTAGTTTCCTTCATTCTCCAAGTCATGCTTTCAATCTCATGATGGAATTGAGAGAAAAAGTGACATTATGAAGATCTATCTGGTTCCATCCATTTTCCTTCAAATGACATAATTTCATTCATTTTTATGACTGAATAAAAGGCTATTGGGTATATATTTTGTTTTATGTATTCATCTGTTGGCAGACACCAGGCTGCTTCCTAAAACTGGTTATTGTGAATAGTATTGCAGTAAACATGGATGTACACATTTTCTGTGTCATCTTTTCTCAGAATATTTTGAAAATATTCCCAGAAATGAAATAGCTGGATCATGTAGTAGTTCTGTTTTTTACTTTCTGAGGACCTTTCATGCTGATTTTTGTAGTGTCTGGACAAATTTACATTCCACTAAAAATGCATAAGAGTTCCCTTTCTCCCACATCCTCACTAAGTTATTTTTCTTCTTCTTCTCCTCCTCCTCCTTCTAGTTTATTTTTTTAAAAAACTTTTTATTAATTCTTTGTGAATTTCACATCATGCACCCCAACCCACTCATCTCCCTGTCCCTTCATATCCACCCTTGCAACCTCCCCAAAAGAAAATAAAAAACAAATATCATGGAAGCTGTGGTGTGTCACAGTGTGTCTCACAGTATACCATTTTGTTCATACATATTTACTTGGAAATGTTCATTGCAATGAGTCATCGGTCTTGTTTAACAACTCTGACTTCTGCTGCACCATCAATACTGGATCCTTACCAGGACTCCCTCTCAGATATCCTCTAGTTCCCTGTGTCATAGAGATCCTGCAGCTTTGGATCTGTATAACCAATCCCTTTATGCTTTCCACCAGTTCATAGATGGGGTAGATGTTGGGATGGGCCAACTCAAAGCCCTGGATCTGGGTCTGGGTAGTAGCTGAGTACCAACTCAGCCCTCTAGCTCTCCCAAACCTTCACCACTAAAGTGAACTCTCCATCACTGCCCTAGCTATATCACCCAATGCCATAACTGACAAGGGGCAGGGCCAGCTCTACTGCTCTCATGCCCTCACCCATGTCACTAGAGTCAACTGTTCTATGCTGCTCAGGTGAGGTACAAAGCCCACTCTCCTGAGTGCTGTAGCCAGAGAGGGGTGGGGCCAGCTATCCCACTGTCAAGACCCCAGAGACAGCTCTTCAATCTGCCTGAGGTGGGAACATTTCTCCTGTACCCACACACTCTCCAAGCAGCTCACCCAAGCTCCTGCCACCAGGGCTAGTTCTACTATGCTGCCTAGGCATGATTCAGGGCCTGCTATCCCAAATGCTGCAACAAGTGAGGCCATCTCTTCATAGCCCTTTAATATCAGCATGGTCCCAGGCAGTAGCCAGACCAGGGTCCTCTGCATAGACTTTGGTTGTAAAATGAACCACAGAAATCAACAGAGACCCTGGCTGCTGCCTGGTCATGGAGCTAGACATGGCCCTCAGCAGCAGTAACATAGGCCAGGGCTTTATCATGGCCTCAGGTAGCAAGACAGACTACACACGTTAGGTTATTCCACTCCACCCTCACATCTCCAGTTCTGTCTCTCTTCAAACTGCTCAAACCATTCTAAGTCTCTTTCTTTCCCATCTTTACACTACATATTTGTATATCATAGTGGATCATGGTGGGTGAGCCTCTGGGTCATCTGCTGTTTTCTTAATGATAACACTCCCACTAAAAATGTATGCAACTCTCTTTCCCCACCTTTTCACCAGCATCTGTTGTTATTTGTTTTCTTAATGATAGTCATTCTGACAAAGGTCCCTGGTAGCCTGGAAGTATGCCAATTTGTACATCTAATTCACTCTTGCTGGCAGATAATGATGATTCAGTTGACATTCTACTGTAACTATGTGAGAAAACCCACAGATGGATGAAATTGGCAGGAGCATACTTATGCAGGGAGATTGAAACAGGAAGATAAGTTCAGGGCCAACCTGAGCTACATGAAAAGTTTCATGCCAACCTGGGCTATACAATAAGACTTTTGCCAGGAAGAGAGAAAGAAAGAAAGAAAGAAAGAGAGAGAGAGAGAGAGAGAGAGAGAGAGAGAGAGAGAGAGAGAGAGAGAAAGGAAAGGGCAGGAAAGGAAGAAAAGGAAAGGGGACGCAAGAGAAAGGACAGAAAGGAGAGGGAAATCCCACAGGTAAACAGCCCAGCTTTCCTGAATCCTATCCTATAAAACCATAATTAGAATAGAATGGGTGCTATTATATCTATTATGTGGAGTAATTTACTACACAGCTGGGATAATCAGTACATTACTATAGAAGAGTATGCAAAAATTAACCAGGAAAAACTCAAAATCAAATTTTATGCATATTCTAGCCTGATATACATAGTAAGTTCCAGATGTCCAGGGCTACAAAAAAGAAACCCCATTTTCTATTTTTAAAAAGTACTTTATAATTACAAAAACATCACAAATTCATAAAACTTCCTCTGTGTGACTATTTTAAGGAATCAATACAAGATTTGAGAAATTACATGGTGTCTTGCAAAGTCTTGATAATGGAACCTGTTGACATTCACAAAGTGCACTCAATCCCTTTGGAGTCTCAGAGCTCAGTGCTAATACATAAGTCAGTCTCCATCTTGGACCAGACCTTTTAGAATGCCTGAAATTTAGAGAGAACACTAATGAATTATCAAAACTAGCCTTTGGTGTGCACTCAAGTGTGATGGGAAGATTTTCTAAGTCACTTTAATTTGTTCATATGGAAACAGCAAAGAAAGCTAGAGGACACTAGCTTCGAAACTTCCTAGTTGTCTGTCCCTGAGCCCTTTGTGGTACTTCCTCTGTTGTTTCAGAGACCAGCTCCAGCAGTCCCCTTAGCAGCTGTTTTTAGCAACCGCACCCTCTGACTGTGGGTTTTCTCTGCAGTGGCTTTAAGGTTTTAATATGAAATGTCTTCCACAAATAGACACTACAGAATCTTAGGTGTCAAGCCAATGGGCATATGAGAAGTAATTGGATCCTTCAGATCCTGGACTCATTCCTTGGTAGATTCATATGATAGCATTATTAGGAGACAGCCAAAATAAGAAGTGGAACCCAGATACAGGAAGCAGGTCATTTAGGGTGTGCCCCTGAAGGATGTATCTTTTACCCCTTCCCCTTTGTGTCCTTCCTGTCTCCTTCTTTGACTTCTGGCCACTATGGGGTGAACAGTATCTGCCGCATACTCCTGCCACCCTGGTGTTCCACCTCACTGAAGATCTAGAAACACAGCAAAGGGTCAAGAACTAAGGATCTGAAACTATGACCCAAAATAAATTCTCTCTTTAATTTGTTCGTCTCAGAACAAATTTCACTATTTGTCATAGTGGGGCGGGGGAGAAGTCTAACACAGAGTATATATACAAAGCCTCACAAGGGGACTGTTGATGTAATTCAATTGGTAGAGTGTTTTGTCTATTACCAGCAGAGCCCTAAGTTCCATCCTCAGCACTGCACAAACCAGGCATGATTTAATTCCAGCACTCAGGAAGCAGTAGCAGTTTGAAGCCAGCCTATGATACCCTGTCTCAAAACAAACAAATGAAAAACATTGGGATCAAATGAACAGAACTGATATTAGTCCACTGTGTTCACAGCGTTCATGATGGTCCATGGTAGCTTAGACTTCCTGGTAGTCATTTCCTTGAATCAGGCTGACCTTAGAGTATAGAAAGAAGTTTTCTGTCTTGCTGTCTTATGTTGTTGTAGCTTGCGGTCATGTCACAGGACTCTGAGGCAGTAGCTGGAGACTCATGAGATGAGGAAGTGAGGTCTCTGCTAGCAGCCAGAGGGATGAACACCTGAAAGCAATTAAGCTCCACCTCCAACCAAATCTAATGATGGAGTAGACATTCTCCCTCACCCAAGAAAGACTGTAGTAAAACTACCCCACTAAGATGTCTCAAATTCCCAACACACAAAACTGTATGATACAATACATGTTTCTTGTTTAAGTCCTGATGACCTATGGTAATTTTTACTATCTATATGTAATATGCTCGTCATACAAATGAAAAGTAAGCTCAGAAACAGCAACAGAGGTGGCACAGTGTGATCCCAGAGCATATCAGCTTGGGATTTCTCAAAGTCCAATGGTTCATCAGCCCTTCAATTGACTACAGGTGAGAGAGGTAAGGCTGGGGGTACCCGCACCCATTCTCAAGCAAGATGGGCCACCAGCTCAGCTCCTCTAACTGGCAATCTCTGGTAACAGAAGGTGACCCAGATTCTTTTGTTCCCTTGCTTGGTGCCTCCATATGCAGAGTTCTCTCCACCTAAACAAAATAATTGACTCAAGTACCTGTGCCACTGGACCTCCACTGGTGCCACACAAGGAATGACCACTGACTCTCACAGCTATAGTGCTGCCAGCTGTGCCCAAGGAGGGTTGTGAGGCAGGCCTTGCACCTAAGATCACTGCCTACAACTTTGACCTTGCTTCACAGGTCCCCCCATTGTTGATTCACAGGGTTACTTTTGAATAGTTGCTAAGGGAGCTTTTGAAATGCACATGATATCCATTTACTCACTGGTCATATGAATTTCAATCACCCCTGCATAGGCAGGGGTATGGGCTAATTGAGCTCTCAGGAGGAAGCAGAATGTGATGGCTACTGACTAACAACCAGCCAGTCCTACTGTTTCTGTCTTTTCATCCTTGAACACATTCCATTAAGAGTCACTGTAATCCCTAGGCACAAGTAAATTGAGCAAGTCAAAGGGTTTTAGAAAAGGAAGCCAAAAGTTCTAAGTAGCCCACTGCCAATCTTCAAGGTCTCTAGTCAAGAGAGACCTGGGATAGTGAACCTTGCTGATAAAGTAAAGCCTAGATCCTTCTGTGGAATCCAAGAATTCCAGCACCGAAGAGAAAGAAATAACAAGCAAGGTATAAGACACCTGGTTGTAAAGAAAACTCCAGAGCCCATTGTGGGTTAAGTAGGGTTGTGTTGCTAGCCAGTCTCCATCTCAGTCTCCATCCCAGTCTCCTCAACCTGCTCCTTTTCAAACTGATTCTTTGGATCCTTGATGTTCTTCAGAGTTACTTTGGGGTTTGACACTGGGAAAAACCACTATCTAATAGAAATATTAAATTAGTCACATATGTACTTTTAAATCCTTTTATAGACACACTATTGTTAAACATCTAAAAATAAAGGATGTAACTCAATGGTGTTTGCAAGTATGTGCAAGGTCCTAGGTTCAATCTCTGGGAAATGAGGGGAGGGGAGTAGATGTGGGGAATAAGTTAAATTAATGCTATATTTAACATACCTAAAATATTTTAACATGTAATTAGTTTATTATATATACTAAAAAGACAGTCTGCATTTTTATTCTACTATCTTCAAAACCTGGTGTATAGTTTGTACTTAAACACACTGTAGTTAAGATCAACCTACTAACAATGCACAACTTCTCTCAGAGCTGTGTGCTTGACATGTGAAAAGGAATTTTCCTTTAAAAAGAGACAGTCTCCCTCTGGTGGAAAAAACAGAAATCGCAGGAATGAACAAAGGACTCCAAAGAGCAAAATGCTGGAAGGCAGAGAAGCCTTCCAAGCGCATATGCATGAGTAATAAAGTAAATCTTGAAGACATTTAAAACCAGAACCTAATTTTTTATTTTATTCTTCAAAATTTTCATAAACCTATACAAAATATTTTGATTATATTCACTTCCCTTCTATCCTCCAGCTTCTCCTAGACCTTCTCATATACCCCTTACAACATCATATCCTCTTTTATTTTTAATAACCTACTGAGTAGAGTTAGTGATGTCTGTATATGCATTGGTATGGAAATTTTACCAAGGAACACACACACACACACACACACACACACCAATTGCCAGCAGTCATCAACTGCCAAGAGCTCCTCACCTTGGGATGGGGCCTCATGTACCCCTCCCCATCCATGCTAGATAGCTTATGACTGCAACGATCCTGTCATCTCCAGAAAATAGTTTGAAGCAGTCTTCCATAAACTCCGGTTTCCACAGTCTTTCCCCTACCTCTCCCACAGTGCAGTGTTCCCTGAGCTGAGTGTGTGTGTGTGTGTGTGTGTGTGTGTGTGTGTGTGTGTGTATTTGGGGATGAGCACTCCATAGTCACTTACTTAGTTTTGAGTCCCTATATTAACTGCTGTCCGCTGCCAAACGAAGTTCTCTAATGAAGGCAAGAGAAATACTAATCTATGGGTATAAAGGTTATTATTTAGAAGGCATTTTGATACTATGTCCATTTAACAAACTAATATTAGTAGATTTTCCCCAAGGGTCTATGACCTCCCTAGTCATGGTTACCAAATAGCCCAACTTTTAATGACCACCAGTGCCTCACCCAGATGACCAGTCCAAGGAAGAGAAAATGACATTCTAAAATTTACTACCTAACAAGATAGTGAACTGCCTACCTCTTATCTATTCAAATACAATGCCACACAAATAGCCCAGGTAACTTACCATAACTTCCCTTAACTGGTATAAAAGAACCCCACTTCTCCTTGGGGATAGAATTCTATCTGAGCATTCACCTACTGTGTTTCTGTCTACAGTGTTTATACTTTATAGAAACTTTAGTCATTTCTGGCATGGTAAATACTTTTCCTACCCCACATCCTGCTGCTGTTGCTATTGCCACAGCCACTGTTGCCACATTGAGTTTCTACTCCTTGCAAGCACGACAATAAGTGTTTAGGAACCACAGAAAAAGGGTGTGGGTATCAGTCTCCTTGGCATTGTTGAAATTATCCCAGTGGAGGAAATAAAATGCTTGGACAATAATACAGGCTGTAGAATGATTGTCTTGATCACAAGGGAAGATACTATGTATGGGAAGATACTATCGTGTGTGCTGGGCTGGTAAGGACCCTGCAGCTAGCTTTTTCACTTCCTGGCTGTGTGACTCGGGCAAGCATCTAGCTTTATTGTGCTTCAGTTTCCTCACCAATATAGCAAAGATCTTAATAGCACTCGTTCCTTGCATGTGCAGTGTGATGTATTGTTTGTGGTGATAGTTAGTTGTTCTTTAACAAAATGCCACATACTTAGGACAGTGAGAATCCCAGCTCTTAGCCTTTATACACTACCACAGGAATCCCTTAAGAAAGCAGCATTTTCTGTAAGTGCTCACAAGAGGTCAGCTTTTCCTCAGAGTTCAAGTGCAAGAACACCCTGAGTTGCTATTCTCTCTACAAAAGGGGCAACGTAATTTCAATAGAGATTAGTAGTCAACACCACATTTCTCTAGCACCTTCTAATCAGAACTACCTGGCCGACCTTAGAGACAGTTTGCAACTGAGAAGTCTTGATCCTTATTTTACTTCCTTCCCATGGGAATAAGGCATTCATTTGCTCAGGACTCACAGATCTAGCTTGTAACTCTCCTGCCCACTTTTCCATGATCTCCTATTTTTTTTCGTAAGACAATGACTAACATTTTTGCACTCTTACAAGCTTCAGTGGCTACCTGGCATCACCCCTAATCTCTCCCCACTGAGAGATGAACATCATTTCTGTTCTGCAATTGAGGAAGATGAGATCTAAGTATCTTTCAAATTTCCCACTGTTCTATATATAAAATCCAAGCTCTCAATCTTGTCTGTATATAGCATCACTTGGGGAATGGGAAGACATTTTTTTTTTGCAGACACATGAGTACAGATCAATATAAATACCACAATCTAAATTAGAATTAAATTAATTAATAAATAATATTTCTAATTAATTAAATTAGAAATATGTTCATGATTCCCCAAAGTCCCCTTATAATTACCCACTTTCTAAGATAATGACCTGCCCAAGCAATCACTGATACACCTGTTTCCTCAAGTTTCATCCAAAATGTGCATTCATCCTCCCACATACTCAGCCTCTGAACAAGTTGCCCAGGCACACGAGCACCTTGGCTCTGCACAGTAACTGGATGTTCAAGATGAAGAATGGTCCATTTACTGGATTGGAACTCCTTGAAAGAACTCCATGGTCCATACTTCTGCCAGAGGCCATGCTGGTCCATGGCCCATGCCTCCGCAGAGGGCCATGTTAATGTCTGTAGGTGGCACTGCCACCAGAGACCAAGCAGAGGTCCTTAGCACCTCCTGATGCTAGAGACCATGTAGATGTCTTAATCTGAGCTTCTGCCAGAAACCATGTAGAAGCCCAGGATCCATGCTCCTGACTGTAAAGAGAAATGAAGATACTCTAGCAGTGGTACTGATGACTTCAGATGCACAGTTGAGAAAGAGGAACAGAGAAGGCTTCTGTGACAACCCCTATCTCCACCCCAAGCCCAATCCCCCCAAAAGTAACAGCCTAAAGGGGGAGCCATTAAAGAGAACTCTTTTAAAAATGTGATAGGAATGTTAAAGTGTAGATTTCCACTATTGATGACTTCTGGTTGGGATGCAGGTAGAGAAGGGCTCAGATTTCCTTGGGAGTACGGGGAGCTGGCTACTGAGACAACACAAAATGGACCTGGTTTTTTGTTGTTGTTTGTTTTTCCTCCCTGTCCCTTCTTTTTCTTTTTGGCAGGGAGGTCACAAGAGAGGGAAAGTGAACATGGAAGGCCTGGAAGTGAGCATGACAGGGGTTTTTGAATGTATAATTTCCAAATAATCAATAAAAATATTATGTTGGAAAATTTTAATTTTTATTGTTTCTAAGCATTATCTCATTTGATTATTCATCTGTTTAGAGATTTTTTTGTTGTTTCTATCTCCAGGCTGCTGAGAATAAATCTGCTATTATAAGTGTTCGTGTAAGACTAAGATTTCATTTCCCTGGAAACCAGTGTCCTAGGACAATTATTCTCAGTCTTCTTAATGATGCAGTCCTTTAATACAGTTCCTCCTGCTGTGGTAGCCCCAATCATAAAATTATTTTGTTGCTACTTCGTAACTATAACTTTGCTACTGTTATGAATCATAATATAAGTATCTGTGCTTTCTGATAGTTTTAGGTGACCCCTCTGAAAGGATCACTTGACCCCCAAAGGTAACCCACAGGTTGAGAACTGTTGTCCTAGGGCATGAGTCCTGGATCTGTGTGATAGCCAACACTGCCTGACTTCTATCACCATTTTTAATATAAAATCAAATGTATTTCATTATTATCAACTTACTGCAAGTGACATTTTTAAAAAGCAATGGTATTGCATAGGACACACCAAGTACAGATAATTTAGTGTCTTTGAAACTATTAATGCCTAACTTGATTACTTAATTCTTGTCTAACAACAAAGTTGAATTGTATTGTACTAAGTACAAAACCACCAATTTCTGAAGTTGTTTATCTATACCTTAGGTCACAGTTGAAGGTACTAGCATAGCAACCTCGGTTGCCTATCATCCTGTGTAAATGACATCTGGGTTTTCTGGTCTCTTCCATTAGTCTCTGTGTCTATCCTCCTACCAGCTTGCACAAGCTAAAATTAAACAGAAAAAAGAAACTTATAAATCAGGTTGGATGGTGCTTTTGTCTTCACTCTTCTTTCTCAAAGCACTTTAGTGATTCTTGCTCTTTTGCTTTTGAATGTAATTTTAAAACAAGCTCATCTATATCTGCAAAAGTTCTTTAACCAGAACTAACCAGAAGCTAACATCTGGTTTGTGGAAAAAAAAATGACATTTTTGGTATGGTGATCTTACAACTCATGAACATGGCATCTCACTATTCATTTCTATTTTCTCTGATTTAATTCAGCATTTTGTAAGTGGCAGTATACATGACGTGTATGAGTTTGAAAACTGATAGCTACCTAAGTATTTCTTTTTTTGAGATATTATAAAAGGTATATTTAATGTAATTAGCAAGTACTAATTTCAAACTTACAGAGCTAATTTTCACCTGTTCAACTTTTATCTTGAAACATCACTATAGTTATTTATTTTAAGGGTTGTTCTATTTCTTACTCTTTTTGGAGATTCCTTGGCATTTTCCATGTAAACCATCATATCATCCGCAAACAAGTAGTTTTATCACCTTTGTTCTAATCTATGTCCCCTTAATTGCCTTTTCCCTCCTTATTGTGCTGGCTAGGACTTCCAGTACATATTGAATAAGAGTAGAAAGAGCAATACTTCTCTCTCACTCCGCTGTCTTACATGGAAACAATGTATCTTTCATTGTACAACGGCAGTTGTAAAATTCTTATGACTTTTGTAAATATAAGACTGAGGCAATTCCTGAATATCTCCATTTAGTTTTTTTCATGAGCAGAGTTTTTTATTAAATATCTTTCCTTTATCAGGTGGTATGATCATGTGATTTTTCTTCTTTAGATTAGTATACTATGTTGGTTGACCTCAATTATAGAACCAACCTTACATCACTGGCTCTTTTTACCGAAATTTTGTTAAAAACCTTTCCATATTTAGTTATCAAAAAATTGTCTTTTATATATATTTATTAACTTTCTGTACTAATTTGGGCACTAACGTAATACTAGCCTTTTAAAATGAGTGTGGAAGTGTTCATCTCATATTGTCTGGAAGGAACATGTAAAATTGGTATCATCTATTTAAACTTTTGAAATAACTTGCTAGCTGAGCTATGTTGGTTTGGAAATGTCTTTCTTGGGAGACTTCAATTATTAATTCCATTTCCTTAATGCTGTTAGCCTATTCAAGTGCTCTGGTTCATAGCAGGTAGTCTGTGATTTTTTTTTATGAATTCACTGGTCCTATATAAGTTGTTGGAATTTTATGTATAGACTTAAATAACCTTTGATTTCTAAGGGGTCTGTAGTAAAAACCTGTTTTAATCCTATTACTGAGCATTTTTCTATCCTCCTTCATTTTGACAGCCTTTGTACAGATTTATCACATTGTTTCATATTTAAAGAACAAAATTTTGTTTTGTTTCTTTTGCCTTTATATTAATTCTGCCCATTGTGGAAAGGTCTTAGGGACACTTCTAGAAATTTGGCCAGTATATTTGACATTGGACTAGGACAAGGAAGTAAGCTCAAGAAAATACAGCCAAGGAATGTGTTCCTGTATTTTGATCATCTTGATAAGTTCTTAGAAATAGTGACCTTAGGGTCTTTGTTTATGCTTTTTGTTTGTTCCTTGACTATTTTATTTATACTTTAGAACTGGCTATATTCTTTGCATGTATCTAGAATGATATAAAAGAAGACTGGGAGAAATTAAACCCACCTTAGCACTTGATGGGATTATACTATAATGTTGTCTAATTGTCTTTTCTTTCTTTAATCCTCACTCCCTACATTGAGATGCTGTTGACTGACAGCGCTGGCTTGGTCACCCCCCCTTTTTTTTCTTTTCTTTCTTATACTTGGCTTACTTTATTTTGCTCTTCTTTTTCTAGACGCTTCAGATAGGACTTTGATTACAAGTAGAACACTTTCTCTTTTCTAATGTAAGCATTTAGTGCAGTAATTTCTCTATCCACATGGCTCACCTATATCCCACAGAACTTGATGTGCTGCAATTCAAGTTTATTCCATCTACTGTCCTTTTTAACCCACCCCCTCACCAAGACCCCCATAGTCTTGGATGCTATACAGGCATGCTTACTAGTAAGACTTGATGCATATTTTCAAGAAAATTAAGATAGATATTGATGATATAGATTGTTATGCTATAACAAACGCATATGAATACATGCATATAATATGCTATAACATATGAATGAGAGGGGGTTAATTTAGCACACATATATATATAAGTATATGTGTTAACATGAAAAGCATGAACTGTGCATCCATGTGCACACACTCCAGCACATACATATGTCCACACATACCCACATATATATGCCCACTGTAGGGAAGCTCAGAGTCAGCTCAAGACACCCCAAGATCATGTTCGCAATACAAATAAGACTTATTTGCCCCAGAGAGACAAAGGTCGGGGAATAAGAGACAAGACAGGGGCTAGAGGAAGAGGAAGAAGGGGAAGAGAACATGGTAGAGAAGGAAGGGATGTTTGTCCAGTGGGGTTGGGGGACAACAGCAGAGGACTGCCTCTGGATATAAGAGACAGATGTGACCCATAGGCAAATGGAGGTTTATAAAGGCAAAAGAGAAAAACCCTGGGTTGTGATGGGTTTTTTTATTTTAATTGGGCATGTTAGACAAGCAAAATGGGGCTTTCGATTGCTGGACTTCAATACTTTGATAGCTGGACCTTATACTCAGCCTCAGGAGGAGGAAGTGGCCAAATAAGGGAATAAATCTCTTGGTGACTAGCTTTAGGAATATAATCTAATGGTTGTTATCAAGGCAGAGAGAATGGGAGAGAAGGGCAAGGCCTGTAAGAGCCATGTTTTCCATAATTGGGCTGGCTAGAGTCCCTTCACACATAGTATTCACACCTAACCAGAACTCAAATGCTCATTTCTCAAACACAAACCTGATAGCTAACACTATGGTATATGAGAAACGGGAAAAGGAAGCTGTTTGGGGTCGGGGGAAGCACCAAGTGCGTTTAATCTTTAGAAGAATTGGGCCAAACCAAAACTTGCAGAGGAAATATCGGAGACGGTGTGTCAGTATCTGGTTTGGCAAATACACTGAATTTAAGTTGACAGCACTACCTGCTAAGCCTATCTTGAAACCACTTCCCACCACTACCACCTCATCTGAACAAAGTTAATCAAATTAACCCTACTTGTAAAGTCTGAAAAGGAAAAAAGACCCCTCATTTAATACCAGAGTAAAGTGAAACGTGTAGGAACAAATGGTGTTTTAAGAAAAAAAGAGGAGGATGAGGGGAAAAATAAGAAAGAAAACTGGATATTACATAGTAGCTGATAATAGCATTGCCCTTCTCAGATGGTACATGCAACATATATAAACTCTTATGATCTTTCTTCTTTCATCTATTAATTATGAATGTGTTCTGGTTTGGGTTTTGTTTTTGTTTTTATTTGTTTGACTTTTATTTAGCTGCGTATTGGTTCCTTAAGAAAGGTAGGCTTTATTTGGGCTCCTGGCTACATCATGGTGTGATGTAGCACACCATGGAAGGGAAGGCATTCCTGCTGGAGCAGGAGACAACTAGCAACATTATATCCACAGTCAAGGAAGCGCAGAGAGGGGGATGCTGGTACTCAGTTTGCTTTCTTCTTTTTTTTTTCTTTTTCAATCCAAGTGGAATATCACCACTCACATTCAGATTTAATCTTCTCCCCCCCACACCGCCCCCAGGTACCTCTCTAGAAACAGCTTCAGACACACCTAAAGGTGTGTCTCCAAAGTAATTCCAAAACCAGTCAAGTTAACAATCAAAGTTAACTATCATAATCTGGAACATCACAAGGCCATATCTTTGTAAAAGATTCACTCATATCCCTAGTTATGTCTAATGTCCCTTAGCATTAGCTGAAATAGGATACTAGATCTGTGTGCTCCAAATATATAGAAGAGAACTTCACTTCCCATTTAAACTTAGAGCACTAGATCAGTTTAGACCAAGATTCCTCAACCCAGGAATGTTGGCATTTTGGTAATTTTCATTTGTCATTTTTTTCAGTTTAACAGCACTCTGCTTTATTCTCCACTACCATTCAGAAAACCTCATGAAGTACAGAGTCCTTTGGAATAGCCTAGACTTTTCCTCAATTCTTCCTCCTCTTCCTCCTAGTTCCTCCTACCTGCTTTTCAATACAGTCCATGCAGTACGTGTTCTCTGAACATCTATGTAGCAGTATCCAAACTGGAAAATACTCCACCAAGAGAGGTCATAATACTCACTCTTCAATTAGGAATGTGGCCTCTGTGACATTTCATACTCTTGGGCATCAAAGCAGTTCACAACTGTAGGACTGTTCTGAACCAATGCAGTCATAAATTGAGCAGACCAGGATTGAACCAGCCCAACTCTCCTAAGTCAGGAGATGTTGCTTCTCTTTCCAGTCACAACCCTAGTGCCTGTGCCTCTTATACCCCATGCTTCACCCACTCGGAACCACTTTGTGGCCCAGAGCAAACCTTCGTGCAAGAGTGACCTCCACACTTGTCATTTTTCCCCTCTTCCATTCACTTGTCTTTTGATGGTCCTTTAGTATAAGCCTCACACCAAGACGTTTACCCTGTTTCTCCAAGGCCTCTTATAGCACTTAACACACTGGTCCTGAACGTTCTGCTTCCACACCAGTGAGCCTGTGAGCAACATAAGGATAAGACCCCTGTTCTATCCTTTTGAACCACCGTATATTTGTATTTAAACCAAGGACACATGGATAGTGGTAGAAGAGAACATTTATTAAGAAAAAGGGAACTGCCGGGCAGTGGTGGTGCATGCCTTTAATCCCAGCACTTGGGAGGCAGAGGCAGGCGGATTTCGGAGTTCAAGGCCAGCCTGGTCTACAGAGTGAGTTCAGGACAGCCAGGGCTACACAGAGAAACCCTGTCTCAAAAAACGAAAGGAAAGGAAAGAGAAAAGAAAAGAAAAGAAAAGAAAAGAAAAGAAAAGAAAAGAAAAGAAAAGAAAAGAAAAGAAAAGAAAAGAAAAGAAAAGAAAAAAGGGGAACTTCCAAGGAATAAAGAGTGCCAATGCTGGGGAAAAGGTCAGAGGACCAGTGAAAATTGCTGTCCAAAGGATTGGCATACTTACACCCCAATATAATCAGCTTTTGGGTTGTTCACATAGTGTAATTTTTTTCTGGGCATGCAGCTTATGTCAACTTTATTGGGGAGCAGTTAGTTTTCCTCTCTGCCTCCTGGCTTTTTTTATGCTAATTTTGACCTCAGTCTTTGTCCTACTTTCCACCCTCAACTTCCTGCTTTGCATCTACCATGATGCAAGTAGGACTGTGCACTCACTAGGCAGTTTTCCAACTCATTGACGTACTGATTTGTTTAATCCTCACAACTCCGTGAGATTGGTGCTGTCATTACCTTTAGTTCAGACAAACTGAATTGCCAAAATTACATAAGCACAGAGTCCTGGAGTCTGTGCTTAACCTTTTGAGAATTAACTCTAAATATGTGCCCTTAACTCTCTTTTGTTTGGCTTCTTTCTCCCACACTTTCTCTTCTCTTGGATCTGGATTGGGCCCGTGACTCTGTCATAGCCTCATGTAGTGACAAGTGATGACTATACCACAAGATGATCCAAGTGTGACTGTAGCTCTCCATTTTCTATCTCAATTGGCCTATACTTGTCTCTGTATCACAGACATGCCCTATACTTGATTTCAAATCAATCCTCTTCCAGGAATCCTGTTGCCATTTTTCTTCCACCCATCCATATGTGCTTGAGGAGCAATGGCAGAAAAAGAAGTGAGCTACTGCCACTGAACCATAGTCTCAGGACAACTTTAGCAGATGTTCATATTATCTCTTCTAGAGTTCCTGCACCAGGAGAGGCCTTATGCTTCTCAAATGTCTGCTTAGTTTTGCTGCTATCATAAAACATAAATACTCAAATATACTGTCAGAGCAACAGCACAGTCAGTCGGCAACCAGACAGGGAAGATGGACACAGACATATGACAACATATGATACTCTCCGGTTTGCTGAATTTGAAGATTTCCCTGAAACCTCAGAGCCTGTTTGGATTCTGGGCAGAAAATACAGCATTTTCACAGAGAAGGGTGAAATCTTGTCTGATGATGCATCCAGACTTTAGTTTACATACGGAGAAACTTGCCGGCTCTTGGGGGAACTGGCCTACTTCAGACACAGGCTGGGTTTGCAAGCTTCAGTGTGGACAGATGATCTTTGCCTGGGCCCTGGTATGCCAGCACTTAGTTTGATATTGGCGATGGGCTCAGTGGAAGAGACAGCCTGACAAATACTTCAATGTCCTCAATGCTTTCCTCGACAGGAACGGCAGCTACTATTCCACTGTTCCATCCACCAGATCGCACAAGTGGGAGTTGGCAAAGGCAAGTGTGGGGGCTGAACACTGTTGCCCAGGTCCTCAAGAAATTTGCTATATTCGACACATGGAGTTCCTTGGCTGTTCACATAGCAGCAGTGGACAACACTGTGGTGATGGAGGAAATCAGAAGGTTATGCAGGGCCAGCCCTCTCTCTGCTGGGACTGCTGTACTTCATACGAATTCAAAGAGGTACTGTAATGGGTTCCCTACTGGAGCTGAAGTCATGAACAGGCCATTGGCTTGGAAACCACTAGTGCTTCTCATCCCTCTCTGCGTGGGACTGACAGATATCAATGAGGCCTATGTGGAGACACTGAAGCACTGTTTCATGATGCCCCAGTCCCTGGGTGTTATTGGAAGGAAGCCCAACAGTGCCCACTGCTTTATTGGCTACATTGGTGAGGAGCTCATCTGTCTGGACCCCAATGCCTGCAGATCCAGCCTGCAGTGGATCTGACTGACAGCTGCTTTAACCCTGAGAGCTTCCACTGCCAATACCCTCCCTTTAAGATGGACATTGGAGAGCTTGACCCATCCATTGCCATGGAATTTTTCTGTAAGACTGAGGAAGACTTTAACGACTGGTGTCAGCAAGTCAAAAAGCTATCTCAGCTTTGAGGTGCCCTGTCTATGTTTGAGTTGGTGGAACAGCAGCCTTCTCATCTGGCCTGCCAGGATATCCTGAACCTGTCCCTAGACTCTTCTGATGTAGAGAGACTGGAGAGGTTCTTTGAATCTGAGGATGAAGACTTTTAAATCTTATCCCTCTGAAAATCCTAGGGTTGGAGGATAGCATCCGTAGCCCTTGTTGGGGTGCTTTGAGAACCCAGACCTGCCTTGGGCACTCAGTGTCACCGAATTCCACCCACCCAGCCCATGCCTGCCAAGTGCTGTTCACCTGTGTCACCGCTCTGCTCATAGACCAAGGACTGTGGTGCCTGGAAGCGCAAAACAACGAAGAGCCTGTCCTGTCCGCATGAAGTTGCTCATCAGAAGGCCTAGTCAGATAGAGCAGTGGGTCAAAAGCTTCCAGAATTCTCCCCTCGACACTGCCAGCCCTGGTCAGCACATCAGCTTTAGTTCTACTTTCTCCTGGGTACTGTGGTTTATTTGAAATTAAAGCCCTGTTTGAAGTCGTTGAATAAATAAATAAATAAATAAATAAATAAATAAATAAATAACTCTATCCAGAGCACCCACAGGGCTTAGTGAAATCCAGGAGGATTTTACAATGAAAGAGTATCTTGGCAAGAAATACCACAAAAATTACCCTGTGCAACAGATGAGCTAGAGACCTAGGACAATGAAGATTCCCAGGAATCTATGAAGGTAACCCTAGCTAGGATTCCTAGAAATGAGGGTATGAAGCATGATCCAGTCATCTACTGTAACCAGGCAAGACTTCCAATAGTGGAGGGATTGGAATACCAACCCAGCTACAAAACCTTAGACACACAATTTGTCCTGCCTACAGGATGTGCAAGGGTGGAGCAGAATTTAAGGGAAGGGCCAACCAATGAGTGGCCTAGCTTGAGACTCATGTTATGAGAGGGATCTCACTGTTGACACTATTGATGATATTCTCCTATAATCACCTAGCATGAATATTGTCAGAAGGTTTCCCCCCAGCAACTGTTGGAAGCTGGTGCAGAGACCCACAGCCAAATGTTGAATAGAGCTTGTGGGAATCCTGTGGGCGCTAGAGGGGTCAAGGACCACAAGAAAACTTAGAGTCAACTAATCTGGGTCCATGGAGGCTCATAGAGACTGAACTGCCTACCTGAGAGCATAAACGGGACAGACCTGGGACCTCTGCATATATGTAGCATAGTGCAGCTGGTCTTCATATGGTACGCCTAAAGCAGTAGCAGGGACTGTCTCTGAGTATGTTGCCTGTCTTTACCCTCAGTGGAAGAGGATGTGCCTAGTCTTGCTACAGCTTGATATGCCAGGGATGGAGGGAGGGGGAGCTGTGTTCAGAATATAGAGTGAATAAATAACTTAGTCAATAAAAGAGAGGAGAAAGGGAAGAAGAGAAGGAGAGAGAAAGGGCAGAGAGAAAGAGAAATTTTGTTGGAAACCAAGATTGAGGGGGTGACTTGTGGCACTCTGGTGGATGACCCTAAATTGCCAGACCTTAGCTATAAAACAGGTAGGCTTACTCTAATGAAAGCCAAACTAAGGAAATTCACCTCTCTTACAGCCATGCCAAAGGCAAGTTTCTGGAATCAGCAAGGCTTGTTGGAGGCAATCCTCTGTGAGCAACTGAGATGCAGAGTGGGGGAAGGTAGACGCAGATTGAGGCTATTCCCCTAATTGACATTTCTTGTTTTATCTATTATTATGTGATAATAATATGTTCCATCAGAAGTTCCTTGGTTCCACTGAGATAGAAAATGAGGTAGTCCAAACAGCTTCCTTCTTGTGTCTGGTTCAGCAGAGAAAGCTGAGGATCTGGACTCAGACTCTCAAACAGCCATGGCTTCATCAGCATAGCAGTGTGAACTGAAGTTTCCAGGGGGCGGGGGATTGGGGGAACACCATACCTGTGTAAAGATTCCTCAAGACTGATTGATTGACTGGTTGGTTGGTTTGCTATTTGATTGATTGATTAATTGATTGATTAGAACATCTGTGATTGGAGAGAAAAATTACCAAGTCTAGGTCTAAATTATCTTAAGCTACTTTGCTACTCTTAATAGTCATTCATTGCCTCCCTTTGTGTTTGTCCTAACAGCTATCCTTACAACTATTAGAAAATTATTTTTGGAATGTACTGACAGACCCCTAGCTTCCAGCAACTCAAAGGCTAAGAATGCAATCAGATAGCAGCTATAGCCTATAGCAGAGACTTCTCTACTTTGCTGTTTTCACCAATTCATTTGAAAGGTGTCTTTATTTATAATATTCTTTGTTCTCTTATTATAAAAACTTCATGACACTGTTATCACACTGGTATAACCTGATATCTATGTTCCCAGTCTATAGTTACTCATATTAATCTCCAAAATAAAATATTTTTCATTCTCTTTGAAGTGAGGTCTATGCTTTGTGTCAACACTGGCCTCACATACATAGTGGCATCAAGTAGATAAATTCATAACTGATGGTTTAGAGCACCAAGAGAATCCAGATAGAAACTGTAATGCTTTTTATAACCTAGAACTCTCAGAATGTCTCTCTTACAGACTATTGGAAAAGCAAAGCATTGTAAACAGCTCAGATTCCAGGGCAGTGGAATTAAATCTTGTATCTCAATGGAGGGGTGGTAAAGAATTTCCAACCATGGGGCAACAAGACATCACAGTAGATAAAGGAATTTACAACCAAGCCTGATGTCAATCCTTGGGTCCCACAGGGCAGAAGAAAAGAATAGACTTCTACAAGTTGCCCTTTAATTTTTACACATATACCATATGACATACATGTGCACACACATGCATGCACATGCACACACACACATATGCATACACAGATGCAATAAAAAATAGCAAAGATTTTTAAAGATCTTGCCATGTTGAATTTCCTACAGTGTAGTGTAGCAAGGAAGCCCATGTGTTACTGTGAGATTTTTACTCTACACATTTGTGTTGAGTTCTTGAAAATATGTGCCATCTATGGTCCTATGCAATAAAGACATGCATACACACACACAGAGGGCAGAGAGGAGAAATGAGTAAGACAACTTCATGAACAGTATCTCATAGAAAGAGTAGTCTAAAATAGTTACATTCTGCCTGGCATATAATAAGAACTCAAAAATGTTGGCTATGACTCATATACAAACTTTGCCATAAACTCAGCCAGTGGCTTTGCTGTCTAGTTTTATATCAACTTGATACAAGTTATAGTCATCTTGGAGGATGGAACCTCAGCTGAGAAAAAAATGCCTCCATAAAATCTGGCTGCATGCAGACCTATAGGACATTTTCTTAATTATTGATGGATGGGAAAAGACCCAGCCCACTGTGGTTGGTGCCATCCCTGGGCTTGGGTCCTGGGTTCTATAAAGGAAGCAGGCTGAGCAAGTCAGAAGAAGCAAGTCAGTAAGCAGTACCCCTCCATGGCCTTTGCATCAGCCCCTGTCTCCAGGTTTCTGTTCTGACTTCCTTCAATGATGGACTATCAAGTGAAAGTGTAAGTCAAATAAACTGTTTCTTCCCTAGCTTGCTTTTGGTCACAGCAATGATAACCCTAACTAAGACAGTGGCATTACCCCTATAATACCAGCATGGAGGAGAGAGAGGCAGTGTTAGCAGAAAATGTAGGTCCCTTTTGCTAGTTTTTAGCTTCATTGATAAAAGAACTTAAGAAAACTTGAGAACAGTTTTAGGATTTGAGAGAAAAAACAGCAGGGCAGCAGAATTGTAGCTTCCAGGGACTCAAAAAGCCATGCTATTTGAGTTAAAGATCAGGAAAGCAGGCAGCCTCAGCAATAACAGTTGGCAAGCAGCTGCAGGGTAGGGTACAGGAATCTTTAGAGAGAGAAAGTGAGAATGTCCAGAGGGAAGTGAAAAGAAGCTAGGGGCCCGTTCCTCTTTTGCCATAAGAAATAGGAAATAGTATGTTCGCACTGCATACTATGTGATATTAAAGTCACTATGAAAGTCCTTTACCTACCTAGCTCTGATCCTGGACATTGAGAGCTAAGATTTTCTTAAATCAAACGTCAAATTCAATGTGTACAGATTGAAATCTAGAGGGTTTGGGTTTTTTTTTAAGATTTATGTATTCTTATGTGCATTGATAATTTTGGCTTGCTTGTATATCTGTGTGAGGGTGCCAGATTCCACAGAACTGGAGTTACAGACAGTTGTGAGCTGTCATGTGATGCTGGGAATTGAACCAGGTCCTCAGGAGGGCAACCAGAGCTCTAAGCCATCTCTCCAGCAAAATCTGAAGGCTTAAACTCAAGAATCACAGCTGAGAGTCTGGGTATCCATTAATTTTTCACAAGTAATAAACAATCTGGTGCAATGCTTCAAGTTCTGCACACTAGAAGCAGTTTCTCTTACAGTTGTCCTTTGGTAGAGGCCCAGACAGGTGTTGTAGTACTTGAGTTGACACATTTTGGTAAGTTCCTTTGTATCATGCAGACAGCAATCTGGAAGCCAGAGACCCCTGTGAATTCACCACAAAGTCAGGCCTAAATGCTGCTCCTGGAGCTCCCAACACCAGAGCAGTACCTTTATTTGGGGGTTATTTGTCTGGATGTTTAGACAAAGTCTCCTTGTAGCCCAGTCTGGCCTTCAGTTTACTGTATAGATAGGCTTACCTTAAATTCTGGTCCTCTTACCTTTATCTCCTAAATTTTGAGATTACTAGGAATGTACCACCCACCACACCTAGAAAGCAGCACTGCCTTTGATGTGACAATATGGCCACATCTGGTCTCATTTTGCACAGGATTGCTGCACAGAGTCACGTATCTTTCTCTTTTTTTTTTTTTTTTTTTTTTTTTGGTTTTTTCGAGTCAGGGTTTCTCTGAGTAGCCCTGGCTGTCCTGGAACTCACTTTATAGACCAGGCTGACCTTGAACTCAGAAATCCGCCTGCCTCTGTCTCCCGAGTGCTAGAATTAAAGGCATGTGCCACCACCATGCCCGGCCAGAGTCACGTATCTTGTTGAAGTTAGTTAGACCAAAAAGATCCCCAATCCATAACTAAACAGTGTTTTAGAGCTTTATAGTTTAGACTAGAGATCCTGTATGCAGCTCATATTGAAACCAAACATAAGGAAACATTTAAAAAAAAATCTTTAGCTCCAAAATTTCATCCTTAATGAAGGGGAAGTTTGAGGCCAGCCTAGACAATTTAATAGAACCTTTATCAATCATAGGGTTGTTACCTATGTGAAACTCTAGCACTGGAAGAGATCAAAGGAAGCACAAAGCGTACAGACGTGAAACAGTGACATGGACTCAGACTCAGGTGAGTTCCTTTGCATACATTTTAAACTTATAAATTTTTTTCTTCTTTTAATAGCCAGCATCAGTGTTCTGAAACTTTGGTGGTCACTGGAACCACTTAGCAGGCTCATAAACCTTAAGAGTTCCGAGGCTTGCCTCTGAGTCTCAGATTCCTTTTATCTGAGCTTTCCCAAGGATTTGTACTTTTAGAGAAGGCAATCTAGGTACCTTTCTTTGAATAGAATAGTTATATGTTTTCTTTGTTGAAAGAAATGGAAGTGTTTGATTCCAAGTTGCTATGTAAGTTATTATTTTTGATGGCTGAATAACTTAAAAGTATAGTTTTCAACCTAAATTATCTCATGGGCCAAAAACTAAATTCACTCCCCTAGAGTTAAATCATGGGGCTGGTGAGGATAGAGGACAGGAAAAAATGGAAGCCAAAATCCTAAAATATGTTAACATAAAATAACTTCATTTTAAAGAATACAAGCCTTTTTCTTTGTGCCAAATATGAGTGACCATGACCCAGTGCGTGGAGTCAAGTTATCCTGAAAGACCTGATGTCCTGGGGACAAAGATAGATAATATTTTACTTTTTGAGACAAAGTCTCACATAACCCAGATTGACCTCAAATTCACTGTGTTGCTGAGGCTGGCCTTGAGCTCTTAATTCTCCTGGAATATGCCAATACATCAAGCTTTTACATGAACTTTTACAGTCACAGAACAAAAGAGTGCCATAAACTAAGGTCTTGACTAAATATACGGCTATATGTTCAGGTAGGCAGCTACAGAAGGACATAGGGATTTCCTATACATATCTGACTGAGATGGTGTGACCTTCTCTCAGCATAACATAAATGCTCAATCCAGGTTGAGCTATTACGTCAAATATAGATGTTAATAGAAAATGGCTATTACAACACAACAGTTAACTTTGGCTCTTATTTGCAACATTCCATCTTGCCACAATCACAAAACCCTAGTAATCCAAGGACAAAGAGTCATTAGGCTCCAATACACAGAGAAGTTCAGTTCACTACTTAGGGAACTGTAATTTGCCACCTCTCTCCTTAGAATCCCAAGTTTTCCTAGCACAAAACAGGATTACCTCCAAATTTTCCATGAAAATGGACTGGTTTAGTGGATATAAAATGTCATTTTTGATTCTAACTTGTTGAAAGCTTGTATTGAGAATGGATGTTAAACTTTGTCAAATACTTTTGTGCATTTAACAAAAAAGATAATGTAGGTTTTATTTTTTTTAATCTGTTAATAAGGTGACCTAAATTGCTTAACATTCCAATATTTAAGCAACTTCACATTTCCAGGACAAACTTATTTGGTCATGTTATACTATGTTCTAAAATATATTACTGAGGCCAGAGAGATGGCCAGGAAGTAGACATGATATTGGAGTAATAACTGAGAGTTTTACATTTTGATTTACAGGCATCACTCAGAGAGGGGGAGGAGAGAGAGAGAGAGACAGAGACAGATACACAGAGACAGACAGACAGAAAGAGACAAAGACAATGACAGAGAGACTGAGAGACTGGGCCTAATTTGTGCTTTTGAAAACTCAAACCCTGCTCCCAGTGACACACCAACTCCAATAAGACCACACCTCCTAATTCTTTGAAACTCTTCCACTAACTGGTGTCTAAGCATTCAAATATATGACCCTCTAGGGCTACTCTCATTCAAACCACCACAGTATACAAGCCACTGTTTTTCTTTATCAGTTCATCAGTTGACAGATAATTGTTGGCTTATTCTGAACAGTGTTATAAGAAACATAGATGTTCAAGTATCTCTGTATCATAGACTGAGAGACCTTTGGGTATATACACAGGAAATCGTCATGTGGTAGAAGAACCTCTATAATGATTTCCATAGTGCTAAACCACTTTACATCCCACAAGCAGTGATAAAGGTGCCTCTTTTCCCATACCCTCACCACCATTTGTTGTTTTTATAATAACAGGCATTCTGACTTGAGGGATAAAATATTAATATGGTTTTAATTTTCATTTCTCTGATCCCTAAAGATGTTAAATATTCTTTATGGTCTTGGTCATTTGTACTTCATCTTTTGAGAACTGTCTTTCATTTCATTAGCCTATTTATTGATTTAATTGCTTGAGTTTTAAATTTTAATTACTAAAAATTCTTTGTATATTCTATTATTAATCTTCTGTCAAATGTATAACTAGCAAAGATTTTTTTTCTCCCATTCTATAGACCATCTCTTTGTCTGATTGCTTCCATTGCTATGCAGAGGCTTTTTAATTTCAATCTATCCCACTTACCTATTCTTGTATTATTTTCTGAGCTACTGGAGTCATTTTCTAAAAGGGCTCCTATGCCAAATCTTGAAAAATCTTTCGTTTTCCTCTAAAATTTTCAGAAATTCATGTCATACATTAAAGTCTTTAATCCACTTTGAACTGTTTTATATTGGGGTTTAGTTTATTTTTCTATATGTAGATAACCAGTTTTCCCAGCACAATTTGTTGAAAAGGCTGACTTTTTAACACATATGTTTTGCTACTTTTGTCAAAAATCTAGTAGGTAGCTATAGCTGTGTGGGTTCTTTATCTATCCTGCTAATCTGCATGTCTTTTTTTTTTTTTTTGCCACAACCATGCTGTTTCATTATGACACAACACATTTTTTAAATAAAGAACAAAACAGAAAACCCTGGCTGACTTCAAACTCATGATATTCCTAACACAGTTCCCCAGTAGCCAAATCATAGGCATTTACTACCACCCCCAGCTTATTTCAATTATAATATTTGAGAAGCTCAGGCGATTTCTCTAATTAATTTCCTCAAAATACAAGAGTATAGAATTTTGCATTGCAGTCTTAGATGTTCAACTTCCTGGTTTTATAAAGCTGAAAAGTATTTTCACTAGACTGAACCACCATCCTCCTATCCTATGAAATTTTTTTCAATGAAAGCCTGCTGTGATGATCTATGCAGTTTATGAAGAGAAAATAAGAGAGAATAGAGAAAGTGATAGACAGAAAGGGAGGGGAAAGAGAGACAGGGAAGACAAAACATTCTCTAGACATTTATTGAATAACTGAACAAATGAATCTGGGAACTTGAGCCCTTTTGTCAATAAGAAACTAAGGCTAAGAAAGGTTAAAAATTTTGCACAAGGGCACAATAGTGGGGTCCACTTTGATTTCAAGCCTTTCAATCTAGTTCCACTTCTCTTTTCTCCTACATTTACTGTGAGCCTATCTTAAGACTTCTCAGTGCCAATTTACCAGGAGAAATGGGGCTTGTGACAGATGTAAATCAATGTTGTGTGTCCTTAATCAAGAAAAGTCTTTCTACAGGAAAAAAAATGTTCCTTAATGACTTTATGTAGTAGCCCAATTCTCAATCTTGTTAAAAATAGTTCACTAGTGAAATCTGGCCCACAGACTTTACTTTTTTGCAGCAGGGATAATAATGATCCCTATTCCAACTATGTGGATTTAAACCCAACATGTCTATCATTTCAGATGCTCTCAGTATCCCTGCATCCTGGGTCCAGATGGAGTCCTCTACAGCCTTTTATGATTATCATGATAAATCGAGTCTTCTATGTGAGAACAATGTCATCTTCTTTTCCACCATCTCTACCATTGTCCTGTACTCTCTGGTATTTCTCCTCAGCCTTGTGGGTAACAGCCTGGTTTTGTGGGTCTTGGTGAAGTATGAGAATCTAGAGTCACTCACCAATATCTTCATCCTCAACCTGTGTCTCTCAGACATGATGTTCTCCTGTCTACTGCCTGTGTTGATCTCAGCACAATGGAGTTGGTTTCTAGGTGACTTCTTCTGCAAGTTCTTCAACATGATCTTCGGCATCAGCCTCTACAGCAGCATCTTCTTCCTAACCATCATGACCATCCACCGATACCTGTCTGTAGTGAGCCCCATCTCTACTCTGGGTATCCATACCCTCCGCTGCCGTGTGCTGGTGACATCATGTGTGTGGGCAGCCAGCATTCTGTTCTCCATCCCTGATGCTGTCTTCCACAAAGTGATTTCCTTACATTGTAAATATTCTGAACATCATGGGTTCTTGGCCTCAGTCTACCAGCACAACATCTTCTTCCTCCTCTCCATGGGAATCATCCTATTCTGTTATGTACAGATTCTCAGGACTTTATTTCGCTCAAGGTCCAGACAGAGACACCGAACAGTCAGGCTCATCTTCACCGTCGTGGTAGCATACTTTCTCAGCTGGGCTCCCTACAACCTCATTCTCTTCCTGAAAACTGGAATCATCCAGCAGAGCTGTGAGAGCATTCAGCAGCTGGACATAGCTATGATCATCTGTCGCCATTTGGCCTTCTCTCATTGCTGTTTCAACCCAGTGCTTTATGTCTTTGTTGGGGTCAAGTTCCGCAGACACCTAAAACATCTCCTCCAGCAAGTCTGGCTGTGCCGGAAGACATCCAGTGCTGTTCCCTGCTCCCCTGGTACCTTTACATATGAGGGACCCTCCTTCTACTGAGAGGAGAGGTTGGGCACATGGAGATGACTAGAGGAGGTGAAGAAAGACAGGGAGAAGTGGATCGGGAAGGAAAATATAACAGTGAAGATACTGCAGAGGTGTGGAGGAAAGACATGATACCTATGGGAAAGTGGCTTCCAGCTGGGCAATCCAAAGCAACACTTCCTGCACTCAGTTCATCATTTATTTTCTTACTTAGACATAGATTGCTTATTAGTGATGGTCAGAAGATCCTAAATGGAAGGATTTCTAGACTTTGGAAGGGCTTGAAGTTAATAGTATGTGCTAACTGCAGTGATGTTGCTGGTACATAAGGTTGCCCCAAACTATTTTTTTTTCACCTTGGTGATGGCTGACTCTGTGGTTCTTAGCAGCTACTGGAAAAAAAAAACCTGTCTTCAGGACAAGAATAATCACATCTTTAAATAAGTACAGTCACAATGAAATCTATACCATAAAATCCCACTAAAATGAATATGGTTCTGTATTCTGGCAACAGCTGTTAACACATAAGCTGGCTTTTAAATATTTAGCTCATAACTGAAGGAATAAATACAATATGTGCTACTGTCTGCACTAAGTAATTATTTGGGCAATACAAAGATGAATAGGATATTGCTGCTAACTTCCAGTTGACACCAATCCATCCAAGAAGGTCCAGATAAGAAAAGTTCACTTAACAGAGGCATTCAAGCTGAATATTCCTCTGTCATTTCATCTCTTCAGATTGAGAGAAAGATGACTTCCTTACATGTGGATAATAGTGCCAGCATCCCCCTCGTAACCATTCTCCAGAGCTAAATTCTCCTCATGCACCACATTCCCTTTCACAGAGACAGGTCCCATGGATTCTGCCTTCCCAGCATCTCTCCAGCTTATGAGCACATACCCATGACTTCATCTTTATAGTGCCCTCTGTTCCATAGTGTCTTCCTTTTGCTTCTTTTTTTTCTCTGTTACATCTCCCTCCTTCAGGAAGCTGCCTGCCTGAGATTTATCTTTTATTTTACAGCTCCTCTGCCTGGAGTTTATCCTTGAAGCTTTAATAAAATTGTCCTCAAGCTCCCTTCTGAGTTACTTCTTAAATTCTTTTATTAATAAAACTAGTAACACGAAAGAGGGCCCAGATTTCCCTGGTAATATAAGGTGACTCCATCAGAATGCTCCAGAATTTCAGGTAACATTATTATCTTTGGGTCAGTTTAGACTGCTATTATCTGCATCCAGGCCAAAGACAGAACTCAGATCCTGTTCTTTCAACCAAAAATAAATATATAAAAACATATAACAGTAGATTTTAAAGAATTAATGAAAAATTAAAAGCCATAAAATAGTTATGGTTTCCCTAGAAGAAGTAACGTTCAAGTGGATAGAGGGATGGCTCAGCAGTTAAGAGCACTGGCTACTCCTCCAGAGGGCCTAAATTCAGTCCCAAAGCCCACATGGTATCTCACAACCATTTTTAACTGCAGTTCCAAGGGAATCCGTTGTCCTCTTCTGACCTCCTTTCCTTTGTACACGAAGATGAACATTTCATATATCTGACAATGTGTTTGTTAGAGATGCCTCAGGAACCTTCCACTTCATCCTAGTTTATATCTCTGCCCATTAGCCAGGTGGGCTTGACATTCCTTGAAATTCCAAGCCTCAATCTCATCTTTGAAGTACAGAAATGAACCCTACCTATAGCATAGAGCTGTGTTGAGTTTTAAACATAACGTTATATAGGCTTTTGGTTAAGGTATGACATATTAGGTTTTTAATATATACAATCATCTACTGCACAATATTTTGGTCAATGTTGGACCACATATCACTGTGGTCCCTTAAGACTAAATCATCTAGTGATGTCATAGTCATCTTAATTTATCTAACTATACTCTAGATGAATTGTCTATGAAATTCTCAAAATACACCATTGCCCTTAAATAACTCATGATTGTTTGGGGCCTGTCTTCCTCTTCTCTGTAAATTTATTTGGGGTCTAAGTTTCAAACAAGGGTGTTTGGAATCCCTTTTGTGGGAACAGGACTTAGGATGGGCATTTAGAGGTGACAGAGTCACGTGACAACTCCTGGTAAATAAAACTCCAGAGATCAGCATCAGTGTGCAGATCTGCATTTATTGCCAAGCACATAAGCTTATATACAGTGTTTGAGCCAATCCCAAGCCCCTAAATCCTTGGCCAAGCATAACTTACCTCATCTCACCATGCCCCAATAAAAGCTGTGAATGATGAGGTAACTCAGAGAGAAGGGGTGTGGCGAGCATTGTCACCTGTTGGGACTTTTGTGAAGACTCAGAAGCAGTCACTGTCTTGGACTTAGTTCCTTTTTGCTGTCTCACTGGTGTCCCCGGAGCCATCTTAGATCTGACACCATGTACAGCAGATCAGGACTCTTCAAGTAGTCACAGGAGTCTGTGGCACAGTGCTCTCCATCCCACATATTCCTTCACAAGGTTGTCTTTCACATGCCCCACACTCTCATCCTTAATATCCCAAAGCTGTTCAGACTAGTTAGAGCAAATTTTTCTTAGTTCACTCTATTGATAAATCTTTATTTCTGATGTTATTTCCTCCCACTTTTTCCCTTTTTTTGTTTTCCTTTGTTAACAGAAAGGGGAACCATTTCTCTTCATGAGGTTTTTTATCCCCATCCACAAACTGACAACTCCATCAAGTTAATATGTTGTCTCATATACCTCCAGGATAAAATATGAAATTAACTAAAAAGGTTTATTTTCCTTCCTGTATGAATTTATCCTGAGAACCTGAAATGCTGAAGTCTGGCAGATGCCACTATTAGCTAAGTACTGTAAGGTACACAAGCATTTCTAGCTAATATGATGAAAATAAGGCAGCGTGAGGAGCCAGCCATAGCTAAGAAGCGAACCTAATCACGGGCTGACACTCCTATGTACTGTCCCTTGTCTTTAGCATGTTTATCGATACTGAACTTGGAATGCAGTATTCTATTGCACCAGGCTTCAGGGTGCTTTGCAACTCAGCAACAAGCAAACACAGGGCTGAGAAAGCTAAACATGGTAGTTCTTTAGCACATATTTCAAACACTGATTTTTAAGTCTCTGTTAATGAGGCGAAACAAAAACTGAGAACTTAGGTCCACCAGTACATACTAAGTTCATATTTTTAGCTTCATAAATAAAACATAATAGTACAAAAATACTAATGAGATTATTTTCACATTGTTTGGGGGGGTTCTGAATCGGGCACATTATTTTATATTTACGGCTCATGCACAGTTCAAAGCCAATCAGTCACATTGCAAGAGCTTAACAACAGCAAACAACACTCAATCAGGATTCCAAACACGACTTCCGGGTATCCAAAAACCTGTTCGAGTTTCAGGAAGTGACGTCTGTCGTGAGGCATGCCGGGAGTCGTAGTTAGTGTCCACCGGCCAGTTGCACCCTATGGGAGTTGTAGGCCATCTGTGGAGCATATCGGGAGTCGTAGTCCGCGCGCGCTCTGGGTCTACTGGGCGCTTCATGGCAGTCGGCTCTGTGCTTGCCTACTCTTCCGCTCGGCCCTAGAAAGTTTCGTTTCTGCCCAGCGGTGGACCCACGAGCGTGTAAGTGCCGCAGGCGCCCGGACAGACATCGGGGACACTGGGGCCGTTCTGGACGCCGGCGCGGAGGCTTCGTGGGGGCGTGGGTCGTCACCTGTTGCTGAGGCTGTCCCCTCCCACACAGGGCGCCTGCCGCCTCGGGAGAACCCTCTCTCCAGAGGGGTTGGCTCCAATACTTAGGCTGTCTGTGGGGTCGTAGAAAGACCCTCAATACTGTTCCAAGATCTAAGCCGGCAGAAGGGGGCCACCCTGTGGAACCTTATGGTGAAGCCGCCCTGTGAGGCGGAGCTTCGGCAGTTCTCCACAAACCCCTGGCACAGCAGCCAAACCCCAAAGTTCTCGCGGGCATTGGGACTTAATCCCCAGAAAGCCAAAACCTCCTCTCTGCATGACTCCTGACGCCCCTTCGGTCCAGGAAACACAGTTTGTTCCTTTTGTGTCTTGGCTGACCTTACCCACTGCTCTTGTGCTCAGATAGTTCAAGGTAGCTCTGCGGTAAAGTTTCTGGAAACACTTGTAGGACAACTTAATGTATCTGGTGTGGTAGCTTGTCCTGTTGGCACCCAGGCTTGGGCTGCGGATGGAGGGCGGGGCGGGGCGACATCCTATTTTCATAAAAGAAGAGAACATGTAGTTGACACTTAAGCCAAGTAGCTTCCTATTAATGCTATGATTCTTTGTGTCACTCTGCAAAGTTCCCACGGCTGGGCTGTCTTCCTGCAGAAAAACAGCACTTGTTTCTTTCTGTCCCTATGATTGTTTGACTTAACACAAGTGGTTTCCTTTCCAGACAGAAATGGGTCAGGGGCTTTTAGAGGCAGAGGCTCAGGACTTAATCTACTTACAGCCTCTCTCAGCAATGGTGGTCTGAAGCAGGTTAATTCCTCTGCCATCTGCTTGCTGCTGTTGCTGGATTGGGGGAAGGGAGCTGTGGGTTTCTACTTTTAGTTTTGCAACCTTCTGGCTGCCCCGACACTCTCGGTCTATGACAACCAGTTCTGCTGTGTTGAAATGCAGAATACTGATTATGAGCCAGGATTGTTATCATCCTGGGAATCAGCACAGGGCTGACTGTCAGCCTCCTTTCACTAAAAGGATCTGAAAAAACTATAGCTTTAGGAGACAGAATTTATCTGTTTGTTTAATGTTCATATTTGTGTATCACTTCTTGAAAATTGTTTATTTTATTAAGAAAATAGATAATGTATACAGAGTCCTGCAGTACCGCGTGTGTGTGTTCTTAATATTTTACTTTATTTTTTGTAATTGGTTTAGAACTTGGAAATGGTCTCAGGTTCCTTTGCCCCTTAGCCAGCATGGCTAAGTGCCAAGTGTTTAGCCCAGTCCTGTGGAGTGAGATAAAAGACACCACTTGTAATAGCAAAATCATCAATAACAAACATCCAGTGGTCTTGTTTTATGTTAGTCCTTGAGACTGGAGGCCTGCTGCCTCCAGAACACAGAGTACTCAAGAAATGTCAGTCCTTAGTCCTAGCTTCCCTTTGCAGGGAATGGTTAGCTGACAGGTCACCTGATTTCTGGAGATTCCAAAAACAAGATAAAACTCAAGACTGGTGTAGCAGTGTGAGCTAGAGGAAGTGTGTTGACTACCTATGATCTATCTCATGCCAAGAACCACTGGGAACGAAAGAGTTAGGGGCCACATTCATTACAAGCATCTCCCATGCAGCAGAAAGGGTCATAACTAAGGTTTTTAACCTTAGAGGTACCTGTAAGCAGAGGCCAGTTGTTTGTGACCATGTTGACATCTGAGTGACTTTGTGTTCCTGCTTCTCTCTAGCAGCATTTGAACCTTAATTTGAATAGTTATTGTGGGGTAGAAACTGGGATGTTTCTGTGAGCTTACACATGGAAAAACACTGCCTACTTTCTAGTTACCTTTTGATGTATCACTAGAATTAACTGAAGTGTCTGTACCATCCTAGGAGCATAGCTCTGACCATGCACAGTTGGGCAAGAAGAATATTATCATCCACTTTCTGACATTGGAGCCATATTTAATTAGCCTAGTTATTGTGGCCACCAGCAGTCCTTGTTGTTCATAAGACTCTCTGGCATTTGAACAGCACCAAAGGCCTATTTTCCTTTGGTCCAGGTTTCAGTGTCAAGAAGAGGATATTTGCACATTATGGTTTAGCAGAAAGGTGTAGGAGAATCTGTGGTTTTGAAGACTATGCTGTGGCCTGGTAATTGGTTACAGTACTTATGGAGTAGGCTAGTGGTTGGTTTCAGTATCTGTGGGCTGACCTAACCAACCAGTAGCCTGAGGTACTGCACCTTTGGCCTGAGGTGTAGGACATCACATTTGTGATTTCTTAGCATCCAAAAAACTTGGACCAAAAGAACCATCCAAGCAAACTTTTCATATGCTTAGAGCTAAGCCAAGAATGAGTTCCTAGAGAGATTCAGTGTAAGTCTGGACAGTTTAACCCGAGAGGGTCAAGTGAAATGAAACTATAATGAATTTGCTGAAGCTATAGCCCTGGATATTTTATCCAGGATAACCAAAGACTTAGTCAAGAACATGGAAAAGATACTTTCTTAGCCATTTTAGCCATTGAGAATATCTGTTTTTCCCTCCCTCCTTTTTCCAACCACAATTCTTAATCTTCATGTGAAGGAAGATAAAGATTCACCTCCCCCACACTGCACCTGAAAAACAAGATGGAAAGTGGTCAGTAACTTAAAGAGAGCTAAATGTACATCTAGTCATACCATGATCCTCATCACATTATTTCTTGAATAATAATGTACATATATAGCAGTCTTAAAGCCTGAACAGGGTACAAATTGACAGAACTCACCTAATAAGGAAAAGTGTCTTGTCCATTCCTCCTAGCTCAAGCTTCAGTCACCCTGGATCTTGGCCTTATTCTGTTTCTATCATGCTTCTTCCCAGGGGCACCAGAACCCAGACTCCAGATACCACCCCACCCAGTTTGCCTGGTTGATATTGTCAGATCCACACATCTGGGAATGGAAACTGACTGGGGAAATGTGTTGCCTGTTAGACCACCACAAGAAAATGCCACAAATTAAGCTTAAGCAACAGAAACGTATTTTCCATAATTCTAAAGTCCTAGATAAAGGTTAGGCTGGTCCTGAGGCCTCTGTTCACTTGCATCTGTATGCTTTCTCACTACATTCACTTATCCATACTGTTTTGTGTCTTTATAGTTCCCCTTACAGAAACACAGATCAGATTGGATGAGGACCTATCATCAAAACTTCATTTAATCTCAGATATCTTTCTACTAAAGACCCTGTCTTTAAATACAATCATGTTCTGAGATGTGGAGGTTAAGGCTTCAACCTAAGACCAAGAGGTAGACATAACACTGCCCCTAACAAAAAGGTTTGGTTACTGAAAGCTAGTGGCAGGTGTATTGATTATTATTCTGGATCAAATGAAGATTTATGAGCAAGACTTCCCTAGAGAAAAAACTGATACACACTTCTTTCTGCCCAAAATAAGACCTGAAAGACTAGAGGAACAAATTAGTCAGGGGAAGGTTTGGGAAGCATAACACAGAATTTGGTCTTGATAAAGGACACAAAACACTGAAGCCTGGAACCAGAGCCTTGGCTATTCCATGGTAGTCCATACAAACACAACTAAGAAAGGATTAATGACAGTTCTGTCACCCCAGAAAATGGGACCTTATGTAACAGACTAAGATGTGAACAACAGGTCTTATAGAAATCTCCTGAACACTAAGAACACTGCAGATCTGTTCATACAGTCTAGGGTAGAGGACATATTCCTCATTCATTGCTGAATCATGTTATTCCACTTACTCTTGGAATTGTACCTCTGCAAGAGTCTCACAATAATGACAATATAATCTTCACAGTTACATTTTTTTAATGCATATAGTTTGTGCTCAATGAAGAAACATTTTTAAATTGAAGAAATAGAACTTTTCCCAATGTTATATTTTATTTTTGAGATTATAATTACAACATTTCTCCCTTCCCTTTCCTCCCTCCAAATCTTCTATACTCCTCTTTGCTCTCTTTCAAATTCATGGCCACTTTTTTCACTAAGTGTTGTTACATCATATATATGTTCCTAAATATAACCTGCTCAGTATGAATAATTGTTACTCATGAATGTTTTCAGGGCTGACCATTTGATATTGAATGAATTGGTGTGCTCTCCCCTGGGGAAGACTTTATTTTTTTTCCCATTCTAAGCATTCTCTGGTTGCTTGTAGTTCTTTGTGTAAAGTTGAGGATTCATGGACTTTACCATGTCCACTTTGACATGTTTTTTTGTTGTTGTCCTTGTTCAGCCCACAGTTAGGCAGACATGTTGGTAAGACTATTGTAGCTTCTCCATCACTAGGAGACATAGCAAGTCTCACAGCAAACTCCTGAATCCCCTGTCTCTTAGAATCTTTCCAATGTACTCTGAGCCTTACATTTAGGAGTTGTTTTGTAAGTGAATCCACTGGGACTGAGATCCACCAGTTTACCTTTTTATTAGTTGGGGTTTTCTGTAGTGGTCTCCATCTGTTATAAAGAAAAGTTTCCTTTATGAGGAGTGAAGACTACTCATATCTGTAAGTATAAGAACAAATATTTAGATTGCTGAAAGTTTACCCATGTTTCCACTATTTGAAAGATTTTTATTATTTACCTTTTTGGCATACTTTAATTCCTCAAGGTTTTGTTTGGTTTGTGTACTAAGGATCTATATTCTGTCCCATTCTTTTGGCAAGTAACTTACTGAGGATTCTTCATATACCTGAACAGTACTAGGTGCTGGGGAAATATGAACAGTAATGGAGTTATAGAACAAGTAGAAGAAAACAGTACCATAATATAAAATGCCCAAGAGCCATAGGAGGTATGAGACTCTGTAACAAAAGCTTAGAATTATAAGTACTGGACAGTTGGTGTTTTATCCGGCCTTAAATGATTTTTCTCATTTACAACTTTATTGGAGACATGTCTGTTTTTCCCATGGTGTTAAGCTCCTTAAATGTCAGAGCTCCTCACCACCAGCATTGTTCAGAGTTGTGACACTCTCAATCTTGAATGAGATCTTCTTCCTTAATAATGGTGCTAAAAATACATCTTGTCTGGCTATCAGCTTGTTAGCACCAGAGATTATCTGAGCTTTCTCAAGGCCATGCATCGTGACTGTTGTGATTTGGATATAAAATGTACCACTATAGCCTCATGTGTTTGAACTCATAGCTCTAGTTGGCAGGGCTGTTGGGAAGGTTGTGAATCCTTTGAGAGGTGGAGGCTTACTAGAGGAAGGAGATTACCTGAGACAGGCCTTGGGGTGTCCCAATTCCTTTTCACACTTCTTTCTAAATGCTGGCCAGTGGCCTTCAGAACATATACTGCCTTGCCTTTCTTGCTATGATGGAATATATCTATTTGAACTGTAAGCCAGAAAAAAAAAAATCTTCCCTTAGGTTTGTTTGGTCAAGTGTCTTCTAGTAGTAATGAGGAAACGACTTACAAGGGACTATGTCATATTCTATTAAAGACCCAGTTCTTAAATCATAGTTAGCTACACTGACCCATTAACATTTCAGTTCAGCAAAGAGATTGGAGGATATATGCCTTTGCCATCTGCCACTTTCTCACCTGGGTATCATGTATCTCTATTGGGGGCCTGTTCATTCTTTATTGTTGAGGTAGTTGTTCTGGAGTCATGCCTCATCCTTACCTCCTAGATGTTTCTCTGGGCTTTGCAGCAGTAGAACTATGGCTCTAGCCCCAGGAACAGACATGAAACTTGTTCTTTGGAGCCATGGAGCCACTGTCTATTTTCTTTAAAAGACACCTATATTCTCTCAAATCCAGAGCAACTGTCCTGGGCTCAGATCTTTCTGACCCTGTTCTGGATCCATGGGCGGAATTGTGGCTGATTTTGTTTGTGTTCTAGGGAAATGACTAAGAAAGAGGGAGGGGGCCAAGAAGAGGTTCAAGAAACAATAGCCATATCATAAATTCTTATTCTCTTTAAAAGATAGTTGT
This sequence comes from Mus caroli, assembly GCF_978045245.1. Lineage (NCBI taxonomy): Eukaryota > Metazoa > Chordata > Mammalia > Rodentia > Muridae > Mus > Mus caroli. The sequence continues at coordinate 122,736,435 of NW_028227266.1, read as the reverse complement.
GGGGGTAGGTGGTGTTCAGAAAAGATGACCTGGACATGCAAGTGGGAAGTACTTTAATTGTAGATTCAAGGAGTTGGGTCACCTAATGAGCCTTTGCTCAGATGTGCTGAAATACCTGCCCTGGGCTCTGGAAACCTCTACAGAGTATCACAGTCACTTAATGAAGTTCTGGTGAAGGTGGCTTGCCTGCTTACCAACATTTTTCACATTCAAGCCAGTGGGACCTCATGGTCTTCAAAGCTAAAAATACCCATCAAAAGCATGCATCTCTGTTGTTTGAAACCAGATCTACATTGCTGGGTGTGTTGAACCAGGTCAAGCCTATTTACACTTCCAGAAAGGCCTTCTGATTTTTAACATCATGTATTTCTTTTGATCAGGGTAGGATTTACAATTGTTTCACTTTGTTTGGAACTAGGGAGGAATCCAGATATACCCTGTCCTCTCTGAGTCAGTTCTTAGTTGTTGTTAGAAAAGTATGGCAAGGTTGACTTCCACACGCCAGCTTCCTACCCTTATGATTCTTCCTGGTGTGACTCTTCAGGCACTGTTTTTCATGCCTGAGCCAGTTTGTAGATAACATTGTGAATACTAGTCATTTGAACCATGGTGTAAGTTTGCTATAGGCAGAGTGTCTTTGTTTCTTTCTTTGGAATTAATATATTGTATATGTTATGTATAGCATGTAGGACATCTGGGCAGGTATAGAGTTAATTTGGATATCAGAAAACATCTGTGACCTCCATAAGAATACTTTGGCCATGACTCGGTACTCAGCATTTGGTTCTAGATAAAAATAATACTTTTATAAAAATGATGTGTATAATATCTTTTCTTCTTTGCCAGGAAGTTGAATGGCTTAAGACATTTGAATGAGCTTAAACATAATATTGAATTCTTGGCAAGAAAGACGATAGCTACATGTATGGAAGCTCCAATATTTTCTGAATTAGGGGAGTAGTCTTCTCAAGAGTTGTAGGTGTCAGGGAAGACTTCATCATTCTAGAAGTTATGCAGCAACATAAGAAGGAAGTTGATCGTGGTGTGGAGAGTAAAAGTGCCTCTTTCTATGTCTTTCCTTCCCAGATCAAGGTTATAGAATTCAGAGTCCATGGAAACAGTATCTTCTAGATGGCCATGTTCTCTCCAGGGGGCTTTGGTGTTCTTCCTGTGAGGTGACTGCCCAAAGTATAGCCTGTTACAGTAGCAAAATTACAGTTATGAAATCACAGTGAAATAATTTTATGGTTGGGTTCACCACAACAAGAACTGTATTAAAGCAATGGTTCTTAACCTATGGGTTGTAACACCTTGTGGGGTCAACCTACACTTTCACAGGGATCACCTAAGACCATCAGAAAACAGATATTTACATTACAATTTGTAACTAGCAAAATTACAGTTATGAATTAGCAACAAAAATAATTTTATGGTTGGGGGTTATCAAACATGAGGAACTGTATTAAAGGGTTGCAGCATTACGAAGGTTAAAAACCACTGTTATTAAATGGTCACAGAATTAGGAAGCTTGAGAACCACTGTCATAGACTCTGGAAAATCACATGTGGAATCAGTGACAGGGAAGAGCTCACTTTGTGACCTGAGAACTTGATACCAGCCAAGTACAACCTAAGTCAGGTCTCAAAGAGAGTACCATGAACATGCTGTTATGCCATGAAAAATAAGCAGTAGTTCTCGAGCACGCAAAGTTTTGTTGTTGTTGTTATTGTTTGTTTGTTTGTTTGTTTGTTTAAAGCAGGGTCTTACTGGCTGGCCCAGAACTTGCTATAAAGACCAGGCTGGACTAGTCTATAACTCACAGAGATATACCTCTTGAATGCTGGGACTAAAGGTGTTCACCACCACACACAGCTCAGCCACAAAGTCTTAAAGGAACCCATTTTTGTCTGTGTCCAGCCTCCTTGTGCCAAGACCTTGCTTTGATTGGCATACATCTTTTCCTTAAGGTCAGACTCCAGATAGCTAGAATCCAGGAAATTTAGTGGGTTGTATGATACACACAAGGTCCCATCCCCAGACTGGATGTTAGCTACAGTCAGTTGTTCTTACCTCTTTCCCAAGTTCCCCACCCCAGAAACATGTACCTCCCTTCTTTGTAAACATCATATTGCCTATACATATACAGCTATGGGCTTCATGGATTAAGCGTGCATTCATCTCCTTTCATGATTACATCTGGAAGCCACGAGCCCTGGGTTGGCAGCAGTGGAATGAGTAAAGCTGTGTCCTTTGTCTTCACTATCCATGTGGCCTCACTTCTATCTACCACTTTTCAGGGACATCCTGGAAGCTCAATGGTCATTACAGAGAACCTATCAATCTCTCCTTTCAGCATACAGAAGTAAATTTTCCCTTTTTGAGCTCCCTTCACATTTAAAAAAAAATCACACTACTGCTTTGAGAGGAGATACAATTTAGTTAGGTAAGTTTCTGTTTATTACTATTAAGATTTGTGTTTGTGTTGTTTTTCTGTTTTTTTTTTATTTGTTTGTTTAGGAATTTTTTTTTTAAGTACTGGGGCTTGAATCCATGGCTTTGAGCATCCTAGGTAAGCACTACCAGTAGAGTCATATCCCCAGCCCTTTTTTTTTGTTTTGAGATAGAGTCTTGCCATATACCCTAGCTATTTATATACAACATGTTTGAGCTCACAACAATCCTCTTGTCTCAGCCTCCCAACTGCTGGGATTATGAGTGTATACTACCAAGTCCAGCTCATTATGTGAACTTTGACAAATGCTACCATAAACAAGACATGGAATATAATTGTTCCAGTTCCAGTACAACTACATGCCCTTTTGAAGTTATACCCATCTGTTTCCTCATTTTCTGTATCAAGTATTCTGATTTTTCTTCCAATGTTACCTATTCAAAAACATTGTGTTAACATAAGCATAAAGTATATAGTCTTTCTAGGGTTTTCTTTAACTCAGGACAACACCTTGAAGGCTCAATGCCTGGTTGAATATGTCTGTGATGTATTCCTCTTTATTGCCAAGTATCCAGGAGTTGTTATCTATAGCCCTGCCTGGGCCACTTATACTCTATCTGGATACCAGATGTTTTTCTCTTGTTCTCCTTGGTAGTGAGCTTCTTAGATAGGGGTACTGTTGCTGTGAGAAATACCTCTTGATGAAGCCTTTTGAGGAAAGGGTTTTGTAGACTTATTCTTTCACATCATAGTCCATTACTGAAGGACGTTATGGTAGGAATTCAAATAGCTCCTGCTAGAGGCAGGAGCTAATGCATAGGCCATAGAGGAATACTGCTTGTTGGCTTGCTTGCTCTTCATGGCTTGCTCAGCCTGTTTTCTTTTTTTTGGTTTTTCGAGACAGGGTTTCTCTGTGTAGCCCTGGCTGTCCTGGCACTCACTTTGTAGACCAGGCTGGCCTCGAACTCAGAAATCCTCCTGCCTCTGCCTCCCGAGTGCTGGGACTAAAGGCGTGTGCCACCACGCCCGGCTCAGCCTGTTTTCTTATAGAACCCAGGACTCCAGCCCTTAAGTGGCCCCATCCACTATGGCTGGGGCCCTCCCACATTAATCACTAATTAAGGAAATGCCCTACATACTTGCCTACAGCCTCATCTTTATGGAGGCATTTTCTCAGTTGAGGTTCCCTTCTCTCACCTTGTGTCAAATTGATATAAAACTGGCCAGCACAATTGACCCCTTATCAACTTGACACACAACACATCAGTGTTAAGCTGCAACCTTTCCTTTCCTTTCCTTGTTCAGCTGCAATATTACAGATTAATATCAACATCACAATATAAAACATTTTACAAACTTAAAAAGTCTAACCATCTTACAAATTCTAATACTTTAAAAGTTCAGTCTCTTTTTTAAAAAATACTGAAGTCTCTCAACTGCAGGCTCATGTAAAGTCAAAAATAAGTTAAATACATTCTTACTTTAAGAGAGAAGAGCCAGAGCACAGTCAAAATCTGAACAAGCAAAACCAAATTCCAATTCTATACATAACTCAGTGTCCATGGTCTAGAACCCACTCACCATCTTCTGGGCTCCTCCAAAAGGCCCCACAATGGGCTGGGCCATTTCATATAAGTTACTAATTAAGAAAATGGTACTACTAGAGGATCCCGCAATACCTCTCCTGGGCATATATCCAGAAGATGTTCCAACCGGTAAGAAGGACACATGCTCCACTATGTTCATAGCAGCCCTATTTATAATAGCCAGAAGCTGGAAAGAACCCAGATGTCCCTCAACAGAGGAATGGATACAGAAATTATGGTACATTTATACAATGGAGTACTACTCAGCTATTAAAAAGAATGAATTTATGAAATTCCTAGCCAAATGGATGGACCTGGAGGGCATCATCTTGAGTGAAGTAACACAATCACAAAAGAACTCACACAATATGTATTCACTGATAAGTGGATATTAGCCCAAAACTTAGGATACCCAAGATATAAGATACAATTTGCTAAACGCATGAAACTCAAGAAGAATGAAGACCAAAGTGTGGACACTGTGCCCCTTCTTAGAATTGGGAACAAAACACCCAGGGAAGGAGTTACAGAGACAAAGTTCGTAGCTGTGATGAAAGGATGGACCATTTAGAGACTGCCGTATCCAGGGATCCATCCCATAAGCAGCTTCTAAACGCTGACACCATTGCATACACTAGCAAGATTTTGCTGAAAGGACCCAAATATAGCTGTCTCTTGTGAGACGATGCCGGGGCCTAGCAAACACAGGAGTGGATGTTCACAGTCAGCTATTGGATGTATCACAGGGCTCCCAATGGAGAAGCTAGAGAAAGTACCCAAGGAGCTAAAGGGATCTGCAACCCTATTGTTGGAACAACATGATGTACTAACCAGAACCCCGGAGCTCTTGTCTCTAGCTGCATATGTATCGAAAGATGGCCTAGTCGGCCATCACTGGAAAGAGAGGCCCATTGGACTTGCAAACTTTATATGCCCCAATATAGGGGAATGCCAGGGCCAAAAGAATGGGAATGGGTGGGTAGGGAAGTGGGGGGGCGCTATGGGGGACTTTTGGGATAGCATTGGAAATGTAACTGAGGAAAATATGTAATAAAAATATTAAAAATTAAAAAAAGGAGGGGCAGGGATGGCAAATTAGCATTTGTTAGAGTTCTGTTAGTAGCGATTAGATCAAAATGAGTGGCATATATTATCATGTGATTCAGAACCATTGCTGTTTGAATTTACTCAGCGTGGACAACAGGACAAAAACATTCTCTTGACATAATAGAATGTATGAAAAAAAAAAAAAAAAAAAGAAAATGCAATAGGCTTGCCTACAGCCTAATCTATGGAAACATTTTTTCAATTGAGACCCCCTCCTCTCAGATGACTCTAGCTTGTGTCAAATTGACATAAACTAGTGAGTACAGTAACTCAGCTTTAGTAAAGCTAGACTGTGCCTTGTGAGCCCCTCTACCTGGAGAAAGACTCCTCATAAACTGCTCCTGTGTCTAGTCTATTATCCTTGATGAGTGGCATCAGTACTTGTTAGGGGCCTTTATAGGGAATGGTTAGTAAGACTGTGGTCTGTCTGAGTGCCTGGCTCTTTCTTCCTGGGCCTGAGAAGCTGAGAAGCTCTCTGTGTTTTCACTGAGTCACAGCTGTGCTGGCTTGTGTGTTAAAAATAGACCCTAGGCATCTATTTGCTGACCTGACCAGTTACTCTACTGCGTAGAAATAAATATTTGGAGTCACTTATGGCTTAGTTGTCATTTCCTTTCCAGGGCTTCCTTGCCCCACCTCCTGAAACCTGAAGGGGGCCATAGCACTGAGTGAGAGAGAGCTGGCACATGTTAGACAGATTCAAGGTGACATGTTACTATGAACTGCTGAAATTCAAGATAGTTCCTAGGAGCCAGGAGAAGTGTTGTCATTTTCTGTAGTGGTGATTGTGCTGTCTTAAGGGCACAGCAGGATTTACTGAGAAAACCCCAGGTTTGAAATCACATAGAAGAATAATTAAGCCACTTCTATTCATTGACCCTGGGCCTTGGGTTACAGATCATCAGCTTTTCCTTTGTAAACAGGAAAGGTGTTTACCCTACCATGATGATTGTGAGAAGTGCTCTGTGTAAAATATGTACCAGCTCTCAGGAATATGGCTGCTATTGTCCTTACAGCAGACATTGTGCCTTTGCACAGAATACCTAAAGGGCAAATTAAAGCTTCCTAAAGGCCTTGATGTCCAAGTGCATGGTCAGAACTCTCTTCCAGGTGGGTGCTCACATCTCTTTTTGTTCGTCTTCAAACATATTGTGACCTTAAATGACATTAACAACTGCCCAAGAAGTACCAGCTGTAGACTCTCCAACTGGGGAAAACTATGACTGAGCTTAAAATAATACCTTGTCTCTGGTCTGATGGGAGGGCTATGTAGGCCCATGTCAGGGAACATTTTCATTCTCAGGCTTAGGTAGAAGAGGCTCAGATCTGATAATGGAAGAGCTACCTTTTACTAGGCACACCAGGCTGTTCCTGTCAGAAGCCCTAGGGTATGTATCCCCTGCTTCTTGGACCCCCAAACCCTGACTGCTATAAGTTTTCTGACTATTCCTTAGAAAGAAGTATAAGAAAAATGGCTCTGAGCAGATCTGGCTCCACAGGGTTTAGAGGTGTCAGAATCTGAGATAAGCACGTCTGACCTCTGTGGGAAAACGTGAAGGAGCCACTGGAGACTTTTCTGAGGATTAAATATGAGGCAGTTTTGTCCCAAGAGACAGGAAGAGTAGCTTGGGAAAAAAAACAGCTTTGATTTTAAGTTGATCTTGCTTCTTTTTACATATACTTTAGTTAGGGTTTCTGTTACTGTTCTGTTACTGATAAAGAATGTGACCAAAAGCAGCGTGGGGAGGAAAGAGTTTATTTTATCTTAACATTCTCCAGTCGTACTTTGTCACTGAGGAAAGCCAGGCAGGAACCTGGAGGCAAGAGCAGGAACAGAAGCCGTGGAACTGTGCTGCTGACCAACTTGCTCCTCGTGACTTGCTCAGCCTTTTCTCTTATACCATCCAGAAACACCTACACAGGTAGCACTAACCACAGTGGGAGGAGCCTTCCTGTATCAATAACTCATCTAAAAAATGCCCCCAGAGACTTGTCCACAGGCCAATCTAAAGGGCATTTTCTCACCCGTGGTTCCTTCTTCAGTAATTTTAGCCTGTGTCAAGTTGACCAAAACAACAACAACAACAACAACAACAACAAAAACAAATTAAAAAAATACAAAAAAAAGACAAAACAAACACAGAACAGTCTAGAATCAAGTCATGATGTCAGAATATAAGTATATCAGAAGCAAACCTGAGAGTACCTGCTAACAAGATTCACACAGAAAGATCAAGCCATCTCCTTAAGGAAAGATACCTGATGAGTCCTTATACCCAGAGTGAAGGTCCTCTACACTCTATAAACTGTGGCCTATTCCCTGTACAGGTGCTACCATGGAGTCTGACCATTGCTGACCGGCAGCCACACAGCACTGAAGTGATAGCCTGCTTGGACCTACACATCTAAGAAAGAGGAAAACCATGGCTTCTAGCAGCACTGAGACCCAGCTCCAGAGGATCATCCGTGATCTACAAGGTCTGGTTGAATGGCTAGTTGTAAGGAACTTGGGCTTGTGCCTTGCCTGTTGATAGTCAGAATTAAGCCCTTTCCTTGTTCACTCACACAGAGTAATTCGAGCCCTCGGGGACACATCATATTGAAATATTTGGTTTTCAGATATCCAGTCTCTGTGCAAATGGGAAGGCTTACCTCACACACCTCTCAGAACAACATAGGTAGTTTGTGAACAAAATCAAATACCATTAAGAGGGCTGGTTTCAGTTGGTATGTGTGCTTTAAGCTGCCTCGGTGCCTTTTATGGAATCACCCCATCTCACCCCTTGCCAGGCTTTGGTGAGCTTGGGTTTTGCTTTGGTTTTTGGTTTTTTTATTTATTTATTTTACGTATATGAGTATACACAGTAGCTGTACAGATAGTTGTGAGCCTTCATCTGGGGAATTGAATTTAGGACATGACCTCTGCTTGCTCCAGTCAACCCCGCTCACTCAGTCCCTGCTCACTCCAGCCCAAAGATTTATTTATTATTATAAATAAGTACACTATAGCTGTCTTAAGATGCACCAGAAGAGGATATCAGATCTCATTACAGGTGGTTGTGAGCCACCATGTGGTTGTTGGGATTTGAATGCAGGACCTTTGGAAGAACAGTCAGTGCTCTTACTTGCTGAGCCATCTCACCAGCCCCTGAGCTTGGGTTTTAAGGAGAGAAACATTCTCCTCTTTTTAAACAGGAAGGTGAAAAACTTGGAGGTTTCATGTTGCACCAGCCCCAGCCACTGGTGGCCATTTCCCCATGCATTTTAGTCCTAGTTCTGCTTACCTCCTTGCTTCCTGGGGGAGCCACTTGGATTTTTGTAACCATTGGAGAAAGGTAAGAAAGGTCTACAGCTAGACCTTGACAGAATAACAACATTTCTGTGGACTGTGGGAGTCCGAGTTTTACTCTTCTAAATGACTTCCCAAGGACCAGATTTTAGTACATCTCACAACCCTACTACTGCCAGACTTGATTTTATAAGCCTCTGGAGCTCCAGCACATTTGCCATAGATCTGTGCCCGCAGCTGTCTCAGTGACACTTCCCTGACAGCCTAAAATCTGGGTTCCTGACTGCTAGGGCTGAACAAACACTAGAAATCTTGCAGTAAAGGTTGTTGGTCCAGGATAGCCTCAGTGCAGTCCACAGTCCGAATCTTAGATCCAAAGCCAACAAGGTCCAACCCACTTCCTCAGATTTGCTCTTTGCAGTGCACAGTAGTGTATCTGACTTAGCTATTATCATAGAATCACTGTGGAACAAAGCTTGGAGTTATACAGCACCAGTCTTAGCTCACAACCACATTAGACTTTCAGCTAAAATGTTTAGTATTTTTTGTTTTGTTTTAATTTATACAGATATACAGAGAAAAATAAGTGGCCATTTGGGTAAATCTGTGTTTACCTTTAAAAGTTTTACTACAAAGTAGTCTTTTCTGTGTCACAGTGGCTAGTTTTCAAGGACAGCCTTCTGTACCATATTACCCTCACAGAAATCTCAGAGTTGATTCAATAGTCTTAAAACCTACATCCTGTCCTCAAACTCAACCAACAAATAAGGGGAGCAAACTACACACTGGAGAGGTAGAGACCAATGTCTGCTTAGAGCTCTGCTGTTTGCCAACAGGATCTTAAGCGGAGTCTCTGACCCCTGTATCCTTGTCTGTAAAATGAGGAAGTGGGGATGTTGATAATAAGAGATTCCTAGATTCCATGTTGTATATATTTTTTCATCTATTCTTGGTGCTAAAAATAGAATGCATATTACATAGTGTCTCAGGCTTATTGAAATAAGGCAGACACTCCATTTAATGGAAAGTACATGTAAAGGTCTGACCCTTCCTGGGCACCCAGTCAACAGACGCAGATATTGTTATCATTGTTACTGTTATGTACACTCGGTGGGTGCTCTAAAACCTGGATTTAAGGCTCCCACTGTTGAAAAGAAATGGGACCTTTTAGAGTCTGGTGATGACCAGTGATTGAGTCATGACCACTCTATCCTGGCCTATTTATTTATTTATTTATTTATTTAATTTTTTGCCTTTCACTGTCCTAAGTCTGCTTTGGTTTGTGATTCTACAGTTGACTAATCCACATACCAACTATTTGTTGACTTGCTGTATGTACATAGTGCTAGGTTGGTGGTGGTTACACAGGGATGAATTTTTAAAAAACAAACAAACAAACAAACAAACAAAAACCCACCGTGCCCAATCAGCAAGCTGTTTCAGTGTCTATGGGGACTTAGTACACTTGACTCTCCTACCTGAAGTTGTATCACCTGAATAGTTGCATGTCCTGTGTGTTTCCAAGCTGACACTTACTCCTTCTGCTTCTTGGTGTTATTTCTACTTCTTTCTCAGACTTACTTTTCAGTACATCTAAGATGCTTGTCAATTCTAGGGCTCTTAAAATGTGAAGTAGACAAATGTGTCTCTCTAGTTACGTGTTCCTATTTGTTGTCTTAAAGATGCAGTGACAGAACTAAGCAATGAATTTAAGGAAGGCGGAGAACCAATCACAGATGACAGCACCAGCTTGCACAAGTTTTCTTATAAACTTGAGTATCTTCTGCAAGTAAGTGGCCCCCGTCATGCACTGGTTTTGTCAGAGTTGTCTCTCCTTCCCCATTTGAGTGACTGTTAGCAGTTTCCAGGATGTGGTTCAGAAAGCACAGTGAAGCAGTTAAGCCCTTGTGGTGAGACTAAGAGTCAAAGCAGTCCCAGGAGCTCAGTCCTTCCACGTGAGTCAGGATGTTCTGGGAACTGAAAACATTCTTCTGAGACTTAAGCCATCGTAAGGCAAGTCACAGGCCTTTCCAGCATTACACCCTTTAAGAGCTTGTTGAACCCTGTAGTGTTTCTCTCTTACAGACATGATATATGTATATAGCCAAGTATAAAGGCAGTTTCCAAGACTGCAGCCTCTCGAAGATTATTCAAGGCCCATTTCAGAGCCTTGTTCCTCAAGTATGGTTACCATGGGGCTGGCTATTTCTGAATCAGGGTTAGTCAAGCAAACAGTCTTTTTAACATTTTCATGGTATAACTTTTGTGTTTACCATGGGGCTGGCTATTTCTGAATCAGGGTTAGTCAAGCAAACAGTCTTTTAACATTTTCATGGTATAACTTTTGTGTGTGGTTAGTTTGACCTAGACAACTCTGCTGATTTGGGAAGCATGTGCTTTTGAAATAGGGAGGAAAAAAAATGGACCTGCGGTCATTTTACCAAAATTGTATGAGGTGTATCTGGATTTTGTTCTGTGTTATCTAGATTTGATAATTGCAAACATGAATCATGCCTCCATAACCAGGGGTAAGTGCTATAAATTTAATAGAGATACCTACCATACCTTACAGTGTCACATGCCGCCAAAGAACATAGGGTGAGAGCTGCTAGAAGTAATGCCAGGCATAGAAATACTCACCTTATGCCTCCTGCTGGTTCTTTGTTTGACACTAGCAGATTATGAGGGTTTGCCTTGTTTGTTCTCTTTCCCAGATAAGCCCATTTTGGTTTTGGATTTGAAAGTACTCAGCACTGATACTCATTTTGGTTTTTCATGTACTTTAAAACAGTGTTGACACTTGAGAGTTAAGGCATGGATAAGAAGCCATTGCCTGGGTTCTCTGAGTTACAATACAGTCAACGCTTTGAATGTTAACATAAGACTCTTCAATTGAATTTCCTTATCATTATTGGAGGTTTCCCACCAAACTATGCTGGTAACCCTTAAGAGGATAAATCTTTCTCTCCTTTTTTTCCCCCTTTCATTACTTTCCTTTTCTCCTTCTTGCCTTTCTTTCTCCCTCCTTTCCTACATCCTTTGCTTGCTTTTTTTTTTATTAATCAGTCAGTCATCTATCTAGCTTGCTACACTGGAACTATAATTTCGGCTTTCTATATGCTAGAAAAGTACCAATAGAAAAATCTTTTGGAATAACTATTATTTCTAAATCATTAGTGATATGACCTTGAGCTGGTGTTTAGTAGCCTCTTCCACATCTGAAGTTTGTGCATTAATACTCTCTTGTTTTAAGATTAGCATACTCTGAGTTGCCAATAATCAAAATAAAATCATCAAGAGGCCTGCCCCAGTGCTTGTCCCTAGGAAGCTAGTGATATTTCTCACATTAGGGGGCATGTACAGCAGTAGTCTCAGACTTCCTGCTTGTTCCTTTCTCTGCACAGTTTGATCAGAAGGAGAAGGCTAGCCTCCTGGGTAGCAAGAAAGACTACTGGGATTACTTCTGTGCGTGCCTAGCCAAGGTGAAAGGAGCAAATGATGGGATTCGATTTGTCAGGTCCATCTCTGAGGTAAGCCATGCTATGAAGGTAAGGGCCACCTATCTTCCACTGGCCTGCCTAAAGCTTTGTGAATACTTTTATACACGTAGCTAGGTATACCATGAACTCTGTGGGTGATTAAGAAGCCAAGAAATCTAGTCCAGGCATACTGGGTACCTGTTATATGGTTCAAGCTCATGGAAACTATCTGAATGTAGATTAAGCAGAAATGAGCCAGGTCCTAAATTTCGCTTCCTACCTGGACTGTTCACATTGGAAGTCTCTGTTCATGGAACCCTTTGGAAGTGTGTAGCACCACTTCCTTTTTCAAAATTAAAAGAATCATTTTCTTTAGAGTTGCTAAGCCAGACAACTCATTAGGTAAAGGCATTGCCCACCAAGCCTAATGACCCAAGTTTCATCTCTAGAACTCACATGGTAAAGAGAAAAGACCTTCCCCCATGTGCAGTGACACTGGCATGCACACACACACAATGAATGAATGGATAGCAATTTTTTTTAAATTGCTAGGCTATCTTGTCAGCAGTTTGCTTAGGAAACTTAGATTTGAAGTGAGGAGAATAAGGTAGAGTCTCAAAGATATTTTGAATCATGCAGGGCTGCTAAGTAAGTTTCTACATCCAGTTGGGCCCTTAAGAAAGGGCTGAATGCCCTGGCTTTGTCTTAATTACAAAATTCAAAAAAAAAAAAAATACACCACACTACACACCCTTCTAATTTGCAATCCTGTTTCAAGACCTCTGTGGCAGTTTCTTTAGTTGATTTGTCTTGGCTGCCTTGTACCAGAACCTAGAAGGCCCTATGTTGAAACCCATAAAAGAGTTTGCTCACCACACCATATTGTGAGTAACTAGACCTCAGATGATCTCCTTCATTCCTGTCTCCCAAGCCCATTCCCATCCCCATCACCAATAACTCCCTTCCACTCTCATCATCCCAGTCAACCCAGAAGTAAAGTGTACATATATGAGAAGCAAGTGGACCCTGAAATTTTGGGAAAGAGGTTGAAAAAGTGTGTGCATTTTTTCTTGTCAGCATCTCTGACAAGTATGGAATCACTCTAAAATCAGCACATAGGCTCTTTGGCTGGCCTCAGAGGCCACAGTGTTGGAGTGTTGGATGTTCTAACATTAATACTCCCAGGCATAGAGCTAGGGTGTTTCTTCTTGTAGATGGGAACAGTATTAAGCACACTGACATCAAAAGCTCAATTTTTTTTTACCAGCTTCACCCTCAGAGTCTGGGCATGCAAGGAAAGATGGCAGCTCTGAAATGTTTATCCTGCATGTATCTTTAATGTCAGTGTAGTATGAGTTGGTCTTGTGAGATTGGTGAAAAATTCAAGCCCATGATGTAGAGCAATGTTTAATGTATCAGGAATCTAGAGGCGTTCCATTCCCTCTTCACTCTTGTGTCCCATTCCTCACACATTGCATCAGCACTGAAGCCGTCAGTCTCTGACCTTGGACAGGTGAGCTCTTACAGTAAGTTAGTTTTCATTCCTAGGGTCATGAAGTGATTACTAAGAGTCTGCTTTTCAGCTGTTTTCCTCCTCTCCTCATAAAGAATTCAGACCTTTGAGGCCATGCAGGCAAATATTAAAGAAGTTAAGGAAGCTGTGTGCTGACTTCCAGTGTACTCACACAGGTTTTAGTGACAATTTCCTGTGGGACCCAGTTTAATTATATGTGAAAGCTCTGTCCTCTGTCTTGGAATGTCACTAGGTGGGAAAACTGCTGGATATTCAGTACCTTAGTACTCGTGTACCCTTTGGGTCTTCAAGTGTAATGTGAATTTAATAGGTCAGAAGATTTTATAGGACTCTGCAGCACCTTTTGAGCAGGAGATAACCATTTGGACTAAGATATGTGAGTGCTCTAGTAAGCCACTTCTGGAGGCTCAAAATGGGATCTTTCAGGATTGTGTTTCCCTGAAGTATGTGGAGGCCAGCTCTGCTCCAGGAGCATAGCACAATGGTCTACTTTAAAACAGAAGCAGCCCATGTTTCTTGAAGATCTCCTGGCCTGTGCTGCTGTTATATGTCTTTTCAGTGTTGTTTATATTGGTCTGATTAGATGCTAAGAAAACTGGAAATGAAAGCTGACCCAAAATCTAAAACAATTTTTTTAAGGGATATATAGTTAATTTTATTTGCAGTACATAGGAAGTATACCTTTAAGTAAGTAGCTAGCTCCCTTTGTATAATCATCTCTTCAACTAATGAGCTCAAATGTTACCATATAAAAAGTTTTACTGCCATGAAGGAGGAATAATGACTTACTCCTGCTCTGGGAGCTTGCAGACAAGAGTGGTTTTGTGGGCAGAGGTCTCATTAAATTCCACCACTACTCCAGTTTTTGAGAATGTGGATGTGCACCTTGCGTAGCTGTTCTTGGCTGCTCAAATGTTGTTCCCACTGAGCACTTTGTTCTCAACTCATGCATCAGAGGAGAAAGTATTTGGACATGGGTGTGACCTCAAGGCTGTTTGTCCTCTAAGCATCTGTTGAGATAACTATTTGGTAGCATAGTGTTTTGTATCAAGTCAATCTGCTGCCCACCTCCACTTCAGCCATTATGACTATGTACAATATGGGCATGGAGAAATGTCTTCTGCATTCTGTAGTTCATGAGGTTTTGTGCCTTTTAGAACCACTTCATGTTACATTATTTCCTTGAGTCATCAGTAAGAAGATAAATACTTCTGAGTTAAAGGTGTTAACTGCTACTGGGATGTTTACAGCATCATTAGTGCCTTAGTGGTATGCCACATACTTCCTGTCTGAATCCAGGGCATCTTGATAGCAGAGAATAGTAAGACACTTTTGTGACTAAACTACTATCATTCCTCTCCTACCATGTTTGACCTTTAAAGGGGTAAGAGAGTGTTGGCCCTGCCTTGTCTACTTGTATCAACAGATATCTGTGGTAAATCAGAATGTTTTGAGTGCCTGGCTGCATCTATGACTGATTAATTTGCAAACCTGTCTCACTTGTCTTCTATGGCAGTTCCATTTAATCCACTTGTCCTGACTGCCATGTGCCCATAGCTAGTAGGGCCCTGCATTGTAGCCTCATTGCAGTGTCTGCCCAACAACATGTTATAAGTGACTAAACCTTAGATGGATCCCTTTATGCCTTTATGGTTTGTCATCGTAGTCCTTGTAGAGTTATGGACACTTGGGCTTTTCTATGACATCTACTCATAGGTGACAAGACTTCATGGAAAGCACTATTCTCATCCATAGCACACTGACTATGAGCAATGAGTTGGCTTATCTGAAAAGAAACAAGCCCAATTAGGAAAGTATGGATAGATACATGGGGAGGTTGATGGTTTTATCTCAATAATAGAGACAAAAAGAGGCTGTTATTCATCTGGCAATACCTTTGCAAAGCTCCCCTTATACAACTCCACTCTTTTCTGTTCTTCCCCTTTCTGTACATTCCAACAGACCTCTGAGGCCTCTCTCCCTGAGCTTGCCCTATCCCAGTCCCCCCTCCCCAGTATGTTAAGACCAGTACCAGAAAATCTTAACATCCCTTTCTCCTGTAGCTCCTATGTAAGAAGCCATTCAGCTCCCTCCAGATTTCACTCCTTACTCCAGATTTAATCAAGGAGTTTCCTGTCTGACTCAGATTCTGATGGAAAGAGGAGCAAGAGTGACTCCATCAAATATTCAGGTGTTTGAGTTGCCTTGATATCTTTCTTCATCTGTTTGCTATAGACTATTTTCAGATGTCCTGGGATAAGCAGCCCCACTTCAGGCTTCACGCTAGGGTGATAATGCCAAATGATTTGTGTCCTTTGAGGGGTGTGAGGGCTGCTACTATCAGAATAGGATTGAATGGCATGTTTTGTCCTGTATGTGGCCTTTGCTAATCCTCCATGAGGCAGGTGTTTATCTCGATATAATGTGTTTTCAGCTCCGAACATCTCTGGGAAAAGGAAGAGCCTTCATTCGCTACTCTTTGGTGCACCAGAGGTTGGCAGACACCTTGCAGCAGTGCTTCATGAACACTAAAGTGACCAGGTAATTGCAAGTCTGTGCTGGACTTAACCTCGTAGCACTGATAAACAGAAATTGTGTCAGCCAAACCAGAATGTTAGTGGCAGGTGCCTCTAGTTTCTTTCTACATCCATTATTCTTTGTACTTCTTAGCCGTCTTTGAACATGTAGGCAAAAGTGAGGAAGAGGGGAAGACTATCTTTCTCTAGTTCTCTCATGTGCTCAACTATGACAGTAGAGCTTAGAGCCAGATCTCTTAACTCCTAATGCCATGTGTCTTTCCCTGGTGGGTAGTAGCTCACTGGGGCCAGTGTTCCTTTGCCTCCCAGAAGAATTACCTGTCAGGTTTTCCTTCACTTACCTAAGCCTCCACCTACCACAGAGTCAGTACCCATCAGCATATCAGGGCTCCTTGGAGACTAAAGAGCAACTGCTGTGAATCTAGGTTGCCCACTTGTCAGCCTTTGTACCTCTTAAGTGTGATGGCCTCACCAGGAAACAGTAAAGGAAGGAGAGAGGTGGACCTGAGTAGATAAAGGTAAGAGGGCATCAGATAAAGATGTAGATCTGGGGCCAAGAGGACAGACATCTTTGGCTTGCCCAGCATTCCTTTTCTAGTTCTACTCTGCTTCTCCCTAGATATTTGAGTTAATGAAAGAAAGCACTTTTGAATTAAAAACTAACAGGAAAAATCTTTAGCTTTATTTTGTCACCTTTAAGGTTGATTTACATAAAGGAATAGTTCTTATACCTGTGACAGATGTGTGAGTTAAAAAAAAATATTTGTACATTTGATTTGAAGAGTATATTGCTCTAGGTATTTGATAAAGACTGCCATAAGTAGTTGAGTATCACAGACCACATATATCAGCCTGGTAGTTCTTTTAACTCATCAGTACTATCTTTTTAACTTCTTACTGCTTCATGTCAAGTGAATAAATGTGCATATATTTCTAAATAGACATTTGTTCTTTGGCTTTTAATTTGATGTCTGAATACAAATTAGAAATGAGTCCAGTGTGTCACATTGCATTCTGTGAAAGCTGAGGTTATCTTCCCAAAAGGAAGTATCCTGTCTTTTGCAGTTGCCCTTTCCTGGCGAGTCACAGAGATTTGAATATCTCAAATTCTTTGGAAGAAAACAGATATTATATAAATAGTGAGCATCCGGATCATTGTAACAGTTTCTTTGAAGTAAAGAATGTTTATTGAGAATCCATGGTCTGGCAGTAAAAGATAAAATAATTTGCTTGGTTTTTGATTTAGTAACATGAGTCACTGGATTTGATGAAGCAGAACCACACAGGACAGTCTTCAGTAGATTCATTCTTTGCTTATCCTTGTTACTATTCAGTTCACATAGTATTTTGTTTTCTGCAGTGACTGGTATTATGCAAGAAGCCCCTTTCTGAAGCCAAAGCTGAGCTCTGACATTGTGGGTCAACTGTATGAGCTGACTGAGGTTCAGTTTGATCTAGCATCAAGAGGCTATGACTTGGATGCCGCCTGGCCAACATTTGCCAGGTACTTTGGGGAACTGCTTTCTTTTAGAAGTTAAGGGAAGGGATGCTCAGCCTTTTGAAGACATCTGCACAGCCATTTTGCTTGCTCAGAAAATTATATATAGCTTCACAACTATTTTTTTCTGCCTTCCCGATTATTCTTGGGCTTTTTGGGTAGTGGAGGGTTTTGGTTTGAGGGACTTGTTTTGTTGTTATTCAGTAGCTTACATTCTATCATTATTTGGTAGCTTAACTTGCCCATATTTGTCCAATGGGAGACCTTTCAGGCTAATACTTGTGGGGTTTCTTTCTTCTGTCTGATAGATTCTTTTTTTAAGAAATAAAATAATGTAGATATAACTAAGGCCCCACTCTGCTGCTGTCTTTCTCCTTTATTTCCAGAAGTAAACACAGCGCCACAGTTGAGGCATATTAATAGCAAGGTTTTTTTTTCATTATATGTACATTTATCCATAAATATTTTATAATGTTCTATGTATATGTTCTATTTATATGTTCTATGTAGTATATATTTTCAAAATTTTGTACATCATAAGAAAACTATTATTTCATACTTGCCTTTTTATTTCACATTGTTTAGTTTAACTTGTGCATATGCTTGTGGTTCTATGGCTTTGAGGTAGAAGCAAGCCATAGCAGTATGTAAAGCAACTTTGCCCATCCATATCTTTACCTATTCTGTGACAGCTTTCATGCAGGAATAGTTGTGATATAGACCACATATTTCACAAGCTCAAAATATTCACAGCCTAGCAAACCCACAATGTAGAATATTCTACTACATATGTAACCATAACCAGGTGTGACACCCTCTGGTGGAGTTAGGCTAGTTCCACCTTTCCACAGTGATAATGTATCAAGAGTTTCCTTCCATCTTTCATCCTCTTCTGGCCTCCACAGACACCCCACCCCCATCCCCACCCCCCATACATACACCACACATAAAAATAAATCTTTAAATTTAAGAAGAGTCTGAAACTCTTCCTTTCAGGAAAGTAAAAGGGAGATGACTTGTTTATCTCATAGTTTTAGAGGCTGAAGGCCTAAGCAACATGGTCCAGCCTCTGGCAAGAGATCCCTTTGACTATCATTTCAGAATAGGTCGCATGTGGAAAGGAGATGGGGTGTATTCTATGCAGAAGTAAGAGATCACATGTCCAAAATAGTAAGCCAGAGGTTAGAGTCCCATAGTGCCTTCCAACTGCATAACCCCAAGTTGATCTAAGGACTTATATTAGCCATACTTCTTAAAGGTTCCACTATCTGTCTGTACCACCACTTTAAGGACCATCTTCCAGTATGGAAGACCTATACTCCCATATTCCTGTTCTTTATTAAAGAAAGTTAGTATAGAAACTTAAACAGGGCAGGAACCTAGAGTCGAGAGCTGATCCAGAAGACATGGAGTAATAGTGCTTACTGGCTTGCTTCACATGGCTTTCTTATAGAACCCAGGACTAAGAGCCCAGAGATGGCACCACCCAGAGTGGACTAAGCCCTCCCCTATTGATCACTAATTGAGAAAATGCCTTACAACTGGATCTGATGGAGACATTTCCTCAACTGAGATTCCTTTCTTTCTCGTGACTCTAGCTCGTGTTGACACACAAAACCAGCCAGTACACCTAGTAGCTGTCAACACCACTGCCTACGTGTATGTTTGCGTATATGTATGTACCTGAGTTTGTTTATCTGAATACAAGTGTGTCTGTTCTGTGGCCCCACAGGAGGACGCTAGCCACCAGCACGTCTGCTTACATGTGGAAACCCCCCAGCCGAAGCTCCAGCATGAGTAGTTTAGTGAGCAACTACTTGCAGGTAATGTCAGGAAGGCTGGGATTAGTAGGCTGTTAGGGTGACCAGGGTAATCTTCTCAAATACTTGTTGTTCTAAGCAGAGTACTATAACCCCTCAAACCAAATCCTATATGTCCTGGAATTTGGATTTTTACAGCCAGATAAAATTGAGATCCTTTTAAAACTGAACTCTTAAAATATTTAAAATATCTTACAGGATGTAGTTTAGCACTGAAGTTTGAATTGACTCTGTCACCTACTGTATCCAACTAAGGGGAAATTACCTAACTTTGAAGCTTCAAGTCTTTCTTCTATAAGAGAGATTAATAAAATCTTCCTGGTCCTAAGTGGAAGAGCAAGTGAAAGAGTACTTAAGAACAATGGATCAGGAAATGCTAACTTTTTCAGAAATGTGAACCTATTATAACTACATAATAGCAATTTATTTGCAGTACAGAAATACTCATTATACATAAAGAACATTAAAAATATAAAAGACTACTCTTTGGCCTCATTTTGTGATTTTTATCATGCCGTGGTGATGTGAGTATAATTCAGTGGGTTAATCAAAATTTTAGTGTAACTGAGTTTAGATTCTGTAAGAGCCAATATCCTTTAAACTCATAAAGCTGATGGAGGCTAGATAGAGATGTGAGTCTGCTTATCAGTGGGGTTTGTGGGACCTTGAATGTGCTCTGACCTTTTGGAAGGTGCTTTGAACATAGGTGTTCTGGTCCTTGGACTAGCTCTAAAAATTTACCTTAGGTTAGGTAATTCCTTTGTTTTTATTCTACTTTCATTGAATACAAAGACTTATCCAAATAGCTGGACAGTATCATCCCAAAGCTCCTGTCTTTTGCTTTCTTGTAGACTCAGGAGATGGCCTCCAGTCTTGACCTGAATTGTTCTCTAAACAATGAAGCACTAGAAAGCTTCGATGAGATGCGGCTGGAGCTGGACCAGTTGGAGGTTCGGGAGAAACAGCTACAAGAACGTGTACAGCAGCTAGACAGGGAGAACCAAGCACTGCGAATGATGGTCAGCAGGCAAGGGGGGCAGCTTCAGGTAGAGAAGGAGATGGGGTACCTTGCAGTCGAGGACAGCAGTGGCCTTGTGAGCCTGGTAGCAGAGCTCCAGAAGCAGGGGGACGTCACCCAGGCCACAGTGAAGAAGCTACAGACATGTCTGCAGGCCCTGGAGCTAAATGTAGACAAGAAAGAGTACAGCCCCTCAGCCTTGCAGCTTGAGGACATGGCGAAGGAGCTTGACACTGTGAGAGGCTCCTTGGGTAGGGAGAACCAGCTTCTGGCCAGCCTTGCAGAGCGCCTCGCTAGGGCAGAGAAAGGGGAAAAGCCACCTCCAGACACAGAGCTTCATCAAGAGCCAGTTCCTACAGATCTGGTGCTCAAGTTCCAGGAGCTGAAGGGAAAACTTCAAGCCCTAGAAGGAGAGAACACCAAGGCCCAGGAGCTAAACAGGCAGCAGAGTATCAAGCTAGAGCAACTGGCCAAGGAACTACAGCTGAAGGAGGATGCCCGGGCTAGCCTAGCACACTTAGTGAAGGATATGGTCCCACTTCAGGAAGAGCTGTCTGGAAAGAAGCAAGAGTCAGCTCAGCTCCGGCGACAGCTTCAGGAATCCCTGGCCCACTTGAGCTCTGTGGAGGAGGAGCTGGCTGAAGCCAGGCAGCAGGAAAAGCAGCATCGAGAAGAAAAGCAGCTCCTGGAGCAGGAAGCCAAGTCTCTGACATGGCAGCTGCAGCTCCTAGAGACCCAGCTAGGACAGGTGAGTCAGCTTGTGAGTGACCTGGAGGAGCAGAAGAAGCAGCTCATGCAGGACAGAGATCATCTCAGCCAGAGAGTGGGCACACTGGAGCAGCTAGCCAAGGCGCATGGCCCTCCACAGTCTGCGGAGATTCCAGAAAAGGGGCAGCAGTGCCTCCAGGAACAACAGGTAAATAGTACCACAGTGTCAGAGGCAGACCAGGAGGAGTTGCAGAAGGTCAACCAGGAGCTACAGAAGGAGCTGCAGAACATGGTTGACCGCAACCAGCTTCTAGAAGGCAAACTGCAGGCCTTGCAAACTGACTATAAGGCACTGCAGCAGCGAGAGGCAGCAATCCAGGGCTCTTTAGCCTCCCTGGAAGCTGAACAGGCTAGCATCCGGCATCTGGGAAACCAGATGGAAGCAAGCCTCCTGGCTGTGAAGAAAGCCAAAGAGACTATGAAAGCCCAGGTAGCAGAGAAGGAGGCTGCCCTGCAGAGTAAGGAGAGTGAGTGCCAGAGGCTGCAGGAAGAGGCAGATCAGCGCCGGCTTCAGGCAGAGGCCCAGGCCCAAGAGCTCAGAGCTCTTGAGAACCAGTGCCAGCAGCAGATTCAGCTGATTGAGGTCCTCTCTGCAGAAAAAGGCCAACAGGGTCTCAGCCTGCCCCAAGTCAACACAGACCAACTGGCCCTGTCTCAAGCACAGCTGGAAATTCACCAGGGGGAAGCCCAGCGGTTACAGAATGAGGTGGTGGACCTCCAGGCCAAGCTCCAGGTGGCCCTAGGTGATCGAGACAAGTTACAGAGCCAGCTGGGTGTGGCTGAGACCGTTCTAAGGGAGCACAAGACCCTGGTGCAACAACTGAAAGAGCAGAATGAAGCCCTCAACAGGGCCCATGTTCAGGAGCTGCTTCAGTGCTCGGAGAGAGAGGGGATACTACAAGAGGAGAGCATCTACAAGGCCCAGAAGCAGGAACAAGAGCTACGAGCCCTGCAGGCAGAGCTGTCACAGGTGAGGTGCAGCTCTGAGGGAGCCCACCTGGAACATGCAGAGCTGCAGGACCAGCTGCACCGAGCCAACACAGACACAGCTGAGCTTGGCATACAGGTTTGTGCACTGACAGCTGAGAAGGATCGAATGGAGGGGGCCCTGGCCAGTCTAGCCCAGGAGCTCCAGGACTCCAAAGAAGCAGCACTACAGGAACGAAAGGGTTTGGAGCTCCAAGTGATGCAACTTCAGCAAGAGAAGGAGAAGTTGCAGGAAAAGGTGAAGGCAGCTGAGGAGGCAGCCAGTTCATTCTCTGGTCTGCAGGCACAGCTGGCCCAGGCTGAGCAGCTAGCCCAGAGCCTCCAAGAGACTGCACACCAGGAACAAGATGCCCTCAAGTTCCAACTAAGTGCTGAGATTATGGACCACCAGAACCGATTAAAGGTAAGTTCAGTTTTAGCCATCTCTCAAGGTATACCTTGAGGCAACATAATTAGCTGGCCCTACAGCAAGAAAAGGCGAAAACCAAAGAGTACCCTAGTTCCATTCAATTGTAGTAGCTCACACCTCTTTACATGAGGTAAATACATGAGGCAGAGCATGGGCAGCAGTGCCTTCTCATGGAGCCTCCACTTAGCTGTGGCATATGTTGGCCCACACAGAACTTTTTTAAAATTAGAAGTCAATATTGACAGAGCAGGATATACACAAAATCAGTTTTGTGGTTTCTTTTGAATTCTCGGCGGATCTAATAGCCCATTTGCAAATCCCCACAAGGCAATAGTGCTCAAAGAGTGCACATAGTCTTCTGCTGCTTCCCCTGTTGTGTGCCCATTCCGCACATAAGTTTCAGCCTTTAGCTCTGTCTTTTCCTTTGGAGCCCCATCCTCCATAGGGTCACCGTCTGTGACAGCTCTTGAGTCCTGGCTCTGGTCCTTACTGTAATAATCAGCTTCTCTGGGTACGATCCTGATGGCTGACGCAAGACCCTTAAAGCAGACAGATCTGTGAAGCCCCAGTAGACCATGAGCCTTGGATACTTCATGAAGAAAAGATACTAAAGAATGATAAATGAGAATATAAGCAGCCACACTACTTTGATTTCTAGTGTGTATCACTAGTGGGTCAGGCCTCTACTCCCAGCCTTCTACACGCTCTCCTACTCTTTCCTAAATGTGCCCTCCCAACCCCATGAGGCTCATGGGCCACTATTCCACTTGCAGAAATTGTTTGAGGAACAAGCTGAGCCTCTTTTCCTAGTAAACTTGCAAGTATTTTGTTACCAGTAGAGAAGAAACTTGTTGGGACACTTTAAGAAGCAAGGCAGTCTTATTTTTAGAAACCATTTGGGTGATAAAAGTGAAGGAGTCTCAGAGCAAGAACCTCTCTCATGATGCCTTTCTTATCCTTTCCAGACAGCCAATGAAGAGTGTGAGCGTCTCAGGGCCCAGCTAGAAGAACAAGGCCAGCAGCTGCAAATGACTAAGGAGGCTGTGCAGGAACTGGAGGTGAGCCTGGCAGGTGTGCTTCAAGGAAAGGGGATCTGGTCTGCTTTCACTGGATTGTTGAAAGATGTTTCTCACAATGCTGCCAGTTGTCAAACTAAGACAGTCATTGATTCAGACAATATCACAAGTCTATGCCATAATGCCCTTCCATTCCCTGGACTTTGGGCTAAAAGGAAATTGTTCTTAGTCACCTCTGTTGGCATTCTCTCGTGTAAATAACTGGCACTTGTCCCACCAGTAACCACATTCTGTGCCACCTGCACTCTGGCACCCCACTGTAGAGGAGGTCATGCCTCACAGATATATAACAAAGGTTTCTGGCCTCGTGAGCTTCAGCACAAAGAGGCCTTGCCAGGCACTGTGAATAGCATACCAATCTCTTCCTCCATGGAGGGTAAGCTTTAAGCTTTGTGTTTTCCCCTGATGTCTTATTCTAGATCACCAAGGCAGCCATGGAGGAGAAGCTGAATTGCACCAGTAGCCACCTTGCAGAGTGCCAGGTCACTTTGCTGCACAAAGATGAAGAAAGAACTATGCTTCAAACCAGCCTAGAAAGGTCAGTCACTGGAATACCCATACAGCTGCTGGTAGTTTCAGGGAGTGGGTAGGTTTACTCATTTTAGAAAATCGGCCACTTGTACTAGATGAGGAAGTACTGCAAAAGTCATGCCACCAGAAAACACAGGAGCCAGAAGCTTGCCATGGAAAAGTTGGCCATCTCCTGCAATAGGAGACAGGGTGCTTTTCATCTGGGTCAGCTTTTTACCTTCAGCAAGGCACACATTTTTGCAAGAGCTTTTGGGGAGTCTATCTTGGGGTTCAATAATAAAGACATGGAGACATCTGTATAATATAAAGCTGCTACCCTGTTTCTGAGGCAGTCCCTCAGCTACTCATCTAGCTCCACCAGGCCTCCCTGCCTGGTTCAGGAGCATAGAAGACTTACTAAGGCCTACTAAGGGCCCCAGCACCCTCCCCAAGGCAGAAAGTCCCCAAAACAGCAGAGAACACTGTCCCTTTTTGTAGCCGCCTCTGAGAGATCACACCTCTCTTTTATGTTCTAACTCTTCTCTCCTGCTTGTCCTCCATCACTGCTCCATAAGTCTCTTTTCCATCTGGCTCTTCCCAGTATCCCAAAGATCCTGTCCAGGAATCCTTACAAAAATGCTATGTCCTACTCTCTTTGAGTATGTTAGCATCCTGGAGTATCGCTGCCATCCCAGAATTACCCCTTCATGTTAGAAGTGGAGGTAGAGAGATTATTTGGGATTATTATTTGGGATAATGCATAACTCACGGTAAGCAGACCATGCCTCACCAAGAGAGGGAAAAGCCAAGAAGGCAGCCGGACCTTTCATTGAAGGCCAAGAGAGCCCAGAAATTCTAGGAAGCTGAATATCACAGGTAACCAGGGAAAATGATTTCTTTCCTCCCAGAACACAGAAGGAACTTGAAAAGGCTACATCCAAAATTCAAGAATATTACAACAAACTCTGCCAAGAGGTGACAAACAGGGAAAGGAATGACCAGAAGATGCTTGCAGACCTCGATGACCTGAACAGAACCAAGAAATACCTTGAGGAGCGGCTGATAGAGCTGCTCAGGTGAGTGGGGTCAGTTGGGGACCCTGTCCAGGATTGGCTTTTCTTTTTAAAAATTTATGGAAATGACAGTTCAGTGGAAATGGGCCCTTCTCCTCAAGTTCTGCCCAGTGGTGGGCTATCAAAGAGCCACATGTCTACAGGATCCTACAGACTTTGGCAGTCTTGAAGGCTGGTCACACCAGTGTTCATTTGGGTTTGGGTTTTTGTTTGGATGCAGGATTATGTTCAAACTCTGGGTGCCTGGCTAAAAATGATAATAGAATGGCATTTAGTAACTGGTTGTTTCCTTATCTCTTGCCTGTTTCCAGTGAGCCTTCTTTTCTTTTGTTGTCTCACTTTCCTTTGGTTAGGGCTACCTAGAGGGACCCAGTAGCAGTGTCCATGTGGGAACCAAACTAGAAGGGGCTCTGAGGGACCCAGCATGTTCCACTCGTGCCACTTAAGAGTAGCCACTGTATGGTGCCTTACTTGCCAAGAGAGATTGGGAAGCTATAATTTATATGACATATTCTGATTGTTAAATGGTTGCAACTTTCAACTTTTTCTTAAAGGAATCAAATCTGAAATATAAAATACTGTAGCTACTCTTCCTTCCCTCTATCCCTTCCTTCCTCTCTCCCTCTCTCTGTCTGTCCCTCCCACTCACCCACCCGCCTGCCTGCCTACCTTCCTCCCTCCCTCCCTCCCTTCCTTCTTCCTTCCTTCCTCTCTCTCTTTCTTTCTTTCTTTCTTTCTTTCTTTCTTTCTTTCTTTCTTTCTTTCTTTCTTTCTCTCTCTCTTTCTCTCTCTCTTTCTCTCTTTCTCTCTTTCTCTCTTTCTCTCTTTCTCTCTTTCTCTCTTTCTCTCTTTCTCTCTTTCTCTCTTTCTCTCTCTCTCTCTCTTTCTCTCTTTCTCTCTTTCTCTCTCTTTCTCTCTTTCTCTCTTTCTCTCTTTTCCTCTCTCTTTCTCTCTCTCTTTCTTTCTTTCTTTCTTTCTTTCTCTCTTTCTGTGACAAATACATGGCATGTTTTGGCTCAGTGTTCAGATAGTTTCAGGCAGTCCTGACAGGTAAGACATGACAATGGGATTAGTTCAGTTCATGGCAGTAGAAACTTAAGTGTTAGTAATACTGCATGTCTTAGCAGATGAAGAAGCAGAGACTCTCAGTGATCCACCTTCACCAGCCATGCCTTCCATCCCAGAAGTTCCTTAGCCTCCTCAAATAGCACCACTAGTTTTGGAGGGCCAAGAAATCAAACACATGAGGAGTTATTTCAAACTCAAAGTTTCACATATGAACACTCCATAGCAAACCTTCCAAGCCAAACAAACTTTTTGCTTTGTTTTACTGTGTTGTGTTTTGAGACAGGTCTTACTATATAGCTGTGACTGACCTGAGATTTGCAATGTAGATGAGGCTGGCTTCAAACTCACAGAGCTCTACCTGCCTATGCCTTCCAAGTGCCGAGATTAAATATGCTGCCACACCCAGCTTTCAAGACAATAGCTCTTACTCATCTACACCTTGAAAACTGAATGAAAAATGAAAACTTGATAAAACCTGAGGCAGAAAAGATCTGACTCACTTCCATTTGTGGTGGAGCAGTCATGAATGTGCTGTGCCTAGATGTACTCACTCATTAGAATTCCAGGTGTCTTCTTGAGGAATGTGCTAGAGAAACCAAATAGCTTCTCACATTCCAGGATACAAGTAATCTGGCTTCCAGAAACCTAGAGGTCAGATGCTGTGGACCAGCTGGAAGAACAAGCTGGCCCAGAGGATGAGTCTGCCTGTCTTCTAACAATTTACATATCCTTGGAAAAAAGCCAGCTATCTCTGTGTTCCTAGCCCTTACCCCTAACCACTTCTAGAGGACCTGGATTCAATTTCAGCACCCACAAGGCAGCTCACAACTATTTTTAAACTATAATCATAGGGGATCTGATACCCTCCTCACACTTCACAGGAACTAAACATGCATAATACACAGACATATATTCAGGCTAATTGCTTATTGCATGGTACACAGACATATGTGCAGGCATGTTGTGGATTGCCTGTACACTCATAGCCTATTATCAACTTAGGGGCTTGCTTTAGCATTAGATACCCTAGATACCCAAGTGATGCATCAATGCTAATAGTTCATTGCTGTTGACCCAGCTTTCTGTATATATCATGTGTCTCTTACATGCTCTCACCTACAATGGGGTCAAAGAATCAATGTGTTGGGGTGCCTTTAGAGGCCACATCAGAGAGCCTATGTTTCGGAAGCCTCAAGTTGGGAAGAGGGCATTTACAAGGAAAGTGATTTAGCTTTCATGGCTTGGAACATTTGATATCAGCTTTCTGAAATGAAGCAGGGGTTATTCTCTGTTTTCTTGTGGATTCTTAAATTATGAGATTATTACAGGGACAAAGATGCTCTCTGGCAAAAGTCCGATGCACTGGAATTCCAGCAGAAGCTCAGTGCTGAAGAGAAATGTCTTGGGGACATGGAAGTCAACCACTGCCATGACTGCAAGCGGGAGTTCAGCTGGATAGTGCGACGGCACCACTGCAGGTTAGCAGCAAGCAACTCACCAGACTGGAATCAGGACAGATGGCTCTGCATGAGGGATCTGAGATAAGTGTGGGTACCATAACTATCTATCTAGGAAAAGCACTTTGCTTCTTTACCAAGAGAAGCAGAAGAAGAGTATGTATTAGTTGGGATCCTAGTAGGACGCTCAAGCCCCTGAAAGGAAATGTGAGTGGAGTTAAGGGGACTCACAGGTATATGATATACTTGGAGACTAGCAACTCTTTAGCTGTCCTTGAGCCAATACTGATGGTGACAGAGAGCACAGATCCTTCAGGGTCTAGGAAGGATAGATAAAGAGAAAGGGCAGATTTGGAGTTGGATGTGCTTTTAGAGACTTAGCCCTCCCCATAATAAGTGTGGAATACACACCTGTAGCCTGATGTCAGTCATACCTTTTCTCCCTGCCTTCAGGACCTAAGGAAGTAAACTATTCTCGACTATGCTTACCATGATAGTTTTGTTGGAATCTTGTAAAATGGCTTACAGCACACTTTACATTGGAGGCAGAGCTAGGTTTGAAGAGTTGTGGGCTGACAGGAACCCAACACAGAGCACCAACAACTGTTCTGGTGCTTAGCAGATCTCAAGCAATCCATTATGTATCATTCTCACAGCCTGTGTTTGTTTCATTCCCAGGATATGTGGCCTTGTCTTCTGTTACTACTGCTGTAATAACTATGCTGTGACTAAGCCCAATGGCAAGAAGGAACGCTGCTGCCGAGCCTGCTTCCGGAAGTTCGGTGAAGGCTCTGGATCCAATGATAGCAGTGGTTCAGGCACTAGCCAAGGAGAGCCCAGCCCCATGGTGTCACCAAATGAAGCAGGTCCCCAGTCCATAGGAAGCCAAGGTCAGGCCCCTGCCTCCAGATTTCATAGATGTCACTTACTATGGCCAATGAGCTTGAACAAGCTTTATTCGGTGTTTCCCAAACTTAGGTGTCTAAGAGATGCTAAATATATACTACCACCAACCTAAAACTTTATTAGATTACTGGGGTTGATAAGGAAGTAACTTTTTCCTGACATGATTAAGTGTGATTTAGTATGAAGTTTGTGTGTGTGTGTGTGTGTGTGTGTGTGTGTGTGTGTGTGTACACGCATACACATATATTACCAGTGGAATATAGCCCATACATTGAGGAGTCTGTCCTCCAGGGACTCTTTCATAATATTCATTATCTGTGGTGACCTAAGACCCTCAATTATACATTTAGTAGTCAATATCTTTTTCCCTTTCTCTTAATGACCAAGAAAGATATATTGTTTGTGTCCTCCAACTCAGCCAAGAAACAGACTCAGGGTTTGAGTCCTGAATTCAAATCACCTTAAAAGGTGACCCAGGCTGCCTACTGGACACTGGACCTTAAGGAGGCAGAGCAGGGATGGGGCTTTTCTCTGTTCAGGCATCACTGCTGGCTGCATGTAGTCCTTGTGAACTCTCCTTTGATAGCCTGGATGCAAGCTAAGAAGCCTTCGAAATCCTGCTCCTTTCTTGTTTAAGTGAATCAGTAGGCTTTGACACTCTGGGATGGCTTCAAATCTTTTCTCAGTCTTTTAAAAACTGAAACTTGCAAGTGCTCTTCATAGTCTAAATATGAGTTCTTTATCAGATATGTTTTATAAATGTTTTTCCCAATTTACAGCTTGTCTTTTAATTTTCTTTTTTAAGAGAAGTTGTAGTTTTGATAAAGCAAAATGTATCATGTTTTATATATCAGGGTTTTGTTTTTTACATGTATCCAACTTTGCTTAACCCTGTATTCAGAACTTCTTTTTTCTTCTAAAAGTTTTGAGTTTAGGGTTTTGGGGTTAGTTGGGTGATTGGATAGGTAGTTTTTTTGTGATAGGGGCTCACTTTGTAGCCAAGCTGTCCAGAAATTTTGTGTAGACTGGGCTAGACTCACACTCAGAAATCTGCCTGCCTCTGCTCCCTGATTGTTAAGATTAAAGGTGTGTGCTACCACACCTGGATTCTTCTAGTGTTTACGTGTGTGTGTGTGTGTGTGTGTGTGTGTGTGTGTGTGTGTGTTGAGTTCATTTGAGGAATGGTGATACTATATACATTGAGTGTTGGGTAGTTTTGGATTTTCCTGCATTTTTGGTCAAAGATTCCAATACCATTACTTAAACTCTATTTTTCCCCCTCAGAATTGCCTTTCTATTGGAGCTGGAGGTGTGGCTCAAAGGTAGAGCAATTTCTTAGCATGCACAAAGCACTAGATTGATTCTCCAGTGCCCCCTACCACCACTGCTACACACGCAGGCACACAGAGTTTTGTATATTTATCAAAAGCCAATTGAAAACAAAAATGAAAAACAGCAACAACAAGAAACCTGGCCTCATATATTTGGATCTGTATCTAGACTTTGTTCCATTCCCTTCATCTGTGTGCTTTTTTTTCCCACCAATTCCTTACTGTATAATTACCATAGATTGGAGGTTGTTGTTGTTGTTGCCGTTGTGATTGTGGTTACCGTAGATTGGATGTTGTTGTTACCATAGATTGGCTATTATTGTTTGTGGTGGTGGTTGGTTGGTTGATCGGTTGGTTGGTTGGTTGGTTGGTTTTTGGTATTTTTGCTTGCTTGAGATAGCATTGATTTCTTTATGTATCCTTGGTTATTCTGGAACTCACTGTATAGACCAGCTAGCCTCAAACTCACAGAGATCCACCTACTTCTGCCTCCTACTGGTATTAAAGACATGTATCCAGGTGGTTACTATAGAATCTTAGTATATCATACAAAAAAAAAAAGAAAGAAAGAAAGAAGCCCTCCAATTTTGTTCTTTATTAAACGAAGAAATTTTAGAATGAGTTCCTTAGTTTCTAAAACTAAATCATGATAAGGTTTTCATTGGGATTTCATTGGATTGGATGTGGAGATCAGTTTGGAGAGATTTGGTATCTTAAGGTATTGACCATTTCAATCCATGAACTTGGTATAGCTTCCATTTCTCTAGGTCCTTTTTATTCTCTTGATGAGAATTCTCTTTCTTTCTCTCTCTCTTGCCCTTCCCCATTGCTTTGTCAGCCTCAGAAGACAGATTCAGAAGCGTAACTGAGTCCTTATTATCAGGTTGTTCTTCTAGTTCTGTTACAGAAACTTGGGAGGAAAAATACTACCTGTAAAGCAAAAGACAGCTACACTGCTCTTGCTAAGAAGCCTAAAATCTCTTGCCCTATCTCACTAGGAGGAGTTCAGCAATGACAGAGTGACGCTGTGGTAGAGTGTTGAAGTTGCTTCTTTTGATTTCTATCATTTCTTATCTGGTCTTTTTTCTTCTCCTCCTCCTCATCATCATTATCCTCTTCTTCTTCCTCCTCCTTCTCCTCCTCCTCCTTTCTTCTTCTTCCTCCTCTTCCTCCTCTGCCTCTTCCTCCTCCTCCACTGCTGCTACCTCAGCTACATTTCCATGATACATGGTTGTGGGTAGGTGACTGGCATGGTGTCCTGCCAATTGAGTGGTCAAGGTCAAACACAAGACCCAGTGCCTTCTGCAATTCCTTGGAATAGAGAGACGTTCTGTTCTACTCAACAGTGGACTGGAAGGGGGAGGGAATGGATGTCAGGTAATCTGCTTCAAATTATTTCTGCCTGTGTCTTATAGAGCAAGGTCTTGTTGGATTAGTGTATTTTCTTTATTTGTTTCTTTCCTGATATAGTTTTGATAGATTGTTTTCCCTTCTAAATAGGGTCCTAGAGGGTGTAGAAGTAGTTGAAACTAATACCCAGCATTTAAGAGAGGTCTTGAGGCTATACATTCAAAATCTTCTGTATTCCATGTTTTCCAGGGATGTCCCAGTAGTCTTTCTCTCATACCTACATAGAATAGCAGTTAGTTAAGAGACCAATTACAATGTATTCTATCAGCTTGTTCTCCATAGCAGCACCCTTCATTTCCTATATTATCCCTGGTTCTATGCATAATGGGTACATATATCTTTTTCTCTCCTGCTTTGCCTCTACCCTGCAGGTATTCCTGCCTGCAGACCACCAGATGATGCTGTGTTTGACATCATCACTGATGAAGAACTGTGCCAGATCCAAGAATCTGGCTCCTCCTTGCCTGAAACACCCACTGAAACTGATTCAATGGACCCAAATATGGCTGAACAGTGAGTAGATGTCGCTTCCATTTCTGAAGTACTCATTAAGTGCCTATCCCTTTTGCTGTCTTGTCAAAGGACCAGGAAAATGAAATACCAGAACCAGGATTAGCTGTCTCTGCTGAGGGAAGATGCCTCAGAACAGTGTTCATAGTAGAATGGCTCTTGAAAAGTAACGGTGCTTGGGAAACAGTCAGGGAGGTGCTGTGTAAGAAAGTTCCGGGGAAGTGTGTGTGGTGCCCTGATTCAACATCTTAACTTAGGCCAGACTTTGGCTAGGGCAATTGTATTAGTCAGCACAGGCTGCACAGGAGAGACCACAGGTTGAATGAATTAAACTATGGACATGTAGCTTAATACCATTCAGGAGGCTGGATATCAAAGATCAAAATACAGGCATCTTTATGTGGTCATCCTGTATATATACTTCTGTGTCCCTTAATCTCCATTTCATGCCAGGGCACTGGTATTTTTTTTAATTTAACTACCTCCTTAAAGCCCTTTGTAATTAACATCATCCCTATAGTAATTAAAATCATAGGTATGATTTTATATAAATAAATCTAATAAATTTAATTTAAATAACTTAAAATCAATGCTTCTCATTGCCAAACCTAAGATAGCTCCTATTCACTGTTGCTTCTATGATTTTGGGCCAATTCTCTCCTTTCTGAAACACTTCTCTGACAACATCCTGGTCAGTAATCTTCAGTGTTCATGCTGACCCCGTAACCCAGGGTATCTTCTCTTCCTTGAGCAGTACACTATAATATACTGATACCCTATGAATCCATGAGCCAAAATAAACCCTTCCTCACTTAAATTACTCCTTCCAAGTATTTTGCAATAAAAACAGCAGCTATCATGGAAAATCAGGGTCATTGTGACTAAATTTGACTGTGGTTTATGGCCTTTGAGAAAGGATGTGGAAAGGTTTTGAGATGCCAGCCAGCAAAGCCCCAGCGGTAAGCAGAGCTTAATGAGCTGTTTTGGTGGTTATTCTCAAGACCAGAATGCCACTAGAAATGTGTACAGTATAGACTGTGCCATAAAGTTTTAGTTGGGAACAAGGACTCTATCAGGAATTAGAATAGAGGTCATTTATGTTACATTCTAGCTAAAAAAATTAGCTATGTGTTACGTGTGTCCTGAAACTTTGAGTGATGCTGAACTTAAAAATAATAGGTTATGGACTGGAGAGGTGGCTCAGCAGTTTAGAGGACTGACTGCTCTTGTAAAGGACCCAGGTGCCCAGCACTCCCATCAGACACCAGATAACCATCTGTAACTCTAGTTCCAGAGTATAAGATACCCTCTGGCTACTATGGGCACCTGCACACATATGATACATATAACCTCATGCAGTATACACACATATACATTAAGAAAACAAATTAGTTTTACTTATATTCTGGCCTGTGCTCTTTGCTTCCTGATCCATGCCATATGAACAAGCATCAACCTCTCACTTCATACTCCTGTCAGCATAACATATATGTGTAGCATAGTTACTACTCTCTAATTTTAACCCAGTTTATAAGCATTGGGGGAAAAAAAAGCAGATCAGCAAGACATAAAAGTATTTAGGTTGGCAAGGAATAAATGCAATTATATTTAAAATTGTGAACAAAGAAAATGTGGATGAAGTAACTAAAACCACTAGAGATTAATGCCATTAAAAGGAAACAGCTGCTTTGCACTGGGACAGTAGGAAAGAAAGGGACCTAAGGGCAAGAACCCCTCATTGAAGGCTTCAGAGTATAAAGATGGAAATGCATTTGGCTATTCTTTTAAAGGAGAATGAAGAGATTCAAGACTCATCTTCTCTAAAAATGATCATCTAGGAAGTGTTTTTCCAGGTGTAGCTACACAGACACTCTGCTACTTCATCTGTGGTCCAAGAAGACTCAGCCACATATCAAGCTGGCAGCAGAACTTGACATTATCCACATGGTGCTGGCTTTGTGAGCACTGTAGAATGCAAGAGTTGCAGGGTGGCCGGGCGTGGTGGTGCACGCCTTTAATCCCAGCACTCGGGAGGCAGAGGCAGGCGGATTTCTGAGTTTGAGGCCAGCCTGGTCTACAAAGTGAGTTCCAGGACAGCCAGGGCTGTACAGAGAAACCCTGTCTCAAAAAACCAAAAAAAAAAAAAAAAAGAGTTGCAGGGCATGGAGTTTTGCACTAAGGTTCTAGAGAAAACCGTGGACAGCCAGGCGGTATATAATAGGGTTTGATTCTCTGGTAGTGCATGAGTGGACTATGCATGAGAATTTAAGCACCTAGTAGAACTAATCCAGTAGAGAGCCTGTACGTGTGATAAGCAAGAAGGCCCATTAAGGGTAGAGCTAATACCAAATGTTTCCTACATGCCAGACATGAAACTAGGATTTAATGTTTTCACTGTTAAGATGTCATGTCTTTCTTTGCTCGACCCTCATTACTCCCTTTTAGAATGGGAATGATTTTATATACTAGAAATATATAATTTAAATTTTTATTTTACAAGATCTCACAACTGAACAAGTCTTAAGTCTCAAAAGAGACTGAACTTTCAGACACTGTTGACACTGTTAAGACTACAGGGCTTTCTTTGAACCTGAACTAAATGCATTTGTATTGTGAGATGGTAATGAGCCTTTGAGGTCAAGGGCTAAATGTTATATTTTGAATCTAAAATGCCCCTAACAAGTTTGTTTTAAATGCTTAGTCCAAGGCTTATGGCACTATTTTGAAGGCCGTGGATCATTTAGAAGGTGTGGCCTGACTGACAGAAGTAGAGACCAGAAGAAATTTTACCTACTTCTGATTCCAGCATGAGTTCTCTGCTTCCAAGTCCAATGCTGTGTAAATAAGTCTAGATGACTGCACTGCCATGCCTTCCCTGCTATGAGGGACTGGTACAATAAATCCTTCCTTACAAATACGTGTCAAAAGCCCAACTCTTCTTGTGGTAAAGGACTTCTCTGAGCTCATGATGACTCACAGTGAGGTCTCTGACCAGCCCAGAATCCAAAATAGGACCAGGAGTCACCTGTCACCTTTATCGTGCCAATTTTTGCCACATGGGAGGGGCTGCACTTAATCTTCATGAGGGTGCTAGCCTAGATTTTAGGCTTAAATACATCACCACACTTGTTTGTTTTCTGATAACACTGAATTCACTCATGGACACAGCATTTCATTACCAAACATAAGATAGCTCCTGTTTACTGTTACTTCTGTGACTTTGGACCAATTCTCTCCTTTCTGAAACACTTCTTTGACACATACTTGGTCAGTAGTCATCAGTATTCACTCTGACCCCCATGACCCAGGAGGTCTCCAGGATTTTTTTCTCTTCCTTTTAGCAGTCAGCTACATTCTGCTGTTGGTGCTTAGCAAGATGCATGGATAGCTGTGTAAGTAGACCAAGTGCCAGGAGTCCCAAGAGGATGCCATTGATTTTAAAGTGTCTTCTCACAGACACCTGTAACTGTATGAGGTGACTGTTCTCTAGCTTCCTCCCCCATCTTTCACCTTCCTCTTTCCTAGTAGGAACAGAAACAGAAAGCTGCCAGACTGCTGACCAGTATGTATAGTTTCTGGTCTTTGGAAATTAGGAACTATACCAGAGAAAGGAAACTGCCATCACTCTGGCCTGGCCAGCGCAGATCCTCTGGGATTGACTGATTAAAGAGCCACCTTTCTACACTCTTGATTGTGTCTTGGCATGTATGGGAGCTTTTCCTTGCCTTCCTTTTCTCCCATGCCTAAAACTCAGTCAAAGACATCAAGAGTCTGGCAAAGTATGGGAAGGAGAGCCCTAGACTTGCACCACCATCCCTTGCAGGAAACTTAGAGAGGAAGGTCAACAATCTGAGGAACAAAGTGATCCTAGAGGAATTAAGCTTGGACTCTTCCTGGAAATGATGGAACAAGAAAAAGTCTCCAAGTCCAGCTTCAGCCTCCCAGAGAAGCCTAACAGGCTCTCCTGTTGACTGCTAACCTTTCCCCATTCTGGCTTATCTTGAATGGTGACACTTCGAAGGAGCACAGCCCTCACCTGTAGTACCTTTCAGTCATGCCTGTACCCTCTCCTTCAGTGTCCTAGATAGCACTACCCAGATTTCCAGTTCTCAGAACTGAGGTAATAGATAGTTGGCTCCCTTGGCCTCTGCCCAGCCCACACACAGCCAAAGCCTCCCACACCTGGCCGGCTCTCAAGGTGCCAGACACATAGGCCATTCAGGGTGAAGAGCATAAACTCCAGACCCAAATAAGCATTCAGGCCCCATGGCCGTGGCAAATACAGCCTCTCAATGCAGCACCTTTAAGTTGTACAAGGGAGGCTAGAATACCTTACCCTTCCTTAAGACAGAGACAGTGCCTGAGCCAGAACCTCTTCTGGAGAGATGTGATTTTCTATGATGTTGATGTTGAATTTTGATGTCAGCCTGTGCTGTGGATGTCTACTATGTACACATGCTCCTCAGCATCTTCAACTTGTAGCCTTATCATCAAAAAAAAAAAAAGCCTTCCTCCTCAGGTACCCAGATTACACTAAATGATCTAAAACCTTCCCTCAGAGCCTGCTTGCCAATCACTTCAAAACCAGGGCTTTGTGGCCAGAATGCTTAACAGGAAAACTGTGGTCACCAGCCAAGAGATTTGATGCCTGCTATCTTAGAAACAAAACAAGGACAGGATATGGTAATCTTGGTTAAAGTTCAAAAGCCACCTTATGCCTGTATTAACCTAAAACCTGTAACTATAGAGGAGTACAGAGTTGTCAGACCCTTTGTGTGGTATAACACCTACCTGAAAGCTCTGTGGCTAGTGTTTAGGAGCAGAGAGGCTGCTAACAAGGTCCAAGTGATAGTACCAAGCTGCCTATAAAACAGCACTAGTAACTATGGACCTGAAGAACTGGGCACCTGTCCAAAATGCCACTTTGTAAGCCCTGTGGAAGGTAGGGTGACTTACAGCTTCTGTATTCTGTGCTTCCTTTTCTGTCTTGTCGCACTATCTCCTCATCCCAGTCACCAAGAATTCCTGGGTAATCAGATGGTCCCCAGAAGGGAGTCACCATGCATTCACCTCTCTGAAAACATAGCTATTGTCTGGCCTTCATATGTCTTAACTGGAACCAGAACCCATAAGCACTTCCACTATCCTCAGTAATGAGGAGCCCAGTGAGAGGGGAACACACAGTCTTTGTTCTCAGGCTCTGAAACACATCTAGAACAGTCTGGATTCAAGCAGGGTCCATGTTTATCTGGCTCCAACCTGCACTCCACGTAGCAGCCTGTCCTTTGATATAATCTCCTGCTATGAGCAAGGAGAGCCAAAGGTGGGAGAAAGAGATGGCGAGTGCTTGAGACCTCTAATACCTCTGAAGGAATGTAGCCTGCAGCAACAGCCTTTGCGCAGGTAGCCTGCAGGCCAGACACAAGCTCTCTAACTAACATGCTGGGTTTTGCGGGTTTGGTTTGGTTTGGTTTGGTTTGATTTGGTTTGGTTTGGTTTGGTTTGGTTTGGTTTGGTATGCATGTGTATTTATTGCTAATGATGGTATAGGTACAGGAGGAGATAGTAATCTGCCCTAGGTATAATAAGATACCCAGAGAATGGGGTGAATAGTGGCTTAGGAGGCAGAGAGAAGGAAGGTTCTATTGCTGTATTTTCTTGGCAACAGACAAACAAGCTTCTCTAAATTGCATAAAGGCCAGCATAAACATTTCTGTGGGGAGCCTGAAAGAGAGCATGATCCAAAAGTTCTCCCATCTCATCTGATTTCTTCATTGGATAGACAGCTGGTTAGAAATAACCCAGAGAGCATTGTCACCTAGCAGTGTGAATTGATGAGCCAGACCTTGGAAAAGGCTTTCTTGGATTGACCTAGGGTAGTACTATCTCTAAGTGCTAAGTGTCCAGCCATACCTCTAGAATACCTGTGTAGATAGTTACAGGGCCCTATCACCTGACTTATCCTTCTTCTCATTAAGAGCCTACATTTCCTAAGCTGGGATGTTAGGGAAGTCAAATATGAAGGAAGGGGACTCAGCCCTTCTCCATCAGCAATGTTGCAAATAAAGATGAATGCACTGAAGGTTAACCTTATCACCCTGCATAAAGCAGCCTAGTTGTTTTGAGTAAGCACTTGGTGTTGTATGTCACTTGCACATAGCAAGGAAGAAGACTACAGCTCTTGATTGTGTGTTTGATAAAATGGTGCATGGGATCATGGGCCATGACTGTACTCCAAGGCGTGGTCAAATTTTTTGAGCCAGAATCCATATGGCATGCCCTACATGTCCAGGAAGAAAAAACACACACAACAGCCTGTATCACTGCACCCGCCCTTAGAGATAGCATAAGGAACCTCTACTATATCTTCTAAGAAACAATTTCTACCAGTTTGAAGATCTTTCACCCACAAAAGAGATTGTTGTTCTTTATTTGGTTTGTTTTGAGACAGGGTCTTGTGTAGCCTAAGTTGGTCTTAAACTTTCTCTAGCTGAGAATAATCTTAAACTTTTGATCCTCCTTCCTTTACCGCCCAAATACTGAGATAGTAGGTATGTTACACCTAGTACTGGGGTTCAAACTCAGAACTCCATGCTGCTTGGCAAGTGTCTACCAACTGAGCAACCACCTCAGCCAGTGCTGTGTTTGATATGTATTATCTCAAGTCCTCCTCAAATCAACTGAGAGACTTGTGCTTTCTCACTAAAAAGAAATGGCTGAAGGCTAAGAGATTTGTTCAGGCCAAGTATCCTAGCATATGTCTTCAACCCCACACTTGAGTCAGAGGCAGTGGATCTCTGTGAGTTCAAGACCAGGCTGGTCTGTATAGCAAGTTCCAGATTGGCCATGACTGTATAGTAAGGAAGGAAGGAGAGAGAAAGGGAAGGGCTTAGAACCATGAGTGCAAGCATGTTGAGAGGTGGAGATTTATTTGTTTCATTGAGGTCATACCTAGTGAATAGCAGGGGGGCAGTCCTAGCCTGCTCTCTCCAGGCCCTAAGCCCAGGCTTACCTAGTCTCCTGGGCATTCTCTCAGCCTTTTTGGGTAGATGTTCTTATTTAGGTGAATGATTTGGTGGTACAAATACCCAACAAGCGCCTGTAGTCCTATTCACGTGGTTGCCAGAATCTAGTCAGCATCAGTCTAGTCTGGCACGTAAACTCACCTCGTCCTGGAGCAGTATTACAGAGTTGAACAATTGCACCTCACTCACATCTCGAGCAGGAGCAGGAAACCACCATGAAAGCAGGATTGTTACCATTGGTGTAATCTATTTCCTTCATAGACCACTGCCCCCAAAGTTTCATTTTAAATTATTTCCTTTATTCTAGGCCTAGAAGTTAACTGGGTTGTTTTTGTGCAGATTGTGAAGGTTTATTTTGTTTTGTGTCTCAAGCATACCAAATTTAAGTAGAACGTACCTAAAGATGAAAGCAGTTTGAAAACATTTAAAAGGTTTTATTTCTTAGCAATGAAACTCAAAATGCATGATATATTTGTGTGTACATATTATGTGTCACAATTTCTTTCATTTTTTTTTAGATGAGCAAAGCCACCAGAGTCCTCTTGTATTTGTTATAGTCTTATGCTCTGTTTTATATATTTTTCTAGCATTACATGGACCACTGAAATTCAGCTAATTTATTCTGGCCTGTTTCCAGTCCCATATT
This sequence comes from Mus caroli, assembly GCF_978045245.1. NCBI lineage: Eukaryota > Metazoa > Chordata > Mammalia > Rodentia > Muridae > Mus > Mus caroli. Next base: position 122,696,939 of record NW_028227266.1, on the reverse strand, counting down.
GCTGCACTTTACAAGACAATTCCAGTAAAACATAAGCATCCACCCATAAAAAAGTCAGACAGACCCCTGGATGAGTCAGAGCCTGGTCTCATTCAAGCAGCATTTGTGTGGGGCCTTCTCAATTCTCAACTGCTTGCCCACTGAAGAGTCTTCTGAACTCAAGAGCCCTGTACGTTATCTGCCAGCAACATCTTTGTTGATGCAGCTCTTCAACTTTTAGGCCCAAACTTGGTAAAAGAGAACTTGAGATCTCTAGAGTTAACCGTCATAACCTTGATTTCAGCATTCTTGAGGATGAAAGAGAGAAAGTGCTTCAAAATCTCAAGATATTCATTCTCCTTTGAGCATTAGGCTTAGATATTAAGAATAGGATATATTTATATCTGAGAAGTTTTGTGTACCAGCCATGGTGTTCAGTGACTTCTCCATGATACTCCACATGCTATAAGCAAAGCTTTTCTTGTTGCATCCAAATGATACAGCCATGCTCCTAGAATTCTGTTATTAACTTCTCTAAGTGTGGCAAGGCCTACTACAATTGGAACATACTGGTGGTCTCTACATTGTGGGAGGCAGAACAAGTCTTGGAACTGTCCTCAGAAGACTTCCATTGACTTGAGACTCCCAGGTGAGAGAGGCAGCCGATATCCTTCACAAGTTTCCAGACGTTCTTCCGGAACTTTAAGCCAACAAAGGCATAAAGTACAGGGTTAAGGCAAGCCCGAAAGTATGCTATAGCCTCTGTCACTACGATGGCATACTTAAAGCTGGTTATGGTATAGTACTCCCAGCTTGTACTTTGGATTAACATGGCAAGGTTGAAGGGTGTCTGGGTCAGCAGGAACACAGCCACTACAAGGAAGATGATCTTTAGAGATTTGTGCTTCTGGAAGTTTCGAGCTTGAAGCAAGGTCTTGATAATGCCTGAGTAGCACAGAATCATAGTGAGCAATGGCAGGAAGAACCCCAGAGTCATCTGTATAACAAGAACCATAGTGGATATCTCCTCATTGTGGTACTGACAGATAAGCTTGTCAATATCTTCGACATTGCCATAGATGATCTGTGGCAAAGAAACCAACAGGGAGACCACCCAAATGAGCAAGCAAATGACTTGGCCCCAGATCTTCCACTTAGCCTGCCGGTTGAAGGCCTTGGTAGCCTGGACCACTACAATGAAACGATCCACTGTGATGCAGGTGAGAGTGAGCATGGACACGTAGAAGTTCATTGTATACATGCCTCGAAGAGTTTTGCACATGACTGTGCCAAAGACCCACTCATAGGTGCCTGCATAGGCCCAAAAGGGCAGAGTACAGACAAACACCAGGTCAGCCAGGGGCAAGTTCAGCAGAAACACATCTGTCAGAGTCCTCAGCTTCTGGTAGAAAATGTATATAATCAGAACCAGAGAGTTCCCTAGCAGTCCAAAGACAAACACTACCAGGTACACACAGGGCAAAAAGACCTCCTTGAACTTTAGGAAGCGTTTGTTCTCCTGGCTGTTATCACTGGAATTGTTGAAGAGCCAGAAATCTCCCTCGTAGTGCCCATCGTACAGAGCTGACTCTTGATGCCCATCATCCATGGCATCTGTTGGGGCAAACATCTGTGAGTCAGAACCTAAAAGTTATATTTGGGTATGTCTGAGTGACGTTCTTTCTTCCCACTGTCCTTATTAACTCCACATAGAAAGCAAATTATCTCTAACCCCATTCAGTATCATGCTTAGTCATAGCAGTATGCTGAAGATGGCCCTGTCCCAGGGGAAACCCGCCCAGCCAGAGTGAGGGATTCTTCAATAACCCTAAAAATCTCAGGTTCCTCCTGTGTCGTCCCATAAAATGCTCAATTGTTTAAAAAAAAAAAAAAAAAAGGTAACATGGAGTCAGTCATGTGGACACCGTAGCCCTTCATTTTTGGTTTGTTTGTCTTATTTTTGTTTTGTATTTTACGTTTTTATGTATTTTATGTATATGGATATTTTGCCTGTGTATGGACGTATGTCTGAATTGTGTGTGAGCAGTGCTCACCAAAGCCAGAAAAGGGCATTTGACTGCCTGGGACTGGAGTTACATACGGTTGTGAGCTACTGTGCAATGCTAGAAATCAAGCCCAGATTCTCTGGAGACTGTCTAGTCCTCTTAACTGCTGACCTCTCTCCAGGTCCACAAAACCTGTTTGGAAACATAGGACTGCTATCTATCAGGAAGGTCTGTCCCTATCTACTTGGGGAATCATAGCCGTGCCTACCACACTATGCCCTATGCTGGTCAGTTTTATGTCAACGTGGCATAAGCTATAGTTATTTAAGAAGAAGGGCTCTCACTTGACAAAATGTCTCCATATGATTGGCCTATAGGCAGGTCTGTAGTGTGTTTTCTTAATGAGTAATTGATGTGCAATGGCCCAGCCCATTTTGGGTGGGGACACCTCTGGGCTATTAAAAAGCACAAAACAAAACCAAACCAAACAGAACAAAACAGAATACTCAAGCTAGAAAGGAGCAAGCCAAATAAGCAGCACTCCTCCATGGCCTCTGCTCAGTTCCTTCTCTCAGCTCCTACCCTTAATGAACTGTGATCAGGACACGTGAGATAAAATAAGCCCTTTCGTCCCCAAGTTGCTTTTGGTCTGGTATTTTATCACATTAGAAACCCTAACTAAGCCCTATTCATTGTTAAAAAGTCATAAGAGCCAAATCAAGTGCCTCTTCTAGAAAAAGCGTCCTTACTGTTATCCTCAGGGGCTTGGAGGATGATAAGGACTGCGTGTGACTGGGGAGTACTTCCTGTTTACGCTTCTCCTCAGCTGTATAGTGTAAAAAGAGCAATTGTCTCGTGGAAAACCATGTGCCCAGAACATTGACAGAGCTGGCTTTGTTACCAGGGAATTAAGGTACTGCCCTGACGCCCCAAACTAAACTTTTCCATTTTTCACCTCTTAACAGTTCCCAGCATCTATGTTGGAACCTCAGATTCTGGACATCCCTGTATTTTGGGGAATCTCTAGGAAGGTTTATGTCCCCATAAGGAGGCATGGCTTTAACTTCCTTTAGCCATTCAGGACCTAAAAGTCTCAAAATGGAAGGCCAGTTAGAATGGCACATGAGGTGGGGTGGCTGCTGAATACGTTTGCTGCAGAGGCCACATGCCTGCCTTTCTTGTCCAGGACTTGATCCTCCATGGTTGTTGTGTTTCTGACCCTGCTTTGCCCTGTGACTACCAAGGACCATAAGCAGGACATGGGGTAATATAACCTGTGGCCTGATTGTATGGGCAACTATGACAGCGTTTGGCCCGAGAGTGCCAGGCCAACCTTGCCAGTGTCCTAGATTCATATCCTGCCAGTGAGGGTTCTAAAAGATGCCTTAAGAAGTGTTTGGGCAAAACTTCTGTAAGATTTACCAAGACAAAATATTACCTGGTCAAATGAGGATATGTAAAAGTTGAAGACCTCTCCTTTTAATCCATGTGGTCATTTCTTGCTCTAAAATTGAGTCCTAAGCGGAAATAGTGTCCACCCTAACACTTCTGGAACTTATACCTTCCCTAGAGCCATAATGCCTTTTCTCACCATCAAGGAAGGACCTTGCCTTTAAAACTAGGCTACTCAGTAACTAGTCCCCACACCCGGACCTCAGGCTAGATCTCTGGTCTTGATAAGCTGATGGTAGGCATCCTGCCCCATAGCCTTCTGAGGTGCTAAAGTAGTGTCAGGTATTTGTGTGTATTGTATTGACTCACATGGGGATGATTTCTTTTTCACCCTTTAAAATATGAAACACCTTTGCTTTCCCAAGAGTTACCTCCAGTTCTCTGTTGTTATCTCACTGGTATTTGCTTTTTTGTTGTCCTATTCTTTTCTGAATCCAACCTTAGCATGGCTCTTCAGAACATGTACAAATCTGTATTCACTGTTATGTTAGTAGATAGGGACTAGACTATACAAACAGAATATTGAAATTCACTAGATTGGGGAGATGACTGTCAGTAGAATGCTTGCTTTACAACCATAAGCACACAGAATCACTGTCTCTTATACAAGAAGTTAACATTTCTTTATAATTGAAATATTGATTTAGGAAAATGAAACAGTAATGAAACTTTTGATATTTTTTAAGAAGCCCAATAGCAAATTATAATTGTATGTAAAGCATAAAATGTAACCCAAATATTTAAGAAGTACTTCTAATTATTTTGGAAGTTTCAATATATTTAAAAATATGAAAAAATATGAGAAAAACCCACACACACAAAAAAAAAAAAAAAAAAAAAACACCATGGGCTATTACTATTACAACAAATAGATGATACTTCTGATCTTCCTGCTTCCACCTCCAAAGGGCTGCGATTGCTGCCACACCTGGCACTTAACCTTTTGTGATCACAAACCTCTTTGAGAATCTCATTGAAGCTGTAGACCTTCTCTGAGAAATAATGTCCATACAGCTATAATTCTAAGGCTTCGTGAACCACATATTCTATAGGCTCTTGTTTAAAAACCCTTTAATAACATTTGTAATTTTGACTCTATAGTCTTAAAGGACCAAATTCTGTCAGCATTGGCCTTTGGCAAAATTACAAATTACTTATTTCATCTGTTTTGTTTATTTACTTATTTGTAGTCTATAATGTCTACAGTTGTGCGTTGATTTATATTGAAAAAAGTAGATAGTTATTGTGGATTATAGCTTGTTTTTTAAGATACAGAAGAACTTTTTTAAGATACAAAATAGAAAAAGATTGATTAAAAATAGAAGACCAGTGACTAGACTGCTCTGTATTCCTAGGTGGGTCTGATTATACCATTACCACCTTCCCCATCCTTTTATAACCACTTGCTATATTCCAGAACCAATGAAGTACTTCTCACATTTCTCTAACCCTTACAGCCACCATGGCAGTGAGGGATGGGAGCCATGAGTAGCTGAATTCAGTAGCTTGCACCATATACACAGGTCCTGCTGCAGACAGGAATCTGAGAGATGCAACAAAAGAAAGCAAATGACTCACCAGAAGAGAAGCCCAGTAGCTTTGTTCCAGAGTGAAGTGTGCTCACTAAAGGTCTGCCTCTGGTTCTCTGTGATGTGGTCTGTGTTTCCGTCAAATACTTAAGAGCCTTCAGCTAGAGACCTGCCCCCGTCTCTATCCCATAGGCAGAATCCACATGACAAGCTTGACAAACCTGCCCACTTAATTTGAGAGTCAAAGATGAAGCATGATTCTGATGCTTCATACTCCCTTCTTCTTGGCTTGGCACATTTTCTGCTGTTAAAAACTAATAGGATTTCCATTACTGCTCTCCTAAAGGGGAGCAGAAAGTAGACTTGACTTTTATCAGTCCACTGAAGATGGTGGACTTTGTTAGTGAAAATCAATTTGTTTACTGGTCACACATGTCTTTGGAACATTTTGGTTCTAGGCCAACAACAAAGCCCATGCTATGGCTTAGGCTCTGTTGAATGTAGATCCAGGATTTACCACAGATGTCTTAAAACATTGCTGAGGGCCAGGTATTATCTCCATTTACAGATGAGAATGTAGGAAACAGAACCAAAATAACTGATGAATTCAGAGCTACAAGCTCAGGTTTCTGATCATTCCCAGACCAATGGACCAGGTTGCTTCTAGGTGATTGGTTGTGCTGGAGGACCTGGTATAGCCCTACACTCTGCCCCCCCACAGGCCTCTGGCAGGCAGTGCCCACCTACCATGCTTGGCTTTGCTAGAACTGCCTGAGGTTACCCTTCTGGACTTTCCTCTATCTGATAGACACTATGATCTTAATGCAGTCTGGATATTACTTTCCATGAGCTAGCATTGCTGACTTCCAGGAAAATTAGCCTGGAAGTCAGGAACTTGGAGCAGGACCAGAATCTAAAAACTAGTATTTGATTTTATTGTAAGACCGGTATTATATGGAGGCTTCCATTTACAACTGTTGGGTTTTACTCACCTACCCATGGATGCAATGAACAATGAACAAATGAACAGATGCATAGGCTGCATTAAATACTGAGCGGGAGATAGTTGAAACACCTCTCCTTTTAAAAGAACCCTTTGGGTGCTAGAAAGATGGCTCAGCAGTTAAGAGCACTTCCTGTTCTTGCAAAAGACACAGATTCGATTACCGGCACCCAGATGGCAGCATACAACCATGCATGACTTCAGTTCATATCTATGAGCAAAGCACATAAAATAAGTCTAAAACTATTTTAAAGATACCTTTTAGGACAAGACAGCCTTCAGTTTTACTACATTTATAGGATAGTACTAGAATGGCCTGAGATTTGTCAAGCATTGCTGTACTCTTCTCAAAATTATTTGTCTTCCACAAGGAGAACAGAGAGGCCCATCTCAATGCTCTATGATTATGCATGAACTTCTAAGGCACATGCATAGGTGACTGTGGGGAGATTACATGTGTAGATTTAAAAATGTATGGTACTTTTGTCATAGCTATGCTACAATGGAAAGTTCTGTGTAAAATAAAAGATTTGCAAGTAAATTCAAGGAACTAGTCCACTTGGGACCACTTCACATAAATAAATAGCCTTTTACCATTCACATGTGTAGTGTGCATTGCTCCGTAAGTTTTTTTGACTCAAAGATCTAAACTTCTCAAGAGTGAGTACCCTGTTGCCTGTGTCTTGCATTTCCTCAGAAATACTTGAAATCTAAAATAGAATTGAGAAGACATTGGACATGGTAGGCACTATTGCTTCAGTCTTATCTTGGAAGTCAGTTGTTCTGATCTATCATCTTTTCTAGAAACTTGGCATTCTTAAGTCAGAACTATTAGGATATCAATTCCAAGACTTGGTTTTGGTTTTTTGTTTGTTTGTTTGTTTTGTTTTTGTTTTTGTTTTGTTCTATATTTTCTGCTACTTCGGGGAGGAGAAGTTAGCACAGGGCACTGATGAGTGGCAGAGTTGTGGAGGACAAATTTGTGGCTGAATGTCCTTGAGGAAATAGCCAGCTATTTGCAAATGAGCTAGAAATGGCTTGTTTATTGGCACCGTAGGTAGGTTTGTGTATTCTGATCAGACCATAAAAACCAAGTGTTCAGAAGCCAAGGTCTTAGAAGTGCTGCTTTTTGCTTGTCTGTTAAACAGAAAGGATGTCAATTACCACGGTGAATGTGTTCTGTGCCACTCTGTGCAACACCAGCCTGTGTGGTGACTGAACCCTTGAAGCCTTTGCTACTGCAAACTAGGAGCTGAATTCTTAGTTTATTTGATCCTAATTAATGTAAGTTTATATGGGAACTTGTGGCTAGTGATCACTGTTGGGAAGTGCAATCTGAACTGAAGATTCCCAGTCCTCTCCTGGAGCCTGGCATTCAGTAGAGCAAGTGACAAAATGGAAAGAAACCTCCGAGGAAGACCATAAGCAAGACATCACAGGCTGCTGGGCATTTCTCAGGTGGAGCTTCTGTTCTTGGCAGCCTAGAGAATTGTAATCTACTAATAAAATGAGAAACAAATTACAATATTTGGAATTGTGGCAAAGGAATGCTAGAGGCCTAACTAGAAGTACCCAGGTGTCTCATGACCCAGAGCGGTATGAGCTTCAGGGGTAGGACCCTTAGCCTCTTGTTTCTGTGCCTCTTTATTCTTTTTCTCTTAAGACTTTGACTTTATCTGTGCAGATATTTTGCCTGACTATTTATATGTGCACCATATGCATGTAGTGCCTGTGGGGGCCAGAAGAGAGTGTCAGATCCCTGAAACTGGAGTTACAGACAGTTGTAAACCACTATGTGGGCACTGAGATCCAAACCTGCATCCTCTGTACATCTGTGTGTGTGTGTGTATGTGCATGTGACTGCTAAAGAACCCAAAAGAGGGCAGGGTATTAGATCTCTTAGAACTGGAGTTGCAAACAGTTGTGAGCCATCTAATATGGGTGCTGGAAACTGAAGTTGGGTCCTCTGGAAGAATAGCAAATACTCCGAACCTTTGACCCATTCTTTATTCTTTAGTAAACTGAAGTATTGATTGCATGGGCATCTGGGGTATAAAAGTCCCTTACACTGAGGCTTATAATGCAGACATTTGTTAAACATAGACTGTGTATGCAATGGGAATCCTAGGAACACTGAGATCATTACTTTAGAGCAGAGGTTCTCAACCTGTGGGTCTTAACCCCTTTGGGGGGGGGGTCACATCAAATATTTACATTACAATTAACAACAGTAGCAAAATTACAGTTATGAAGTAGCAATGAAGTAATTCTATGGTTGGGGGTCAACACAACATGAAGAACTGTATTACAGGGTCATAGCATTAGGAAGCTTGAGATCCACTGCCCTAGAGAGAAGAGCGCAGCAATAGACTGGTGGCCATGTCACCCTAAGAAGCCAGAAAAGCTAAAGGTAGGCCTACTGCTGGAGCAAGGAAAGGGAAAAGGTCACTTGAGAACACTGATTTTTCTAGGCTGAGAAAACCAGGTCAACAGGAAAGAAAGAACATAGCTATAGAAGGAGATAGAGTGTCCTCTAGTGGTCCTGCTTGTGTTTCCTGCCATTCTCAAACTTGTTTTGTCCCTTAATGCATTTACATGACTACCTAGGAAAGGCCAAAGTTCCCCCCAAAAATGCTGCAAACCAGCATGTAAAGATGGAGTGAATGTGCCTGGTGTCCAGGCAGGCAAGAGCCTTTGGTGAGAGGAAAGTTTGAGACATACTGACCATAGCCCTGGGGCATTTTGAAAGAATCCTCTACAACCCTTGAAAAGGGTTATAACATCTGGAGAAGTCATGCTGGGCAGGAGACCTTCTAACTAAGGCCTTCACATGGGAGCAGACCATTTTCTTTTGGGCCTATGCCTTCCTGGGCATAGTTGTCAACATAGCTGTCAATTGTTGGTTGGATTATGAGACTTCTGAAAGCTACTAGCCAGACTGAGCATAGAGCCCTGAGTGGGAACATACTGAATTGCAGTCAGAGCATCTGATTGTGGCACCAGCCCTGCCTTGGAGAAACAGTTGTGGCTCATGTCCCCATCTAGGAACTTTTATCTATCTGCCAATGTATTTTGAGGGTCAGTAATTTTGGCAGATGTTCACAATGTTCCATGGTCAGATAAATACAAGAACATACCAGATAGGGCACTAACAGCCAAAGAAACTTCCACCCAAATCTAGCTTGATGAATCAGTGACTTTAGTGCTGTTCCTTACAGGAATATGGGTAACGTGGGGAGTTGCCTCACAAAAAGCCCACACTAGAATAGGTAAGAACTAGTAAAAGCTACATCTCTGGAGTTCTCTATACAGCTTTCAGATTGCTCCATGAAGGGTCTCCTCTCTCCAGCAATCGTTTGCTGCTTTTAAAACTTGGGTGGAGGGGTCAGGGGATGGGACTTGGCGTCGTCTTTCCTTCCTTCCTTCCTTCCTTCCTTCCTTCCTTCCTTCCTTCCTTCCTTCCTCCCTCTTCTTTCCTTCCTTCTTGCTTGCTTCTTTCCTTTCTCCCTTCTTCCCTTCCTTCCTTTCTTTCTTTCTTCCTTTCTTCTTTCCTTCTTTCCTTCTTTCTTTGAGACAGGGTCTATGTATGTAGCTTGCCCTGAATGTCCTGGGACACTCTTAAGTCAACCAGGCAGGCCTGGAACTTATAAAGATCCATCTGCCTCAGCTTCCCAAGTGCTAAAGGCATGTACCACCATACCAGGCAAACTGAGTCCTATAATGCACTTCTGACTTTAGCATACTGAGTCTTAAGAGTGATTTCCTCTATCAAAGAGAGAATGTTTGAATGGGGAAGCAGCTAGACAACTGCCTAAAATAACTTTCTAAGAGGGAGATGTTGTATACAACACTCACTCCCTGGGTTTTGGTGGTCCACACAGTACACTTTGGAAACTGGAACAGCCCCAGTGCCAAGGCAGCTCCTTCTGTACTCCTGATGGTACATGAGGAAGGAAAGAGGAGGTAGGTATTCACTCTACCCTCTTTAATATTTGGCTCTGTTTCATCTCTGCCTAGACTTATTGTTTTACTGACTGAGCTATAAGGGGTGTCTGATTCTGGAACCAACTCTGCAAGGGTTGGTTCTTGTGCCCTGGGGCCAATACCAAGAAGGAAGGAGGCAATGATTCTGTTGTCATCCCCATTGTGCCCCGTAGAGGATTTGCTGGTGTGGGAAGAGGAGAGTGACCCATTGGTGTTTGTGTGCACTCACACTCCTTCCATGCAGTCTCTTACAGCCCTGTTGTCATCACTTTTGTCCCCACTGAATTCCTTGCTTCATTGCAGACCACAGTGTAGACCTCGGGCAATAGGACTTCAAGTGCTGATAGCTAATGGCCTGTTCTCCTTTGTGATGTTTCAGGGACACCACATCAAACTCATTAACCCCTGAAGACACTGAAGACATGCCTATGGGGCAAGATGCTGAAATCTGCTTACTGAAGTCAGGAGAGCTGATGTAAGTGGCAAGCTGCTAAGTGGGCCTCTTGTGCCAGTGCAGAAGTCCCAGGGAATGGAGTCTGGAGAAGGGACATTTGTCCTATCAGAGCCAGAGCTGGCCCCGCCCAGTGGAATGATGCAGATCTTTGAGGGTAACAGGGCATTTTTTAGCCTAGATGTATGTGACTCAAACACTCAGATACCAGACAATCACTAACCAAAGGACAGACATCAGGCCAAGTGATAGCGATTAAAGACACAGACACATATGGGAGTAAATAAAGCAAAAGCGGGCTTTATTAAGAAAAAGTTAACAAAAAGTGAGAAAATTTAAAGAAATTGAGAAGAATTATAAGACAGGAAAAAACATTGAGCTATTTTCTGGAGGCAAGACTTGTAGCTGGGTGAGACAAAGTCTGAGGTGACTTCTGTTGACATGGGCTAGTTCTCTATCACAAGCCAAGCAAATTGCATATCACAAGCCAAGCAAATTGAAGAATCACACATTCTGTATACTTTCTTCACCCAACCGTGGAGATAATTGTGTGTTCTTCATGTGCTGCTTACCTGGGGAAGTAATCACGTTTTGAAGCTTCCTGCTCATCTCTGACTAGTTTTGCCAGCTGTTAGTCCTGACTGCTGGCTGCTAGCTCTCTAGCTGTTGATTTTACAGGTGTTGCTGGTCTCAGAGCTTGATGGAGTCTATTAGTAGTTCATTAGACTCCTCTCATTGTTCATACTTATATGTGGCCAGTTTGTAGGGCTTATTTCATTTTTTTTTGATTTAGACAGTGCTTGGACTTGAACTCAGTCTCATGAGACAGGTTCTCTAACACCGAGCTACATCCCAACCCCACTGGCTTATAGTTTTACCATGGACTCTTATACTTGTTTGTGGAGAGCTAACACCAACTCCTGTCACACCAACTAAGATATGGCTATGGTTTTTCTGTATTGCCTCATGTCCATCTCTTTGTCTACAAAATTGAATAAGATTTCTTCCTGTACCCTTTCTTACCACGTGGAAGATTCATGTTAGGAGCTGCTCTTACCCACAGTTTCGTCTGTTGGAGTTAGCTGAATTAGAAGCAAGAATATGTGAAAGGGCAACAGCGCCTTGTTAGGGCCTTTGTGGAAGTGGGAACCAGCCAGAGACATGTATATGTTCTCAGTAGGGCTGTTGTGGAGTGGGAACCAGCCAGTGTCTTGTGCATATCCCTTCGTGGAAGTGGAAACCAGCCAGAGCCAGATCACACCAGATCATATAGACACTGGCTTTTCCCCAGAGCCCCATCCTTCCTCTTATGTGCTCAGCTTGGCTATCTCATACCCAGCTGTAAGCTCTTGTTTTCTCCTTCCTAGGTGTTTTAGGGCTGAACCCTGATATCCATTTTAACTGCATCAGGGGCTTCAGTTTGTACTTTTTATTTTTAAAGCATAATTTACATACATTAAGCTTGTCCTTTAAAGTGTACAATGGTTAGATTTTTAATAAATAATGTAATATCATAAAAAACATGACTAAGAAATCAAGTCTGTCACTAAAAAGTTCCCTGTGCCTCTTAATAATCTTTCTTCTCTGCCTCTATCCTTTTTTTTTTTAATAATACTTTTTGTGTTGTCAGTGGTAGCTTTTTGGTTTGTTTTACACACACACACACACACACACACACACGCATATGGGTGTTTTACCTACATGCAAACCTGACTGGTGCCCACAGAGACCAGAAGAAGGCATCATCGGATCCCCTGAGATTGAAATTAGGCAGTTGTGAGCTATGATGTAGAGTCTGGGAATAGAATCCTGCTAAGCAGCCTCTCCAGCCCCATTTTGTTGTTTGGTTGTTGTTGATTTTATTATAAGAGCAATGAATTTTTGTTGTAGAAAATAAAAATAACCAAACTATTTTGATCTACCTAAATACCAAACAGAAACTGGCTTTATTTGGGAGTAACACTACAATGGGAATCAATACCTAATAATCTGTGTGACAAATGAATGTTGTTAGAGAAACAAGAGGGCTGTTTTGAAGCCTTAGCTACCGTGCTCCAGAACAAGGGTGGTGTCAGTCCACCGTTAGCTGCACGGCCTTGCAGAGGTATGTTCTGTTATGTGCGATTGCAGGGGCCTTTTGTGAAACTCTGTAGTTGTAGAAGGCTTCTGTGCTAGCTCTTAGAGCAGGCGTCATAAGAATTAGGTTTCCTCTTCTATGACCTGCTGCTTCGCTTTCCAAAGAAAAGTTTCGGCTAAAAGTGACGCCAGGGCTATTAGTATTATTAGTATAGTACAGTGCAGGCTTTTTATTTAGGGTAGAAAAACTTGCAGTGGATGGGAATCTCTGTAAGAATCAGAATTAGATCTCACCCTCTACTTAAAGATAGAGCAAGTAAGGGCAGGAGAGGCTGGGGGAGGGGCACAGCACTGAAATGACTCTCACTTCTTTCACCATGGCCATCTATCTTCTTTTATAGACATATATACTGGTAATCTTTTTTTCCGGTGATAGTTCCAGTGGCTGTACTGTCATTGCTGAAAAGAACCATTCACTCTTCTGCTAACATTATTCATTACTACGTCAAGCACATTAGGACACAAAGAAGACAAAAGACCCCTTCTGGGGGAAAATTTCATGTTGTGCTGAGTAATGACAGACAATGAACAGGGAAAATAAGCAAACAAGAAAATAAAATGTGATGTTTGAAAAAGAAGAATGTAACTGAAGAGTAGGATTAGAAGAAAGAGGGAGGGATTTGCAGTTTCTTGTAGACTGCATTACAATGGTATGACTTGGAGGATGTAAAGAAGTTGCCAGAGAGTCACCTGAGGGAATAGTATTTCAGGCAGAAGGAACAGCCAGGACAAAGCCTTTAAAAAAAAGATATTGCCTACTAAGTTAAAGGTGTAAGCAGTAAGTTCTGGAATGCAAAGAAATAGAAAGAGACCACCACACCAAATGAAGTGTCTGGACAAGGCAAACTTTATTCTTGATGAAGAGAGTGTGCTTGAAAGAGCAAACACACAAGAGACAGGAAGTGTGTTTGGTATTTATTATAATACAGGTAAAGACTGTGTCCTTTCCCTATTGGCTTAATTCAATTGGCTAGTCTTACACAGCAAATAAAGGAAGAAGGAGAAAGAGGTCCCTTTTCGAAGAGAAGGGTCCCTGTTCCTGGCCATCAAATTTCTGGAATATAGCAGTTAACCTTTGTGTAAACAAAGCAAAAGTATTATTAGGAGAAGATGAGTAAAATTTGCATAAAAGTCTTAAGATGGAGGAGATAAAAGCCCTAAAGGCAATGTCCTAAATACAAGTTTTATCGTATTTGATAGAAAAGACACATATTTGATATTTCTTAACAAGAGTATGAAAAAGAACCAGTGTAAGTTGAAGCAGAGGATAAGGAAGACAGGATCCAAAATTAACAGAAGTTCATATCAGTGGGGCCTTATTAGCCATTATAAAGACTTGGGTTTTAATATGAGGGGAACAGGAATCCAAAGATCATATTTGGAGCTGAAGAGTCACTTGATTTACATTTGAAAAAAGGATTATGTTGGTTGGTTGTTGTATAAGGAAGACATGGAGCAGCCAAGGCAGAAACAGTGAGGCCTGTTTTGTGGGGAAGATTGCATAAGAATCCTGGAGAGATGACTCTGAAGTCAGGAGCATTGACATCAGGGTTACTGCAATGGCCATGTGAAGAAAACATGGTTGTTCCCATTTTACAGACTTGGAAAATAAAACTCAAAACAGTTGTGAAATCTGACCCACACTCTCTCAGGTTTGGCCTTTCAACCCCTTGCACATAAATCTGCAAAGAGAGATTGTGGGAGGTATGTCTAGTTAGAAGAGGCAGAACTTAAAGGGAGAAAGAGGGTGGCTGAGCTGTGGGGCAACCTCACAGGTGTAATAGGACTATATCATCGAACTCAAACCCTGCCCAAAAGGGACTCAGAGTAAATCAGGCTGCCCTGCGCTGCCCACCCCCCTCCCCAGTTTCTGTGAGCTTTCAGCTCCATGTGGGCAAGGCTGTCCTGTATCTTTCACAGCCTTGATTCAGTGTCAGAAACTATGCTAACTGAATGATAAGCACTCAAACTAAACCTTTTGTCTGAGCTGAACATCTCCTAAGCATGTTAGTCAGGAATAGCCAGGCCTAATCTACCAAGAGTCTCAAATCTCTGGTTGCCTCAGATAATCCATTAAACCAGGTCTGTCTTTGAACTTTTATTTTAGGATCAAATTACCCCTCACAGTAGAGGAGATCACCAGCTTTGGGGAGGGCAACAGGGAGCTGTTTGTGAGGTCCAGTACCTACAGCCTGATTACCATCACCGTGGCTGAGCCTGGCCTTACCATCAGCTGGGTCTTCTCTTCTGATCCCAAGAGCATCTCCTTCAGTGTGGTCTTCCAAGAGACAGAAGACACGCCACTCGACCAGTGCAAGGTAGGCCAGGCTCCCTAACTTCCAGGTGCCTGGGCAGACCTTACCCAGAGCAGGCAAAGCACCTAAAGCTTGACTACCTTGGAGAAAGATGACCCAGAAGTCAAGTTCAGGAGAGCTGTCTTCACACAGCTGGAGGTTACCTCTGTGCCTCATGTGTTCCGTTTGACCTTCAGATAGAGCTGTAGGTAAATCTCAGAGACATGCAAGATATAGGATTCTGTTTAGTGATAACTTTCTCACAGAGCTCTACAGAGCAGGATCGGGATGCTTTGGGAGGTATGAGCTCCATCCCCTGTTTTATTGAATGTTCCATGTGTCACCTACAAGGTCAACAGCAAAGGAAGCCCCACTATGACTTGGGCAGTTGAGCTTGATAAAACCCAAACTATTCTAGGTGTAAAATGTTGACAGTGCAGGACTGCAGTACTTAACCATGTGGCTGTACACTGGAAACCCATGGAGAGCCTTTAAACCCTAATGCTTAGGCCAAAGCTGAAACTACTAAATCAGGGTATGCAGCCAACCTTCAGCAACTCCAATGAGCAGCCCAAATTGAGTAGTTCAGAGGCACAAAAGAGCTGGATAGAGCTTAGGGGGTGCTGGTTCACTGTGGGTTGAGGAAGAGGAATTTCCATGCCAAGCATCTTAGTTCCCATGTTTATAAGACAGAGAGGAATAATGAAGAGTAGAAATGCAAGTTAAATTTGAATCTTGAGAAAAAAGAGTGGTAAAGCCTATCAGACACATTGAGCTGGAACAAAAAGTGAGTTATAGGCAGTTGATGTCCTACATAGTCAACTGGCAGAGGCTTTTTGATCTACTTGGATAGAAATCAATTATGGGTAGGCAATAGGCTCTTCAGGGCTAATTTTCATTTCTCTGTGTTTGGCAGCAGTAGGGAGATAAGGCAGTACCAAGTGACACTGTCTTCTGTCATAGTCCTCCTGCAGACCTCTGGTGCCAGGCCCTTAGCTGTCTAAGTGTCTCTGAGCTACGGGCTTCTCCCTTGCCCTGTTATCTACCCACCAATCATCATGACAGATGAATCTTAGGGACCTGGTTCAGCCAGCCTTGTCTCAGACTTCCAAGATGTCCTTCTTGGGTTTAATGGACACCACTGTCCTTTCCCGCAGTGAACACAAGGGGGCATAGAAAGCACATGTCTAGAATACTTAACTGTTCCTATGCCCTTCCAGGCCTAGTTGACCAGTCAGCTACAGAAGATACTATTTTTACTGCCTATGGTCCCCCGAAAAGTCATGAGCCTAGATAGCCTATTTCCTAGTCTACATCTTTAGTACCTATTCAGGGGACTTCTCACATGCCCTTGAACAGCCTAGGCCTTTCAGAAAATAGATGGCTGTACACAAATCTCATAACAACATATAGGAACCTTGTTGGGTCCTTGGACAACTAATTGACTCTTACTGTATCCCAGATTCTGTGGAGTCTGCTGGGGACAGAGAGATATGGGATAACACCCAAATCTGTTCTAAGTATTAACAGACAGACAGACAGACAGACAGACAGAGGCCTGAAAAAAATCAACACCGTGATTTCAGGTAGAAATCACAATATGGATAGGTAAGCATTATAGGTACACCTGGAAGGGAATACTGACCAGGGAAGGGGAAACCCCTGTGCCTACAGTGAAGGCCACACTGACTAAGACTGTCTCATTGCAAGTTAAGGGGGTTGAATAAAAATAGTCATTTCTGACATCATTTGCTATGTTAGGAGCTCAAAGGACCTGAGAGAGAGAGAGAGCACTTGATGGGCTATCAAATTAGAACACTGGTATCTCTTCCTGTCACATCTTCAGCTTTATTTGTTTCTCTTTATTTATTATTGGGGAAAAAAGGGATACACTCATGGCATGTACAGAGAATAACTTTATAGAATCAATTCCCTCCTTTCACCTTTGTACATGGTTTCCAAATTGTCAGACTTGTAAGACAAGCTCTTTTACCTACTGATCCACTTTGCTAGCCCATATAACTTCAGTTCTAAGATTAGGCCTGTGCTTTAGCTGATACTCAGGTAGAAGACCTTGTCCCAGTGGCGATAAAGTTGACCATCCAAGAATTAGCCCTATTCCACACACTGTATGTGCAGATTTGCCCTCTGGGAACAAATTTGTGATTCTGAGAGAATAAACAGGAGGCTAAGACTCAGGATTGGAAAGATAAAAATTGCATGGACCAGCCAGGACCAGACAAAAGAAGGGTTCCATGGTGATGCCATGTGAGAGGCCTGGGGTGGAGCCATAGCTGTCTTTCCCAGAGGAAAATGAACCCAGGAGCTTTATAGAGAGCCTGGATGTCAATATGGAAGAAGGACTCAGTGTCCTATGAGTACCAAGGACAGCACTAGGGCCCACTCGAAGCATCTGGTCAAATGGACATATAGAGTTAGCCCTGACTTCCTGAAGCATAGAAGTTCTGTTTCTTCAGGTGGTGGAGCAGCTTGACACCAACACAGTCAGGGATGTTGGTGACTAGTTCATGACTCAAGAAGAAACTCATACCCACCATTCTTCTACAGTGACAGCCCACCCTTGCTGGAGCCAAGTTCTAGTCCCAGCCCTATACAGCTATGACCTCATTCAGAGTACTAGCCTACCTAGAGGACTCACAGGTCCTCAGCTTCTGTGATACCTTCTCATTGCTCTCCCTGCCAGGTCCTCATTCCCACCACCCGATGCAATTCCCACAAGGAGAACATCCGGGGCCAGCTGAAGGTCCGAATCCCTGGCATCTACTTGCTCATCTTTGACAACACCTTTTCCAGGTGGGTACCTCAGTTAGACATGGCATCTCATGCGTCCACCTGTCTATCATGTGTCCACCTGTCTATGTATCGCTGCCTCTATTCTCTAGCATTGAGATAGATACTCAGAATCAAGAGTCAAAGTTTTTTGTTAGTGATTCTGTAATTTAGACCCCTCTGCTCTGTTCACTGCTCATGGTATATTTTATGAAAGCAAGTCTGTCAAGTTACTTTTCTGTTGCTGTGATAAAACACCACAATTAAAGGCAACTAAAAAAAGAAGCAATTTTAGTTTCAGAGGCAGAGTCCATAATGGCAGCAGGCAGCCAGCAGGAATCAGACAGATCAAGTCTGTATTCAAATGCAGGAAACAAAGAGAGCAAACTGGAAGCAGGGCGAGGCTATAAATTCTCAAAGCTCATCCCCAGTGACATAATTCTTTCATCAAAGCTTGACCTCCTCCCCAAACATTGCCCCCAGTCAGACACCAAGTGTTTAAATATGTGAGCCTATAAGGGACTTTTTTTCATTCCTTTCCAGTAGTAGGCCAACACTTACAGGTCTTACCATATACCAGCCACCCACTTCTGCCATTCAGCGTTGTCCTCTTCTAGAGAGCTAAGAACTGAATGGTAGAATAGTGATGCTCTAGGTCACATGGCTAATGGAGGTGCCAGAGCTGCACCAAGCACCTGGCTCTAAGCTAGCCTCACCCTAGTTGTGCTCACCTCTCTCAGGTTGATTCCTAATGCCACACCCGCCATAGAAGGGCTTTGAGAAATCCAGGAAAAGCCAAGGGCACCTGAGTATAAAAGAAAAAAATGAGACAAAAAAAGGACAAACCCTCTAGGCTTTGTTGTATGTCACAGGAGCAGCCTTTGCCATCTTGAGCTGCCCAGTTGCTTCAGGCAGTACTGAGGCTCAGCTGCAGGCTCAAGGGTGTGATCTCAGGAATGGTCAGCATGAAACAATAAAAGGGAATGATAGGCAGGTGGCTAGAAAAGGGACCAAGACAGAGCACCCATATAAACAGCATCTGTCCTGTACATAAGTTGAGACATTTGTCCCTAGCACGAGCTTCTGGTTTCCAGACACCTTCTTCACTGGGGCTGTCTCTTGAAACAAACCTGTCTCGCCTGTGACTGTCTGCCTCCCTCACAGGCATTTGGCTTTTAGCAGAGTAACTTGATAGGATACTCTAGGCAAAAATTATTCCCATACACTACCTCAGCTCCTCAGGCCTTGAACTCTCAGGCCTGTGAACAGGGTTGTCTACTACCCAAGAGGCTGGAAGTGACCTTCCCACTTGTCCTGTGTTGCCCTGGGTACTAGAATTCTCTGCCTGAATATGCAGGGCTTTATGGAGTACGGCCAGCCTTTTCAGGAAGTTGTCTGCGGAGTCACTTAGCAGTGAGGGGCAGGGTTAGGAAAGGGTCAGGGTCCATCTAGCCCTGTTTTTCCTGCTGCAGCTCTAGCTACTTGTCAGTGTCTCACTGAGCCTCGATCTGGGGAGAGAGAGAGAGAAGTGAAGGGCAGCATGCAAGCCTCCCACAGGCTCCTGGGATACCTGGGTAGTATAGTGCGCTGGAGAATGAACTCTGCCCCTGGCACATGAAGATTAGACCCAATACAAACATCCTGTACATTCTGGCCTCTGCTGAGACATCCCATAGCACCTACTTCATTTCCCCCTGCAGTCCTGACCACTGGCACCTCAGAGCAGCTAGACAAGTGAGGGCAGAGATTTGCGGCCCCACTCTTCACTCAAACCCCAAGAAGCCCATAGTGAGAGTACTGGGACCTTCTGAAGAGAGAGAACTGTACCAGACTAGATGGGCAGATGATGGGATAGGGAAACAAGAAACACTAAAGTGATCCATAAGTTGTCCAGTCCCCAAAGGCTGGTTCCTTCGAGACTTTGGCTCCTACACCCAGCCAAGCACAATCAGTGACATGAGACCCCAAAAGAAGCTGCACTAAAAGTAACACCTTCATTCTCCGTTTTTGTTTCTTCAGATTTATCTCCAAAAAAGTGGTTTACCACCTGACTGTTGACCGGCCTGTGATCTACGATGGAAGCGATTTCCCATAGCATCAGTACCTGAACTTTAATTAGCTCTTCATCATCCACAGGAAACACTACTCCTCCTCACCTATCTCATTAAACATGAACACACACTCTCATCCACAAAATTTTAAATATTAAAAAATTAGAAGCAAAGGAAAGAAAATCAGCTGTGCCCCCAGCTCAGCAGTTCTGCAGCTTTGGAAGAGGCCTTGGGCTCCACAGTGTGCTTGGCTCTAATGCAGCCGTTACTCTCAGGTCCCAGAGCCCCTAAGAACAAGGTACAAGACTCAGCCTTTTCATCCAAAGGGACACCATTAGCCTCACCTGGGATCACAGTTGGTAACAATCTACTGTGTGGTATTTTTCAGGCCAGACGTGGTCTTGATAGTATATCTACTCTCAACAGCCAAGATTATAGGCCAAGGGCCACTGCCCTGGCCACTTTGTAAAGCCTTGGGTAGTCCTAGGAGAAAAACACTACAGGGTCATCATGTCAAAGATGCCCCCATTCGTTAATTTCCCCATGAGTGGGGTCTGTTTCTTCCACTCAGCAACTTTGGGGAGGCCAGAGTTGTGCTGTTCTCCTGAGCCTTTGTCTGCTCAGGGGCTTTGTTCAGCAAGGCCACTCAGCAGATCTAAATCACCACCACCACATACACTCAGGAACCAAACGGAGGTCTAGGAAAAAGCAGCTACTACATGAAGGCTTCAGCTCTGCATATGGACAGCAGGAGTCCAAATACAGGCTAAGTTCCCTACAGTGGCACCAAAGCTCATGTGTCAGCCTATAGCCCATCTTTGATTATAAACTAGAGTTTCTGCCTCAGCTGCAGACAGTTATTTACTAATGAGCAGAGCTGGGATAAGACCTACTGTCAATACCTGAAACCTTTCTGTGAAAGAAAAGTCTTTGATAACTTAAGAGGCTACATAGTGGAAGAACAGGACATAACTTCCATTTGCCCTCCATCTCCCAGTCACTCCCTCCCTGTTTGCCTACTTCCTGCTAGTTAGCTCAC
This sequence comes from Mus caroli, assembly GCF_978045245.1. Lineage (NCBI taxonomy): Eukaryota > Metazoa > Chordata > Mammalia > Rodentia > Muridae > Mus > Mus caroli. The sequence goes on along the minus strand of NW_028227266.1, from coordinate 122,676,225 downwards.
ATCTGATGCTGTAGACAGTTTACTGTTTCCTTTTCTAGGACAGGCAAATAGATAGCTTAGATAGCTTCCTGTTCTCTCTGGCCCCTTTTTACTTCTTCCACCAAGAATGTACCCTTGATGGCAACTTTGTTCAGTGTGAAGCCAGCATGTTCAGCTGAGCCTTTGAAGACTACCCTGGGTTCTTGTAGGTCTGTATGTGGCCTGAGATTGCTAAAAGCCAAATTATCTTAACTTTGAACCCTTCTACCCTCTTGCAAATGGAATGCTGAAGCCAGCTTGTTCAATAGATCAACAGCATCCAGCACCAAATAGGAACTCATTTTTATTGCTTGGATTTTCAAATAGGAACTCATTTTTATTGCTTGGATTTTCCAGGGTATATTGGAGACACTGGCCAAACTCATGGCCTTCTGCTGGTGTCACTGCCACCATCTTCATCAAGAGCCATCATTCACTGAGTTGCTGCTGTTTTGGTGGCCTGGGAGGGGCCTGAGACCTTACATTTGAGTTCATCCTGAACTCAGTCACTCATCAGGAGGCCCATGTGGTTCTTGTGAAGCTCAGACCTGAGGTGAGAGGCTCCAGTGCTGACTGCATAGTACTCCACTAGGCATATACCAACTCTGTTTTTAATAGTCTATTTTTGTGCTAAATGGGCTTTGTACTGTACATGCTCCAGTCTGCTGAGCACTAGGTTACTAGAGAACAGTTGTCCTTTCATACATAGCTTTATTGTTTTAAGTAGTCCCCAGTTTTACTGGGGTTTAGTCATTGGAGTAAATTTTTGAAAAATGCAATTGACAACTGAAGAATCATTAAGGAAGATGATGGCCCAGCTGGATTTAATTACACCAAAGATCATAAGGAAACATCCTTGAGATCTTGGTGAGTCTCTTCCTAAGGGCAGCCTCTCCTCTAATGACTCAGCCTATTCCTAACAGTCAGGTCAGTAGTGTTGCCAGCTGCCTGCTCGCCAATACCACTGAAGCACTACGAGACTTCACCCACCCTGAGACAGAGTGGCCCTCCGTGTCTGAGTGGACTTTGAGAGTATTGCTGACAGAAGCACCCAGGATTCTAGCTAGTCCTAGACCAAGAACAGGCAAAGGAATTCTCAAACAGGAATCTGGAACTGAAAATCTCCATATGGTTTTGGAAGTATAAATGAAGAGCCATATATAAACAAAGATGTTATTTCTGAACAATTTCAATTGTCCCCCCCCAGGTAATCAAACCACTCCTGGCCCAAAAAGAAGGAAATCGTGTAGATATGGTTTGATGATCATAGGGTTTTGTTTTTAAACTCAAACTCAGTGGTTCAACCTGTGAGAATTCTTTAAACTGAGAAAAAAAAAACATTCTTGGCTCATAGGTTTTGGAAAAGGAGGCAGAGGAGAGACATCTTTGACTCCTCAGAACCAGGGAGTGCAATACAAAGACTATTGAGTGCTGCTCACATTTACAAAAAACGAACACTACTTGGTAGAATCTTAGCACACTTTCCTTGTCTCATTTCATTTCTCCTGAGGAAACAGGAAAGTTAATTCATAATTTCCTTTTCCCTCTCAAGCACTTTTTAAATTTCCAGAGACCTCTGATCAAAGGTCATTTTTAGAGCCTTTTGATGTGTGTTTAATCTCAATGTTCTTTTGGTGACTGCAGTGATACTGAGCCTCCGTGGGAAGGCTTAAGAGTTAGAGTGCACTTTAATTCATTAATCCTCGATCCATGTGGCCTTATAATAATGGGTCAAGGGACCCATTTCATTCTTGCCTGCCAAAGAGTTACACAGAAGCACATCAAACACCAGCACTTCACCTGCACGAAGGGATGAGACTGGGATCCCTGAGTAAACTTCTTCAATAGTGTGTGCTATGCCATTTGGAAATGTTTTTTAACCTCAGGTTTTAAATAAAGCAAATACTGTGGCATTTGGAGTAGCATTGTCTTTTATTCCTCTGACAAAAATAAGTTGTAAAATAAGTGACAGAGCTACCCAGCAGGAAGCAGAACATCTCACAAGCCCCACCCCCACCCCACCCCACCCCACCCCATCCCCCACCTCCCTGCAGATAAGAGTGTGACTGATAGGTCCTGGCAAACTTCCTGGTCCTCTCTGAGGTATTGAGACCTGTCCAAGTCTGTGATTCCTTCCACTTACCATCCTCTGCCATTCATAAGGCTCCAGACCTCTCTCATGACATCAGAGCACTCAAACTTTTCAACCTGCCAAAATAATACAGAAAAAAAAAAAAAAAAAAAAAAGCCACACACGGCTCAAGCTCATTGTGAGTAAGAATGTGTGGCACTGATGCTTTGCAGAGAAAAGGAACAGCACTCCTGCCACAGTGTGTGCTGCATTTGCTCAGCAGCAGGGAGGCTGGAGACAAGCCCAGAGAGTTAGAGCTGCTCACTCCCACACTGTTCCTAAATTGGTGCTCATTTTAGATGACCAAGGACCCCATCCCTTGAGAATCCCACCCCCCAGCATATGTCCTGTTCCCTTCCTCCAATCTTCCCTTGCCTAGATTTTCTTGTGCTTGCTGCTTGGATCATTCACATTTTCTGTAACTCTTAGGCACTCCCGTGAGGGTAAGGAACTCTTCATCTTCATCATTATCATCCCCCACTGTATGAAACAGTAAGTTCGGAACAAAAGGACTAAAAGAAATACTGTGCCATAAAGATCCTCGTCATTGGTGCATGTCTATGTGTACCTGTGGAGGCCAGAGGTTGATATCAGGTGTCTTCCTTCAATGCTCTCTGAATTATCTTTTTTTAATATTGCGTTTTTCCTGTATGTATTTATGTGTACCACATGTGTCTGGTGCCCATGGAAGCCAGAAGAGGATGCTGGATCCCTTGGAACTTGAGTTACAGACAGCTGTAACCACCGTATGGGTTCTGGGAATTGAACCTGGAGCATCTGAAAGGGCTCTCTGCTCCTTTACCTTAATTTTTGAAACAGGTTCTGTCACTCAATCCAGAGCTAAGCATCTCCCAGACTTCCAAGAGCTTCTTAAAACTAAGTGCAATTATTTCATTAGATATTGTACAAAGCCTGTGTTTCCTGTGGTGTTCCCAAACTCCCCATCACAAACCACAGGAGGGAAAGCTTGGAATTATTTTCTAATTAATGTGCACTTACCTTCAACACCCACTAAGTCTCTGTCATAGGGTCCTTTAGGTAAGTAATTCTTGGCAAGCATATAAATTAAGCAAATACATTGAAGGTTCACCCTGCTTCTCTCTCTGCCTCTCGCCTTCAGCACCATTATGATTCCAGGACAAAACGTTAGAACTACATCAAATGAGCATTCAAGAGCAAACAAAATGCCACCTGTGTAGTGCTGTGACTTATAGGCATATGTTGTAGTCTAAATGTGTAGTGCTGTGACTGTGTAGGTGTGTGTTGTAGTCTGAATGTGTAATGCAATGCTGTGGCTGGGTAGGTCTTTGTTGGGATCTGAATGAGAATGGCCCTCACAGAGTCATATATTTAAATGCTTGGTCTGCAGTAGGTGGACTGCTTAGTAAGGATTAGGGGGTGTGGCCTTGATAGAGGAGGTGTGTCACTGAGGGCAGGTTTTGATGTTTCAGAAACCCACACCAGGCCCAATCTCACTCTACTGCATATCTGTGGATCAAGCATAAGCTCTCAGTGTCATCCTTGCCTACCACCACGCTCCCCACAATGATGATCATGAACTAACTCTCTGAAACTACAAGTGACTCTCCTAATCAAATGCTTTTTCCTATAAGTTGTCTCTCATGGTGTTTCTTCAAAATAATACAACAGTAACTAAGACAGTATAGCTTATACTTCTTGCTCATTCGTCCAAGTTTCTCAACAGGGCAGACATCTGGATCTCCTAGAAATGAGTCAAAGATTCAGATGTCTCTGACCTTATACTGACCTTGGTTTTGGAAGCCGTGCATGTCATATTTGGGGCTCATTTATCTCTTTCTGCTAAACTACCTGCTGACCTTCCCAGAAATGTTCACTTTGTGTCTTAATATGTATGTGAAAGATGAAGGAAGTCAGAAAGAGAAAAAAAAACTTAATTGGCTTGATGGGGTAAAGATTTACCAGCCTTACCTTTTACAATTACTGTATTTCTATCTAATCTTTAATTGTTCACAATTCACAAATACAATATTGAGAAATGGTAAAACAAATAGCAAGTGAAGAACATTTGTAACTAAACATTATAAAACACATTTAAAGATAAGCAATGATTTTTTTCCAATGTGATAAATTTATCAAGTAATTAAAAACATAGGTGGAAGGTAAATTATATTACATATTTTTCTTTTTCATTTTATTTTTATTTCATGTGCATTGGTGTTTTGCCTGCTTGTATGTCTGTGTGAGACTATCAGATCCTCTGGAACTGGTGTTGAAGACAGTTTTGAGCTGCCATGTAGGTGTTGGGAATTGAACCCTGGTTGAGAATTAACCACTGAGCCATCTCTCCGACCCTTTGTTTTTTTACTTGATTGGTTGGTTGGTTGGTTGTTGGGTTTTTTTGTTTTGTTTTGTTTTGTTTTGTTTTGTTGATGTTTCTCTGGCTGTCCTGGACTCAATTTGTAGACTAGGCTGACCTTGAACTCACAGAGATCATTCTGCCTCTGCCTCCCAAGTACTGGGATTAAAGGTGTACACTACCATGCCCAACCCACCAGTTCTTCTTAATCTAAAATTTAAGGTTGTAAACTGTTGAGACTACAGAGTAAGGAAAGTGGAGGTAGCAGGGAGCCTCAGAAGGAAAGGCCATGTCACTGGCAAGGAGATGGGAGAACCTGTAGCAAGTGCCTCTTGCCTGAGGAAGTCCCAAAGGCTAGGTTCCCACCATCCTAACATATTCTCCAGCTTAATTCTGTGAGGGCCACACCAGGGAACAGGCTAGATCCTTTCCTAGTTTGTGCTTGCAGCTAGGTTTGGACATGGCATCTTCTGCCTGACACAGAAGTGGATTGGGAGCAAGACTCCAGGTAATGTGATGTGGTCAGCTGTACATTGGCTGACCAATCTGTCTGACAGGTGGCTCCAAACTAGGGACAGTGCTTCTTTCTCCCTGGCTCAAGAGAGATCAAAGAGATCAATCAGAATGGCATTCAACCTCAGAATGTTTGAGTGTATTCTAGATTTAGAAAATAAAATAAAATCTGTAGGTAATGAGACATACAAACAGTCTTCTCACCAGTAGGACTATAGAGAAAAGATCCTGAGGTGGATATCAATAAGCCTTTTGGGGGGGCTGTGAGGGGGGACCATGGTGGCAGCCAGTGTTCTGTCACCTCTAAAGAGGAGTAGCACCAGATCTAAAGTAACAGAAACTGGGAGCACTAAAGAAACTCTACCTCCAAAACCCAGCTGCACTGATGATCAGCATGTGCAAGGCTGGGCTGTCCTCCTCAGAACTGCAGTTACTATAACCAAAAACCAGCTGCTGCGCTTCTGGAGTGCTCAGTTTTGGAAACTTTGATAGATTCTGACTGAACATGATAAAAAGTTGTTTAGGCTCATCCCAGATTGTTTGTTTTGTTTTTCCTGCCCCCCACCCCCAGTTTTCTTACTATTTACTGTCTCTTTAGACTGTGTTGTGTCTATATATCTCATTATTTCCAAAAAGGACCATATGCCCTGTGAGAAGTTATCTCATAGGGAGAGAGCCCCCGAAGTTGTCTCCAGTAGCATAGAAGAAAGCTTCAAGCTACCCTCTCTCCTTGTGAATGAAACCCACTGGGCCTGGCTAATGCATCCCAGGTTCTTCAGGGTCTTCACCAGATCCCTTCGGAATCTCTCGCCAACAAAAACATAGAGAACTGGGTTCAGACAACTGTGGAAGAATGCAATAGTCTGAGTAACCTGGAAGCAGATGTCAATATTGGTGGAAATAGTGCAGTTGGAGATGAACATGGCGTAAGCATCAACAGCCTGCACTACAAGAATGGAGTTGTAGGGGAACTGAGACATAATGAAGACAGTGAGGACCGTGATGGTCACCTTGAGGGCCTTGTGCTTGGATGACTTCTTGGCCTGTACCAAGGTATGAATGATGATGGTGTAGCAGAAGGCCATGACCATGAAGGGGAGGAAAAACCCCAAGGTGACCTTCAGGATCAAGACAGCTGACTTTAGCTTGGCATTCTTATCCTTAGGGTAGACCATGGTACATGTGGCAATACCAGATTCCCCACTGACTTGACTGTACAGGATTTCTGGGGTGCAGAGCACAGCTGCTATCACCCAGATGGTAATGCAGACCATCTTGCTGTATAGCAGCCTTTTCTGCCTCCAGACCTGAGCCTTCATGGCCTGTACAATGGCAATGTATCTGTCCACACTGATGCACATGATGAGAAGCACACAGCTGTAGAAGTTCATCTTGTACATGCTGTTCACAACCTTGCACATGAAGGTCTGGAACATCCACTGACCAGCAGCAGCAATGGCCCAGAAGGGAAGAGTGGCAAGAAAGAGCAGATCAGCAATGGCTAAATTCAAAAGGAACATGTCAGTCATGGTCTTCACTCTTGTGCAATACCAGTAGACAAGGATGACCAGGCTGTTGCCCAGGGTGCCCACAATGAACACAAGCCAGTACAGAGGTGGAAGAAAATGGCTTGCAAACTGCCTGACATTATTTTTCTTACAGAAGAAGCTACTGAAATTCAAATTCATGTAGTCATCTGTGGAAGCAGTGGAGTCATAGCTGAAGTCATCAAACATGCCAGGAATAAGGCTCTGTAAGGAATATGGATAGCATTCAGTCAAGGATAACTTTTGAGTGATCAGGTCTGATGGTAGATAGGATAAACTGACCCAAAGCTCTATGATAAAGCAAGAGGAGCATATGTGTTGGTAGGAGGACTGTGCTCTGATATAGTTTGGCTTGAGCATGTAAAGTTTATAAAATACTAGTCACCCAGTGTCATGATTTGAAGTGGGGCTTACTGTTGGTTATGTAATGGTACACTCCCATAGAAGACATTAATGACTTTTCTTGGTATCCCAGTTCCTACAATAACCTGTTGTCATAAAAGAGGGGGAGCCTGGCCCTCAAATTTCTCTGACTTCCTATCTTGCCATATGGCTATATATTTCTTTTTTTGTTGTTGTTGTTTTCTGCCATACTGTAGCCAGGAGACCTGTACCAGAAGTTGACCAGATAAGGCTGCCCAATCTTAGACCTTCAGCCTCCCAAGCTGTAACTGAAGAAATTTCTTTATATGTAACCCTAAGTAAAGTGTTTGGTTAAAACAATAGAAATTAATCAATGAAAGAAATGTTTATTTAGTAAATGTTAACTATCCATCTGAAAGTAGTTACTGTAATATCTGCTAAAGATACCAGGTAATCAAGTCTGGTTTCTACTTTCATAGAACTTAACTTATTTGTATAAGATACAGAGAAGCAAATGAACACTCACAGTGTAGATGACAAGTATTCTGATATGATAGGAAAGAGAGCTTTTGGACCACAATGGGCATTTACTTGAACTGTGTGAGTGACTGTGACATGTGACAGTCCTTTCCCCAACTATTCAACATCTGCAAATATAAAAATGTCAGCAGAAGCCCCTTAATCTACTGTAGTCACAGCACCTTTGAGTGTCCTGAGAGCTCCACAAGTATAAACACTCATCGGCACACACATGGTGACACTCTCAATTGCACACATAAATGTGAGTGCTGTAGAGTTTCCTAGGACCCTTGTTGGAAAAAGGTATTACATTTTTCAAGACAGTGAACATTAATTCAAGTGTAAACATTCTTAAACACCTGAATCCCATGTGATCACAACTGTCACACACTCAGGGAACTGGTTCTGACTGGGACATACAGTCACATACATGGGGCACACATATATTGCACACTCTCATATGCCTCAGCATGCCCACCCTCCTGCTCACATGCTCATCTACACACTCATGCACACAAACACACATGCATAAACATATCTACACATATATGCTAATGTGTCAATGTACTTCTTGTGGGTACCACAGCTAGAGAAGGGGATGGATGAAACCTGAGTGGGTAGATAGTTGGTGTAGGAGGGAGGGTGCAAGGTCCAGAGCAAGATAACTTGCATTATTGAAGCCTCCATCCCATGTCCACATAAGCTCACCTCCTATTATCTCCTCTTTGGGGCTTCCTTTAGGCTTTATAATTTCACAGAGACTCTTAGTTACCAGTGTCTTGCCCTGAAGCACATTCTCTGCATTTCTTTTGTGAGAGGACAATCTCATAGTATTTCTTTTCCCTGAGACAAGTGCAATAATTTTTCAAGTTGCCTGTCTGTATTAGAACTAGACAATCTATGTGAGGTGTTTTTTTTTTACTTTAAGTAGTTAATATTAGTAAATATGTAAGGGTAATTGATTAGTTTATGTACATACATATTGGTATTGAATAATAAAATTCCATCACTTTTCATTAGCTGTGCTATATAATTCCCATATGCTTCTGATGGCCAACCAACCTTTCCCAGCCCCCGCAGTTGTTGAATACTGAAGAATCTGCATATTACATTTTCATCTTTGAAAGTCACAATTATCCGAAGCAGATTCATCTCTGGAAAGAATTCCATAAAACTTTTTTTTATTTTAATTGCATATTGGCACATTAAAATGCTCTTGAGATTTCCTTAAATTTTTTTCCTTAGCAATGTTTCCTTTACTTATTTGAGTATGGAATATTATCTCTGTATGTGTGTATGCACACATGTATGTGTGTATGCACACATGTATGTGTGTATTAGATAGATACCAGAACATACTGAATGATCTGATAAAAAGTAGTACATAGTAGGAGGCTAATGCCTCCAGAATTCTGAAGCTCATACCACTAAATCCAACCTGCTTGGACCCTGACTGGTAGGAAACAGCAGGAGGCATCATGGGCGTCCTGGGATGGCTCCTTAAGAAAGAGCTCATTATTGTGAAAAGCTCAACAAAGCTCTTCTCTGTGTTTTAAATATATTGGTCCCCAGGTCTGAGACACAAATTCTTCATTTAAATTAAGACTTACTCTCTATCCATGCAATCATCTGAAAGCCCAGCATCAGAAGGAACCATTTCTGGTGCCAGAAAAGTCCTGCCAACACTGGACATGGGACCAGGTGAAAAGTCTCAGCTCCCTGGAAAGCCAAGCTGTCAGATGAGGGGCCTGAGTAGACTTTGAAGGAAAAGCTTTGGGGATAGAATTAGACTATAGAGCACCTAGACCCAGAACCAGAATGTTGGAAGACTTACAGGTGGAAAGATAACATTTTGGAGGGATGTCAGTTAAACTATGAAGATGAGCAAAGATAATTAGCAGTTCACATAGAGGTGAAATGAAACTGCTTTTGTGGAGTTTTGTTGTTCAGGGTTTGGGGGGGGGTGGTTTTCTTACTTTTCTGTTTGTTTGTTTGTTTGTTTTAAGTATTTTCAAAATAACTTTAATAGACTCTTAAATTATCCCAAGGCTTGAAAGCAAATAGCAAACCCCTCCACACAAGCCATGGGGACATTTCTCCAGGGCACACACATTCACAAATGTAATTATCCCAGGACATGTGCAGATTTTAATGGCACTATGAGTAAGGGGTCAAGAGAAGGAAGGAAGGATGAGGAAAAAGTGCATAAGAGAAGGGTCAGTTCAAGATGTGTTCTGGTCTCTGGTGAGAAGTGAGAGGAGCAAGCGAGTGGGCATCCTGGAGGACCCATGCAATTGAGTAAGATAGGAAAGGTGGGTCCCTGCACAAACACAGAGAAAGCTGAATGCCTTCTGCAAGAAGCTGGAATACAAAGAGGAATGACAAACATCTCAGCATGCCTGAAGAGGAGGATAGGGAGCCAGGCTTTTTATTGGGCTAGGATTACAGGACCCATTGCCTGCTGGAAAGATGGCTTGGTGATTAAAATACCTATATTCCTCACTTGTACTCTAATTTGCTTCAGACCTTGAACCCTCCATCACCTCTCCCAGTCTCAGCTTCCTGGTCAGTAACAGGGGCTGGCAGCATATGCAGCACCTGGCTTCAGTGGTCCATCAGGACTTCTCTGACCATGGAGGGTCATCACTGTTGGGAGGCACACCTTTTATTTAGGCTGCCTTTTCATGTTTAGCTATTTTCCGAAATCGCAAATGAGAAACCAAGAGACAGACATCTCAGAAGAAGCCTGCTCAACATTGGTCTCTCAGCCTCAGAGGCCAAGAGCCAAATTCTACTGCAGAGAAAATCAAGGTTGCCTCCTCGCCTTACTAGGATCAGATTAACAGTATGTACAATCATATAAATATTCCCAGACAATGCTAAGGACATATTGGAGTGACATAAATAATTTTATTGACACCCTAATTTGGCCACCACATTCTGTAGGTCTTAGGAACCTACAAGGTACTTTGAAGGAAAATCTGTTCGCTCCACTGAGGTGGCTTAGTTTCCATTTTCTACACGTAAAACATATTTTCCCTTTTACAGAAGCAAAATGAAAGCCTTCAAATATTGCAAGGTGCTTAGATTTGATTCTAGAATCAATTCAGCCTATGCTTAATTGCATTGTGTGTCTGTCTGTCTGTGTGTGTGTGTGTGTCTGTGTGTGTCTGTGTCTGTCTGTGTGTGTCTGTGTGTGTGTGTCTGTGTGTGTGTCTGTGTGTGTGTCTGTGTGTGTGTCTGTGTGTGTGTGTCTGTGTGTGTGTCTGTGTGTGTGTGTCTGTGTGTGTGTGTCTGTGTGTGTGTGTCTGTGTGTGTGTGTGTGTGTTTTAAAGGAATCCAGACAATGATTTCTTTGACCTGCTTAACTTGGTTCCATTCTTAGCCTCTCAGGAAAATACCACTATCAGCTTTTGAAAGAGCTGAGTGGTTATGAGAGAAAGGCAAGTACTTCTCCACCACAAGGCTTTTATTAACAAAACAAGTGGGTCCTCTCTTTCCTTTGTGTGAGCATCAGAAAACATATGGGGCAAAGCCTATCATAGTCAAAGAGCACAAAACTCCTCTGCTATTAATAAAATTTAAATTTTAAGTTTTCTGTATTTACAGCATGCCCCTCCCAATGCTTACTTTGTTTACAAAGAGAGTAGATATAGCCAGAAACATCCTGTACAGTGATGGGAACTCCTGACAGAGCTCTTAGCCTGGAGGAAACTCCATCCCCACAGCAGATTCCTTCCCATAGCCCCATGCAGGGAGGCCCAGGGAGAGAGAGTAAGTGTTCTGAGGCACCTGAGGTCATGACTATACTCACTGTAAGTTCTGTGGGTGTCATGGTGGGTCGGACGCGAATCAGCTTCTAGAAAGAAAGGGTAAAAATCAGAAAGAAGAAAAATTTACAGATGCACTTTGGGAACCAAAAACCAAAGGTGGAGATTCAACATTAAACTTGTTTGTGATAAAAATCACAAGAAAGTATGTATTAAAATGCATGTTCCTTTTCGGATTGTAGCAGCATATCAGAATATTATTGAAAATATAGAATGAAAGCAACAGTTCCTGAGTGACTGCTTACTTCTTTACTGTAATAGACACAGGGTTTAATGCTTAATTTCTTTTAACGTAGGTATTTCACACAACTTGCATCTGTGAATGATGAACCTCTTAGGTAGTCTCCAGCCCATCCTTCTGCCATAGTTCATTTCTTCCTGGTTCAACTTCTGTAAGGTCTGAGAATGACTCCTTCTCTCTCCACCCCCACTTTATTATATTGCCTGAGCAATATAGCCTGGTAAGCTAGCAATACCAGGTCAGAGCTCCCTTAAGAGGAGTGTCTAGGCACCCAGCCTGGGAGAGAAACCCAGAGCTGGACTCCTTTGAAGAGGGCTCTGTGCCTGGCCAATGCCTCCACCCCACCCCTCAGTCAGCACTACACATCTCGGTGCTAGAAGACCTGCTCCATGAATCCAGTGTGTTCTGCTGCTTCTTTTCCTGTGGCTTTCCTTTTCACACTGCCTGACTTCATGACACAGAATGAGATACAACAATTCTAGAAAACAGTTTGTCAGATTACGTGTGTGTGTGTGTGTGTGTGTGTGTGTGTGTGAAGGCCAAAAGTCAACAGAAAGCCTCTCTTCTCTCTTCTCTCTTCTCTCTCTCTCTCTCTCTCTCTCTCTCTCTCTCTCTCTCTCTCTCTCTCTCTAATGCATATTTGTGTTTGCCTATTGATAGGACTGCACCAGATACGTGCATAATTCCAGAAAAGACCAGAAGAGGGCATCAGATCCCCTGGCTTTGGAATTGAACCCAGATCCTCTGGAAGAGCACCCACCAATACTTTTAACTGCTGGGTCATCTCTCTAGCACCCACCTTGTTTCTTTGCTTTTGCTTTTTTCTTGTTTGTTTGTTTTGTTATGGCAGAACCTCTCACTCAGAGATCAGCCAGTCTATACCCCTTCAGAGCTGGGCTTATAGACATCACTACTGTACTTGGCTTCTATGGTGCTGCGGATCCAAATGAGTCCTCGCGCTTCCACAGCAAGTAGTTTAACAACTGAGATGTCTCCCAACCCAAATATATGCTTACCATACAACCAATTATCCTATTCCTAAGAAATTACCTAAGGAAAAAATGCAGCCATATGTCCCACTGCAACTTGCACATGACTCTTCACACCAGCTTTTTTGGTGACAGCCAAACTATACATTTAGTAATGAATGGAAAAGTTGCTGGAACATTTACATAACAGGAGAAATGAATGGCCACCTCACACAGGAGCTCAGATTGGTCTCAAAGGAATTTTATGCCGAGTAAGGGAGACAAATCTAAAAGTATATACTGTTTGCTTTCACTTACATAAAATTCAAGATAATGCAGACCAGCCTCCAGTGGCAAAGGCAGACCAGAGATTTCCTGGAAAGAGGAGAACATGAGGGCAGTCAGGATGCAAAGGTGAGGGGGAAAGTCTGAATGGGAGGAGGGAGACCCATGGCTGTGATGGTTTCACAGGGATAGATAGGTGTACAAGAACACATTTTTCCTTTTGCTATTTGTCGTTATTGTTACTAGGGCTTAAAGAAGTTGCCAACGTAACAAGGAAAATAAGGTTCTCTCTCTCTCTCTCTCTCTCTCTCTCTCTCTCTCTCTCTCTCTCTCTCTCTCTCTCCCCCTCCCTCCCTCTCCCTCCTTCCCTCCCTCCCTCCCTCCCTCCCTCTCTTTTGCACAGCAATCAATCACCTTCATTATTAGCAAACCCACAACAAACTGCCTGAACTTCCTTTCCTGCCCTTCGTACAGCAGATCTCCAAAGCACCGAACTGCCTACCTAGTGCTGTGCTTTGGAAGTGAGGGGGCCACACAAATTCACAGTTTTAAAGTGAAATAGAGGACTAGTGTGGTGATGTAGCACTGTAATCCCAGCACTTGGAGAAAGGACCCAATTGTGAGGGAAGGCTGGCCTATATAGCAAAACCCTGTCTAAAAAGAAAATTCGATTACATAGATAAATGGATAGATATACTGAAGATAAACAGATAAACACCACGGCTCTGTGTCTTCTGTATGTTTGTAATTAGATCTGAAAAAGTTACAAAAAAATAGAGAAAAAAAATGTCTTGGATATTGACCCCAAGCAGAAGAAAGCCTGGAGGGGGCCTGAATCTGAGTCAGTGTGGGGTTCAGCTTGGGTCACAACCTCATTGATTTTACTCTATCTGGTGGTAGCTGAGAAAAATCTTTTTTTTGGGGGGGGGATTGCTTTTTTTTTTTAATTAGGAGGAAATCTTTATATTTTCTTTAAACATAATGTTTTTGGTTTTTACTTTTCTTTTAAAAATATGTTTCTATGGAACTAGAGAAATAGCTTAGTGGTTAAGACTGTATAACACTCTTTTTTTTTTTAAGATTTATTTATTTATTATATGTAAGTACACTGTAGCTGTCTTCAGACCCTCCAGAAGAGGGAGCCAGATCTCATTACGGATGGTTGTGAGCCACCATGTGGTTGCTGGGATTTGAACTCCAGACCTTCAGAAGAGCAGTCGGGTGCTCTTACCCACTGAGCCATCTCACCAGCTGTATAACACTCTTAAAGAGGATCTGAGTTTGGTTCCTAGCACTCACATCGGGGAGCACACAACCATTAGTAACTCCAACTCTGGGAGGAGCCAATACCTCTGATTTCTGTAGGAATCTGCACACATGTACATACTCCCACACAGACGACACAGGTACAAACACACCAAATTATAAATCTTTCAAATGCTTAAATATTTGGCAAATATACAAAAGTTGAGAGAGAAAAAAAGCAAAATGCCCAAACATTTACATCTCCAAAAACTGATATCAATGTATTTTCCTTCACGGCTTTGTTTCTGTGAGTATATGCACATCTATTTATCCCTTTTCTTTTCATCAAATTATGGCATTTTTGTCTTATTATTTATTCTTCCCTACCTAAATAATCTGGCTGCATGGCTTCTAACAGGAACTGGCTCATACCATTTAAGCTTTCCTTCTGGATATCTGGTATCTTATCTCCAATTTCTGTTTATAATTACTTTGAAATACTTCTGAATGGATAGAAATGAGGCATGCATCTTTTCAAAAAAAAAAATTATACTCTTCTCCTTTCTTCTTAAGTTTGAAAGTAACCTCTTTGCTCTTTTGGAGGGGATAGATTTCTGTTCAGTCACATTTCAGATATAACTAAGCCAATCTTAAGATAGGAATGCACTCACAAAATGAAAAGCTGTTGCAGGATATTTGATCACATTGTGAATCCCTGAGACTGAACTGTAAGAATCTGTTTCTAACTATGGCTGAGCTTTTACCCCTAGAGCTTTCTGTTTACTGTAAACAAGTACTTGAGGTGAGTAAACCATAGGTCAAGAGGTGGAGCAAGCAACCAGCTGATAGGGAGTGAACATAAGTAAACAGAAAGGAAGGTCTTTGAGTTGAAGGGTGTTTAAGACAGCTTGGCAAAAGAGAAAGATTTTTCCTTCTGGGAAGTCAGTAGAGTAGGAAGGTCAGCTGGGTGCTTTCTCTGCCTCTGAGCTACAGCTTTCATTACAGCATCTAGCTCCTGAGTCTCCATTTGGTAAAATCAAACGGCTGGGAATTTTGTTTTTTAAAACAACAAAAAGCAACCTTTTGGAGATAAAAATTGCTTTTGAACTAAATGAAAAATACCCCCTAACTAAGCAACCAGCTTTGAGGAGCATGAGTCATAAGTCATTCCATAGATTTCTAGTATCAGTCTCTTATGTCACTTGACTTTTCCTTGAATGAAGAGTTTGAACAGTGAGCACATGATTCCTAATACATTTTTCAAAAGAAAGAAGCCAGAAAAGGAAGGTGGTTTTGATTACAGCAGGTTTTAGGGTGAAGACAGCAACAGACAGTAATGGTATGGGTAGAAGAATGAAGAAACTTTCATGGTACAGAGTGTGTAGCTGTTGGTATTTATTAGCCTTTGGGGGGGGGTGAAACAGTATCAAAATGTGTAGGGCAGGATACCGCTGTTCAGCAGCTGTTCTGTCAATGCTGCAGCATTTTCTTGCAGAACAAAAGTCTGGAAACAACCTAAATACATAGCAGCTGGTCACATTATGATATACATACTCCAAAACATACATAGCCAATTAAAAAGAAAAAATGCTCCAGGCCCATTAAAAACAAAGTCACTAAAATTGTTAGATTAAAATGTAAATTGTACAAGACTATGCTTTATGATCTTTAAAATACATATACAAGAACTTGTACCATTCTTGGAACAGAAGCCATTCTGAAAGAGCCTAACCCATGATCAACAGTGAAAAATTAGACTTGATCCTTCTTATAAATTTTGTAGTGCATTTTAGAATGTTTATCAAGTGTGTGAAATTGTAAGAGCTATCATAAAAATAACTTGTCAGTTTTTTTTAAAGGAGGAGAGAGAGAGAAAGAAGGAAGGAAAAGACGTAACAGCCAAGTGTCCTTCTGCTCAACACATCTGCTTCTAAAGCCTGCTCCAGCTGTGGTGGAAATCCAGCACTAGCTTCTTAAAAGATTCTTCTTTCTTCCATTATGAGTTTACTTCTGGCACACAGGAAATTTGAAGAGAACCAAAGGAGAAAACAAACACGCACTCCTCCCTGAAGTAGTGCATGAACTACAGGCAGCCATGGACTTTACACTCTTTAATCTTTGTCCAGACACTGGTCAAATGTATTCTACACAGCTAGTCACAGACCCAGCTTTCATTTTCTTCTCGACTTGAGGAGGGATGGGGGCCGGAGGGGAAGAAGAACTAGGAAAGCCCACATATGACAAAACACACAGAGAGGGAAGGAACCACGAAACTCCCAGGACTGAGCAGGCGTCAACTCCACACTGACCTGCTCTTCACTCTCCTTACGACCTCCTGACAGCAGAGTCTATCTAGATGATAGGCCAGACTACTGGGAGAGCACTGGACCAGATACCATAGCTCCTCTATCTTTGATTAATCCTTTCTGTCAGTGAGGCTTGGCAACAAGAGACGTGTCCTCTCAGAGCCTGGATTTCTCAGTTGGGAAAAGGGGCAATGGCAGTCCCTCCTGGTCCCAGGACTGCGTGGACAATGGAGAAGCAGGCTATGCAAATGCTCTGTTCAGAATATGGCTTTGTGAGAGCTGAGATCACCTTCATCTCACAGCAGTGGCTAGGTGTGCTACATACTAGCTAGGTGTAAGCACTATGTGTGAGAATTCACACCCCCAAGGAGCTCACATGCAAGCTCAGTGGGGAGGTTAAGGCTGGAAATGGCACAAAAGCAATGTCCTGAGAGATTATGGGAAAGAGGAAAAGGGAATCCTCCCTTCAACACCAGGGTATGAGTAGAAGGGCTTCACTAAGAAGGTAACTCTTGCTGACCCTGGAGGTCTGAAGGGTGTAGAATCATGGGATGAGGTGAGGAACATTGCTCTGTGGTAGGAAAAACTCATCAGCTAAGACATGAAACCTGAAAGCATAATGTCCAGGAGACAGAGGAAAGCTGCTCGTTCTACAGAAGTGAAAACTGCCTATGAGGTAGGTCAGTCTAAAACTATCCTTACTCTGCCATTACTTTCCTATTCTGTTTCCCTTAAGAAACTAACAGAAAAATCAGATAGAGATGGCTTGTCACTGCCTATATCACGTCCAGTGCTACTACCAATCATAGTAGCTCACACTGTGAATAGGAGCTATGAACCCAGGTCTATACTTTGACCTTTGTCCTACTTGCTACTCATGAGTTGAATCATCTTTTAGTGTGTGTGTGTGTGTGTGTGTGTGTGTGTGTGTGTGTGTGGTGTGTAGCTCTAGGACTCTGAGTCATCTACCATCAGACCTATTCACAAAGTCTGAGTCAGGAGCTCACTTCCCTGGGACCTGTGAGCATGAGCCTACAGTATTGATAAGAGTGGACAGAAATTGGAAGAAGATGGCTCTGGAACTCCAAATGCTGGAATGACCATTATTTTGAATTGTTTGGCAAAGAGACTAAAGAAACAGATTCCCTTGGCAGTGGTTGCCTGCAGGTCCAGATCATTAGCTCAGCAACAGTTGCCATGACCTACTGGCTGGCTATAGAGCAGGCTAGTTAAGAACTGAAGAATGAGAGTGTGGAGGTCATGGAGAGATGGCTCAGCAACTAAGAACAGATATGATACATGTCTTGAAGAGGACCTAAGTATGAATTTCAGCTATGTTAGAAGACTCACAACCAGTCATCAGTGCTTCAAGCACCTGTTCTCACATGTGCACATGCATAATTAAAAGTATAATAAATCTTTAAATTTTTTTTTTAGAATGGAAGAATGTGGACATGTTGTAAAAGAAAGGGCATGCCAATTTTCTATAGATGGGTCGTTTAAAATAAGTTGGCTTCTTTTCTGATCAACAAAGAATATTTTCACAATGCACAAAAAGATCCAAAACTTCAAACTCACTCTCTCTCTCTCTCTCTCTCTTTATAAATAAATGAGGAAAAATTCAAAGTCAAGTATCACTTTCCAGTTTAGCCATTGTTAAATTTCTGAGCCATGTCTTCGTACTATCCCTTTAATAGCACATAAACATATACCAGTGGGAAGGGAATCACACCACACATAGTTTTATAAATATATATGTTTTAGTCTGTCTTTCCTGGGCCACACCTCATGTACTGAGCACAGAGTTATGACATGGAGTTAAACAACTGAGCACTTCATTGTCTAATGAGCCATAGTCTACTGCACTCCTGTCAAGTTTTTGGTTCCCAAGGTTTCTCTGCTATAAAAGTCCTTTCTGTGGGCAGTCTCTCAGACCCAAGGTTGTCACCCTGCTCAGACTTTTGGAAAGCCCCTTGCTACCTGTCCCAACACTGTTTCTCCTCCCTTGATGGTACAAATCACAAACAATGCTATTGAGCTTGACCTTCACTGTGTTTCGAGAGGGAGCCTCTTCATTCACCCTACAAGAAACCTGAGCCATACTGGAACTTTCTAGCAAAGGGCATGGTACACATGACATCTGAACAGATGAGTGCACTCATGGGATATAGATGCATTGGTGGCAGCATAAAGCCAAGTACACAGGTGACGCCTAAGGCACAGAAGAAGGGAATGATCTACTCACCAGGAGGGGAAGTGCAGAGTCTGGGTCTGTAGGGAGAGGACCACTGCAGCTGCCTGGGATGAGTAGGCTTCTGTGGGTTCTGAGCAGACAGCTATCCGCTAAAACACACCAAAAAGGAAGCCAGGCCACCTCTGCCTGTGTTGTCACTGGTGGAGTAACCCAGAAGGGTGGGGAGCCACCTGCTGCAGATTCTAGTAACACACATCTATCATTTGCAGCCAGAAATGCAAAGCTAAGGACCACCAAGGTTAAGGATTAACAATCTTCAGTGTGGACAATGTACACACAGAGTCTTCCTAGGCCCCTGATACAGGAGTCTTCCTAGGCCCCTGATACAGGAGCCAGAGACATGGGGAGTCCTGGCCAGAGGACATTTATAAGAACAAGTATATGTGAGGTACTACCTCTATACTGTTTATCAAGATATGTCCTTTATAAAGATGAGGCCTTGAGAGACCTGTGTTGCCCAGTTCTATAACTACCAGCCAAATGTTCCCACTGAAATGGAAACTATAATGGGGAGCACCTCTGCAGTGACACTCAACACATGCACCCATGGCTGCTACAGATGACGGATAGTACAGATGCCTAACATTTATGACATGGCAGAGCACTCTGCGGATGCTGATACCTCAGAAAGCTCTGTATGTGATAGGCAGCTTGGAACAGATTATGAAGGACCAAGGACACCTTAAATTCAGAAAAGTTTTACACATACATTAACATTGAGAGCTAAAGTGTCTTTATGAATCACAGGTGTTTCAGTAAAGTTTTGAAAAGTCTCAACATGCAAATGTTATATTTTTTATAGAAACTCACAGGTGATATCTTCTTAAAGGGCCACAGTTATAGTAAAGATTCCCTGTTGTCATCATTTTTAAAACTCCTTTTTATATTTGAAATATACAAATCACAGCTCATTCTAGAAGACTAATTTCCTCTTGATGTGTTTAGCATCCTGTGCACTAAGTGCAGTGTTACTCCCAGACATATAGCCTAGCAATCACCCCCTCCTAGTACAGAACAAAGAGATTTCATGATTTGTCCTAATTTATATCTCAGTGGCAAAAGGTTAATAAGCATAGGAAAGGCTGAAAGACCTGAGTAGTAAGAATGAAAGATGCAATTGATTCATCAGCCTCCAGGGAACCATGGTGTGAATAAGTCAAGAAATTCCCTTCCCTCAACCCACATTCATGTGCATAAGTAGTGTCTACAATGGTACTACCAGTCTCTGACAGTGTCCAATGCTGTGTCAATTACTGACAGAAAAGAAGGGAGCAGCAGGAAGAGCATGCTCTAGGCCCTGACCTTCTGGCCACCTTTAGGCAGAGATAGCAGTGAACTTGCTGTTTGCCTTGTGCCTGTAAAGCCTTCTGGAGGAAGAGACTAAAATTGTTAAGACTTTCTTCTCTGAGACCTGTCTCATCACCGGGTTAGAGTATGGCAAGGAACCAGTGCAAGTGCATCAGAAAGCCAGAAGAGGTGGTTCAAAGATGGAAGGAGATGGATGCAGTGAGGAATAAAAGTCAGACCCCTTCCTCCACATGTTCTGAAGAGGTCCTACTCTCACTCACAACAACCCTCTTCTTGGACATATTGAAGAGGCTGGGGAGTCAGGAAAAGGCAAGGACATCCCAGAGAGAGTTTCTGGACTCTCAAAGGAACCCAGGGCCACTGAGGTGCCTCTTTAGTTGTCTAGTTTGGTCCATCCCTTGCAAGGAAAGCTCCATTCTTTCAGTGTCTTTGCTGGACTTCTGCATTGGCCATTAGAATTCAGAACTGGGTGACAGTAGGAGGCTGGTGATCCCCCTTTCATCCTGCCTAAGATGGGCTCTAGAAAGCAGAACACCGTGTCCTCAGTAACCAGGACAGCTGTTGTACCAGTAACTGATGGTCTCTAGTGAATAACTGGAATAACTACAAGTCCCAGTATCTATAACAGAAGCTGACATTGGCCTTGCTGCTGAAGCCAATAGACTCATCTGATCCTCTTTTGCTCCTTCTCATAAACTGTGTTCTGGAGTTGTCTCTAGCAGAAAAGAAAAGTCTGCTTCAGTTCACTCCTCTCCATATGCACTGACAGTCTGGCTCTCCTCCTTCTTTAATATTTACACATATTAGGAAAGTCATACCACAGAAGCACATAGGGGTCTTCGGAAGGACATTGTTGTCTGTCTCCTTTCCACTGATTAAGCTGACCTGAAAGAAGAAGGTATACTGATTCAGCAAAGAGCAGTTCGGTGGCAAAGCTCTGCTCAGTGTAGCAGAGAGAGTCCCAAGTTCAAACTCCTAAGGAGTGTGAAAGGACCCGTCAGTCCCTACAGGTCATAGTGGACAGAGATCAGGCAGAACTTTGGCTATGGTTGTGGCCCAGAATTACATGCCAGGAATTTAAGCATTTTCTGTATATATTAGGGAAAACAAAAGGAGTCAAGTGCAAGTCCTAGGAATTGAGAGGAGAGTTATGAATGCCTCAGCATCAGTAGACACATCCCTAAGCCACACTGTCCAGTGTGCAACCACATAGAGTTGCAAGAAATAACTCTGAAGTTATTGGGACTGAGAAACTGGTCTTTAAAAAAAAATTAAGCCAAGTGTGGTAGTGCAAGCCTTTAATCGCAGCACTCAGGAGGCAGAGGCAGACAGATCTCTGAGTTGAAGGTCAGCCTGACCTACAGAGTTCCAGAGTTCCAGAACTGACAGGGCTATACAGAGAAACTCTGTCTGGAAAAAACAAATATAAATAAATAAAAATTTTAGATAGATAGATAGATATGTGTGTGCGTGTGTGTGTGTGTGTGTGTATGTGTATATATATATATATATATATATATATATATATATATATATATGATTGCAGTTGGTTTAAATTTAAACATGCTTGTGACCACTTAGGTAGATCATATAGGTCTAGCTGATATGTTTGTAAACACTAATGTGCCCACCTTAGCAACAGCCTCAATAGGGTTAAGGTGCCAACTAACCAGGGCTTTTCTCTCTGGGACAGAGAAACTGAAGAGAGCCTCTCTTTCCCCGGAAAGGTCAGAGCTGGGGCTGACTTTCACTAGTAGCTAGCATTCCTAGAATGCCCAGACTCTTCAAATTCCTCATGCCATTTGATTAGCAGGAAAAAAATTGAGAACAAGTGGGTTAGCCGTTCTGCCTAGCCTCTGGTTGGGAAGCCAGGCTGGAGGTAATGGCCAGAGACAGAGGCAATAACCACATGTGCACGTGCACGTGCACATCAACAGTGGGATCTGTAACCTGTAGGGACTGGAAACATGTGGCTAAGTGACACAGAGGGTGGCAAGTGCTTCATCAGAGACAGCAAGATTGCTGAGAGGTTGCAACCTTTAGTACCTTTAGTAGAAGGGACATGGGCATGAAGGGAAGTTGGTTAGCAGACAGTGGTGTTCTCAGCATTGGATGTGGCCTAACTGAGGTGTTGGAAGCCCTGGGGGTGAGAAAGGTTAAGAGTTCAACTGACTGAATCTTACTACCACCACAGAACACTGGATATTGATAAGGGGGAAGAGTGCTAGCCTAGTATACTGCAGGTTTGTGTTTGAAGCAGGTGAGCTGTGAGACTAGTGGGGGGAAAAGAGCTCTCTTCAGTTTCTCTGTTCCAGAGAGTTGTTGGCACCCTAAGCTTATTGAGACTGTTGCTAAGGTGGGCACATTAGTGTCCGCTAGACCTATATGATCTACCTAAGTGGTCACAAGCACGTTTAAATTTAAGCCAGTTCTAAAGAGGTGACGTTTTTAAGACCTCAATTACATGAAATTCTGACTAATGTGAAAAATGAAATAACTGCTCCCAACAGAGGGAGAAACTTGGCAAATCGCAAATGAGAAAGACCAATATGGGGTACAGAGAGGGGAAAGAGCCAGAGAAACAGGAAGAGCTGACTACTTCAGGGTATGAGGTCAGCTACCTTGGGATATAATTTTATTCAAAAAGGCAGAAGGCAAAGAGGGATTTGTGTAACAGATATCATCATATTTCTTCTCTTGTTTTCCCTTTCTTTCCTTCCTTTCTTCCTTATTTCCTTCCTTCTTCCAATTTTTGAAGCTCTTACCATATAGCAAAAGATGGTTTTAAACTCACTGTTCTTCCTCCACCTCCCCAGGGATTACTGGTATGGGCCACCACACCCAGTACTGAGTTTGTTCCACTTTCAGTAGATCACTGGCAGCTGTGTCTGAAGCAACAGAAAATTAAAAACACAACCCCCAGGTTTCACCACAGATACTAGAAGCAAGTAGGTGAATTATAGATCTTTGTGGCTACCCAAAGGCATGGATGCCACTGGCAGCCTAGGCTGCAGCTGTCCCTTCACTGAACCTCTGAGGAGGCATGGGTGTATTCAGGGGCTTGCATTGCTGCAAGGGAAGCTGGGAACATTCACAATGAGGAAGCTAATTGTGCAGTGAGATCTGGTGTGGTAAATTATTTTATTTATAATTTTTAGTTCATAGACAAGATTTTCCAAAGTTTCAGAAAATCCTGGCATGTCTTTCCCTGACACAGTTTTCTCCCTCAACACTGCCCTGCTGCTTTGTCAATATTAACTGGTTTGTTTGCATGGTGCTGCCGCTCTTTCTGCATAGATTTAAAAGGAAGGCTTTTGAAAAGTTTGCAAGTTCCTTCTGTATATTTACAAAAGCCCTGTTCACTCTGTTAACTTTTGAACCTTCATATTGTTTATCTTCTTAATATTAGTAGTTTTACCTTGTTTTTTTAACCTTGAAGGATTTTTGGCTGACTATGTGAAATACATTCCTGGACTTCTGCCATTTTAATTTGTTTGGGGCCATTGTCAAACTTTGGGAGGTCCATGAAACTGCTCAGGTTCCCAGTGATGCCCAGGTTTTTTATTTGTTTGTTTGTTTGGTTGGTTGGTTGATTGGTTGGTTTTTCAGTACAGGGTTTCTCTGTGTAGACCAGGATGGCCTCGAACTCATAGTGATCATCCTGCCTCTGCCTCTCAAGTGCTGGGATTAAAGGTGTGCGCCACCACTGTCCAGCTTTATTTTTATTTTAATGAGATCCAATTTCTCAGTGATTTCTCTCTCGCACAGTTCCTTTGGTGTTCTATCTACAGAGTTGTCTCAATCACAAGGCCACGGGCTTTTCTTCTGTGCTGTCAAATGACTTTTGTGGTTTTGCATTTTACATGTGTATTTATGATCTATTTTAACTTTTGAGAAAGGTCCAATTTCCATTTCTGAACTCACCGTGGGTATGGATATTTAATTAATTAGTACCAAGTGCCAAAAGGCCATATTTTCTCTGGTACTGCCTCTAATCCTTTGTCAGAGACCAGGGGGCTCTATTTCTGTAGATCTAACACAGGGCTCTCTGTTTCTGTTCCCTGGATTTACATTTTCTGTCCTTTTGCTAACATCATACTGTCTTTATTACTTAAAATTTACCTTAAAATTATTTACCAGGCTTTTAATACTCAGGAGCTTTTAAAAATGAAAAATAGCACAATTATATACTTGTTTACATTCTATAAATAAAAACTAGACATCCCTTATCTATCCCACAGCCTCAACCTTTTTTCCATGGTGCCAACCTGTAGGGATTTCTGCAAACATCAGTACTGGCACAGAAACAATCTGTGTAAGGCAAGAAGGAAATCTGGTTCAATGTGACTAAATTAGCTGGTGTCGGGTCAAACTTTTAGAGTCTGACCATGAACAGTTTATGTTACCCATAGACATGTTGATATTGAAACTCTTTAGAAAGTACATATGGCATCTTCCATAAGGTGGGTTCTATTGACTCAGAAACAATGCTCAAGGTAAGGGTCTAGAAAGAATAACAGTGGTAAAACTAATAGCCTGTGGGTGTCAAACTGGTCTGTTCCTACCTAAGATAACACAGAGATCACCCAGGCTTTTATAAAGTACAAGTGGCACCTCCCACAGGAATGGATTGTATTGGCTGAGAAGCAATGCTCGAGGTCTAGGTAGGTGAGGCCTGACCCTACCTATCACAAAGACCACCAGGCTATAAATTACATCCATCCCCAGCTTTCCTGGTGGAAAACAAGTAAACATCTCCTTCCCCTGAAGTGACAAGCATCTGTGTCGAGCATTCCTGGTTTCCCTAGTGTCTCTCTATGAGCACATGGACCTCATGCCCTCTACACTAACCTTTGTAGCTCTACCCAACCTTGTGGCGTGTGACCATTTGCTCAAAAGTTAAAAGTTCAATGGGCTAGTCTTTTTTTTTTTTTAAAGTCAGAAAATTTCCACAGCATCAAAACAGTGTGTCAAAATGTCCTCGGCCTCAAAAAGGCCACATCAAAGCAACCACATAAAGATCTCCAGTCCTGCAAAGAAAACCAAAGTGGAGCTTCTTGGTGGGGACTGCAGGCTGAGGCCTCTTCTAGAACATTCTCTCTCAGTCTCACGGTTGCTAAGCCCACAGTACCAAAAAGCATCTTCCTAGCAGGTGACACATTGGGATCTCAGACCTCAGCCTTTCAGTTATCACACTGCATGGGGACCTTAGCTGGTACCAATGTTTCTACATTTCAAAATTCCTGAGTATATTTTAACCGTTCTCAGCACACACATAATCAGAATGGGTAAGGTATTTACTAGTTAGATTTAATCTTTGCGTGTATATGATGCATTCCTATATTTAAGCATCACATCCCACTACACAAATGCCTACAACTATTGTTAGTCAAAAAATTATACAAAAAATAAACTATACTTTAAGAAAGAAAGACCTTATCATGAAATTAATCTTGTTTGTGGGGTTAGAAATAGCCCGGTTTTCATATTAACCACATTTAGAGTAACCAGAAAAACATGAAGCAGACTTCCTACTGAGTTCTCTGGCAGGATTGAGATCAGGAGCCTTTGAGCAGCCCATGGAGTTTCCTTAATTCACGTAAGAGTGGCAACTTGGATTCAAATATAAGTGTGACTCATTTTAGAAGTCCCATTCTTTTCCCTTTTCCTTCCTACTTGTAATTCACACCCTTCAAGAAAACTGTTCCACAAATTTAGATGGTTATGTTAGGGTGTTTCTTCATCCACTGACCCAAAGAGAAGAAGAATATAAAGCTCTCTTCTCTAGATCAAACAGAAACAGCAAGCAACATTAGTGCTGTATCTCACAACTTATTAAATAATCTACCCGAGTATGTAATTTCTACAGTCCTGGAAGGCCAATATCATCCTTGTCCTCACACCTTAAGATAATGAGAGTGACACTTGAAGAAGTGAAGACTCTAGCCACAGCTAGTAAGTGGTGGAAGGTTAGAATCTAGACCTAATTCAAAGCCCTACTCCTCTTTTGTCACCTTGGTGTCAGAGACCATTGCTTTCCAACACAGCAATACATTGGCATTTATAAGTGTGTTTATTCACTCATTCATTTACCCAACACTGACTGAGAAGTTACTATGCCCCGACTATTCTAAATTCTCAGAACATAGGAACAAACCAGAGAAGAGCAGATCCTAGTAAAGTTCACATTTAAAGAGATGATGGGAAAAAGGGAAAATAAGCAATATAACATACTGATAAGGGCTCTGATTATGCTGATAAGGAAGCAGTTGTATCAGTCCTTGCTGCATAACAAACTACTACAAAAACAAAACAACCTCTTAAGATAAAACAATCATTTATTTTACTTACAATCCTGTAAGTGATCCCTAAGCTGGGCTCAACTGGATGACTCCTTTGGTCTTGCTATCCCAGGTGTTTATGGTCAGCTACAAAGCTTACTAGTGGTAACTGTTTAAGACTTCACTCTGATTCAACCTGTCTCCCGTCAGCTTGCTAACCTGTGCTTGTATACACAGTGATACTCAGGTTATACAGAGGGTAGAACTATACAAAGAAAATCAATATCTGAGCTCTGAGCTGGCACAGCATCACTGTTGTCAGATGGTATGGGTCAGTGGAAGTCATGAGATTACTCCAGATTCAAGGTAGAGAGAAATGACTACCTCTCAAGAGGAAAATTATAAGGTAAACAGTGTTAGATGATTTCTGAGGCAGCTTAAAGAGACAGGAAGCAGAAAGTCCAGTATGACTTCATCAGAAGGGACTGTTAATTTTAAACAGTGAGAGGCAGACTGACACAGCTGGGTTTGGGGGTATCTGCTAAAGGAGAAGGAGACTCTTGGGGTTTATAAAGGTTTGGGGAATGTAACTGCTGTGGCTACATACAAGTCTGTAGTTTTTCCCTCCTGGAGTAGTTTGTCAGACAAGGCCATTTTATCTTTAGAAACTACCTTATCCTGGATATCAGGAGGTGAGTTATTTGAGGTGACTATGCTTGTCAATGGCACTGATAGGTATTGCATTGGAGTTTCAATATAGTGTCTTAGTCAGGGTCTGGCAGATCTTGTTCAAGTTATGTTCCAACAATAAGGAGACTACTAATTGGAGTCAATGACCTTAATGTGTGATGTGACATAATGGCACTGGATAATATGACAGAAGGTGTGTGGGTGGTGGGCAGAAAGTGGGACAGAGCTGCTTCGGATGGAGAACAGGGACAGCCTTTCTGCGGAGGTGACACTTATGCTCAGAATTAAGTATGAGAAGGAAACATGGTATGAAAGGGCAGGATAAAGTTATAATAAAAGATCCAGTTCTTACAGCAAAAAACTCCTGCATGCCCAAAATAAATAAATAAAACTTTAAAAAAGAGAAGGAGTTTAAAAAAGTTTTAAAAACTTTAAAATAGAAAGAGAAGGAAGAACTTTTTTGTTTGCTTGTTTGTTTTTGATTGATTGAGTAAATTTAGGGGGAAAATGTAACAGGAACAGAGGTAGAAATCCTTACAAAGGAAAGAGGATTTCATAGATGTGTATTACAGGGACTGGGAGAAATGATATTTTTTAAAAAGCTTTAAAAATAAGATTTTATTTTATGTGTATAAGTGTTTTGTCTGCATGTATACACCATGTGAGTGCCTGGTGCCTACGAAGACCGGAAGAACATCAGATTCCTTGGAACTGGAGTTACACATGGCTGTGAGCTGCCATTGGGTGATAGAAACTGAACCCTGATGCTCTGGAAGAGCAGGCAGTGCTCTTAAGGGCTGAGTCATCTTTCTAGTCTCAGAAATGGTACTTTGGGGAATAAAATATTGCAGAAAGAAAAGAAAAACAATTAGAAATGCTAGGAAAAACAAAGGGCTGTTTAAGTAATGAATTTTCATAACTACCTGTTACATGACTCTGCAGTAAACAACTTTAGTGTCACTATAAACTATGCATTGGTACTGATAAAAATACAAAAACTACATTGTAAAGACAGGAAATGAGGCTACGTAAGAATTAGATCCTCACTCTTGTTTTCTCAAGGAGTAACAAAATCAAGCCAGGCTTGGACGTTCCTATCTGTAGTACCATGTTCTTGGGAGGTTGTGCTAGAAGAGTCTCCTGAATCCTGGAGTTCAAGATAAGTCTAGAAAATAGATTGATTTTATCTCAAGAATGTCTAAAAATGACCAAAAGCCTTCTGATGTAAGAAATATAAAGTGTGTCCCACAGTTGCTTCACTGTATCTGCTTCTCCTGAATGGGCCCTTACTTAGCTTAGGGTAGGGGAGAAGAGAACAGGCCCTTAGCTTAGGGTAGGGTGCCGTTTCAAGGACACCCAGCTTTACTACAAACACTGCTCCTCATCTCATCTGCAAATGTAGCTGTTGAAGAGTTTGATCTGAGTCTGTTTCCCTCCTCTCAACAGCAGGAGAGCTGAGACCACGGGCACAGCTGCCTTCTCGAGCTCCAACCATCTTTTTGCTCTCGAATTAAAGGTTTCTCAGGCAAGTTACTACTTGACAGTTCTCAAACATTGTTTCCTGGGTCAACAGCAACCAAAGAAGTGTCACCTAGAGACTGCCAGAACTGTGATGCTTCAGTCATTCCCAAGCAGACACTGATGACCCAGGCTTTCACAGACCCTGCAGGAAAGTGATGCCCTTACATTATCACTAAGTGGATATGTTACAGATCTCACCTGGGGCTCCTCAGTGATAGGCTCAGCCTGATAGCTGCTTCCATGCAGGTGCAGACATCACCTAAGTCACATCCATTTCCTAGACTAGCGGGAGACTGCTTAGGCCAGTCTGAAATTAAAAAAAAAAAAAAAAAAAAACAGAATTTTTAAAGCAGCTATGTCACACGTAGATCTTTTTATCTACCATATATCCCTATTGGCTCCAGAGCCCTGTTGACAAGTCGACATGTAACAGAATTATCACTAAAATAATGGCTCCCCTGTCATGGTTATCCTTTCTCCTTGGCCCTCAGCACCATGCTACAATTCTCTCAAACCCCCAGCCCTCATCTTCTCCCTGAGAGATGTGATGTTGAGATAAGCTGAGCTGTGGTTGAGTGTGGTTCACCCTGGCCCTGGGCCCCCCGCTACCACCTGGCTGCTTTTTTGCTCTGTACCAGAGCATGATGAGCCCCTCAGATAACTTCAGGCGGGGGCCAAGAGCTTACGTCATTTCCTTAAACAGGCAACAGACAAACACTAGCCTAAATTCCAAACTCCATATTCCTATAGGAGAGCCCCCCTCAGAATAGAATAAAGCTTTGT
This sequence comes from Mus caroli, assembly GCF_978045245.1. Lineage (NCBI taxonomy): Eukaryota > Metazoa > Chordata > Mammalia > Rodentia > Muridae > Mus > Mus caroli. Next base: position 122,647,084 of record NW_028227266.1, on the reverse strand, counting down.
GCAAGACATGAAGGTGGGGTTCAGAGGCAGGAACCTGCCCCAATGGTAATTAAGCATGTGGTAGGCTTACTGGCTTTTCTTTCATCTTTGCCTTTGCAGTCTTGGGGGCTTCATTCCACTTGCTAAGGATGTGTGGGTGTTAAAGTCACGCTATGGAAACAAAACAAAACACGCACAAACATGCACCACAGATTTTCTTTTCTCCTACGTGAACAATGTTTTTGTGACTTTTCTAGTTCAGTAGGTTTCTGCCTGCTTTTCACAATTTCTATTAAAAAAGAAACTCAGTTCCCACCAAGAAAAAAATAGAAGAATATCCAAATTTTAAAATGTGCAAAAGTATGAACAGTTTCTGAGCAGGAAAAGAAAAATATCTGAAGGTTAATAATTGTGGGGCTGGGCAGATGGCTTAGTGAGTAACCCTCTTTATATGTAAGTGTGAGGACCTGAGATAAAATCCCCAGCACCATGTGAATGGCAGAGGTGTGTTGGCTCTTCTATAATCTCAGGACTCAGGAATTGGAGACAGGAGATCCCAAGGGTAATCTGGTAAGCTGGTTAGCTGAATCAATAAGTTCTGGGTTCAAATAAGGGATCCTGCCTCAATATATAAGGTGAAAAGTAGCCAAGACATTCATGTCAATTTTAAGCTTCCACATCCACACTCACACACGTGGGTACACACCTGCACCCACATATGTGAACATGCAGACACTCATCACACACGCAATACAAGTAGTAATCATGAAAGTAGACATGCATGTTCAACAAGGTTAATATTTCATCTTTGTAATATGCACTTGTTTTGAGCTTAGTAGCAAATATTGGGGGTGAGAAATCAAGTACTCTCACCTATTCCTGAGAATGTGAAAATTCGTCCTGCCACATTGGGAAGGACTATGACAACATCTGTTAAGATGTAAAGTTGTTAACCGTTGGCTCACAGAATTTTACTAGCTTCACGTGGATGACAACAACCTTGCCCATGTTACTGATGATGGAATATCACCAGGAGAGGGTTACATACAGCATAGTGCATTCATCCTGTGGAAATGCCATGCAGCAGTAAACAAGATGATGAAGGTCAACTTATACAAATATGGAAAGATCCCTATGGCTCTGAATAATCAAAACAACTTGCATACCATATGCTTAATGAGCTAGCATTGTCAATTGCAAAGTCAACCTGTCTGGGAATATATGTGTTGGAGGTTTTTTTTTTCCTACTGCTGTACCCTGACAAGAGTCACTTTAAAAAGAAAGTATTTTTTTTCTGGCTCACAGTTCAAGGTGAAGTCCATCATGGTAAAAAATGGTGGCAGGAACGTGAAACATCTGGTCACATCAAATTCATTATGCATAGAAGACAGCAATGAATGAATGCATAGTATGCTAATGATCAGGACAATTTCCACATTTATACAATCGAGGATTCCCTGCTCAGGAAATGGTGCTACACACTACTTAGATTGGTCTTCCTACATCAGTTAACATCTCCAGCACACAGGTGTGTTCAGAGGACCATCTCCCAGGTGATTCTAGAGCTTGCCAAGTTCACACTAATACAAACTACCATAATAGTTTGTTTATAATGGTATACGAAAGGCTTTGAGAAGGCTTCAAACCAAATGTCTACAATGCTTACCTCCAGGAAAAGTCACGGTGGTGGTGAAAGGCAGTTAAGGAAGAGTTTGGCTTTGCAGTGGCCGATATTTTACTATGAAAGAGTTCTGAGAAACAAACTGCAAAACTGTGTGTGCAGTATAGGATGTTCAACACAATAAGCATTTAAAGAGTCTAATCAGTTCTCTATCTGCTGGGCAACAACACAAAATCTTGAATTTGTTTTAAATATTAAGTAGACTTTGTTCTTAGGAAGTTGTTATAAAAACCATCTTGTTTGTTAATCTGTCTTTATTTATCAGATTATTAAGAACAAAGATCAGTTCTTTGCACCCCCCACCCCCCCACACACACACACATGACTCAGAGACTGTAACTCATCCTGGTGATGTGATTTCCACCTGCTACCTTTCAGGATGTCTAAACCACATTCAAGCCTGGATGATCTGCTGATAGCTTAGTTTCCAAACTTCCGTGCCAGCCGGCTGTCAACTCATAATTTTAGAGCCGATGAAACCCAGAGACACCTGACTTGATGGTGGGGCCTGGACTGTGGGTTGCACCTGACAACAGGCACTTGGCTTCCTGACCCCAAACCACACAGTTTCCGCCTGGCCTTGTGAGTATCCTAGTCACATGCCATCTTGTCACTACTGCCAGGCTGAGCTTCAGAACAGATGCTAGTGATCAGTGGGGCTGGTCCACTGAAGCCATCTCAAGAGATATGTTTGTTACAGCATCCTAAATCATGCACCTCACTGCTGCTTAATGCAAAGATAGGGAGATTTGGAGGAAAGCACAAAGCTATGTCTAGGAGTGTTGGAGAATTGTTGGCATAGCCAGACTCTCAACGAGCTTGGAAGAAACAAATGACAACCCTGGAAGAAATGGCTTTAGCCACTGGTTATTTGATAACATAAATGCCACCCCAAGCTCTCCCAGACCTCAGAGTGATCTCTTTTCTCTGGCCTAACCTTTTTTTTTCTCAATAAGATGGAGACTTTGTGACTCCCAAGTGATAGAATTTACATTCCAGCCGGCCGTGGTGGCACACACCTTTAATCCCAGCACTTGGGAGGCAGAGGCAGGCAGATTTCTGAGCCCAAGGCCAGCCTGGTCTACAAAGTGAGTTCCAGGACAGCCAAGGCTACACAGAGAAACCCTGTCTCGAAAAACAAAACAAAACAACAACAACATAAAAGAACTTAAATTCTCTGCCAAACTATCCCCAGACTTTACCCACATTGCTTTCAGGCACCATCCCCAAAAAGAATGTTTATCAAAGATATGGCAATTGCAGGCTCAAAACCAGTTGCATTTGTATTGAATGTCAAGAGGGGCTGCGTCATACCCTAGGCAGGGGAGGACAGAACTTGGCAGCCCAGCATAGCATACAACCAATTATTCATTGAGACATTGACCGAACACAAAAGTAGAAAAAACAGGGACCAAGAGGCATGTCAGACTTAGCATGGCAGACATAGATTCTTCCATATCTTATTCTCAAAAGTGGTCAAGAAATCCCAACAAGACAGATACATGACAGTGTGTATGTCACATAATTGAGAGAAAGCTTCCCAGGACAAATCGGCTGTGAAAGTAGGTGAAGGCCTGTGTACCCTCACACCACAGGACTGTTTGGCCAGCATCCTCCATCCTAAGTAGTGCCAACATTGCCCACCAGCAGTGGCCTCTCTGCCCAGTCCCCACTTCCTGAACATTCCTCTTTCCACACACTTTCTTTAGTTCTTTGGCCAGTGTCACGTAAGACCTGCTAGCCTGAGCCCTCTGCCTCTTCTCAGTGGCTGTGTCTCTTTGCCCTGGCCTCCTGTGTATTTGGTTCTGATCAAACAAAACTCAAATTCTGAGTTGACCAGTGTTGACATAGCCTGACTCTCCCTTTCCAATAAGTATACAGGCAACTCCCATGATGTTGGACTAGAACCGTGCTGAGCAGCAAGACGGCTGGAGATATTGGAATGAGGCCTACCTCAAAGTAGCCCTCTTAGGCAGAAAAAGGTTATAAGGACTTCATGAGACTGAGATCAACACCTGGCTATCCTGAAATACACAGGGAAATGTTCTCTGTTGTTATTATTTATGTTGTATAGATTAGATTATGTACTGTGGATTCAGAGAAAAGCAGGTATATCCTTCTCAGCACTAACTAAATAGGAGTTTGGGCAAGTTGCCCCTTTGTTTATCTATAAAAGAAAATTTTACCTTTTAAGCTGTACTTAAAATTTTTCTGAGTCTATGCATATAGTTATATATTCATATTCATCTTTCTCCCTGGTAATAAACAACAGTTTTTCTCCCTATCCACCTCTCTGTGTGTCTTGGTCTGTCTGTCTTTCTCTCACCTCTCTCTCTTTCTCTCTGTTTATGTGTCTGTCTGTCTGTCTAGCTCATCACACATTTCTGGTAAGTGTGAGAATCTGAAGTTGGCTGTTAATTCAGATGTTTTCTAAGGCTGTCAGAACTTCTCAGGGAGCCATAAAGATTTATGGTTTGCCACCACCACGCTGTAAGAATAGTGGTTTCCAGCAAGTTTCACTTGTGCAGCCCTGAACTTCAGCAGAAAGCTGGGGGAAATCCACTTGAGAAAAAAACTGTCCCTCCCTCCCCAGCCTTCATCACCACAGCTCTTCAGGGCACTGTGTGAAGTCCATTCACTCACAGGATTGACATTTATCTCAGGCTATGTTTTCTAAAGCGGTAAGAACAACACTAACCTTCAAATCTTATCATTTACATTTCAACCCATCTGTATAATTTTTCAAGTACAGCTGATAGACAAATTGATGCAGCAGGTTCCCAGATGAAGAAAAATCTTGAATAAGAGTATTTTAGAGGGATTGTTAGCATCTGCCTTTTCAAGGGAATAGGGTTTTTTAAATTTTTTATTGGTTCTCATATTATTTCAAATTTTAAATATATATCACTCTTTCAGGCCCTTCAACCCCTCCTAACTTCCGTGTCCATTCAACCATTGATTTGATTCTATCAATCACAGTTCAATTTCTATTCTAACTTCTTTTTGTTTATTTATTTATCTTATTGTTTATGTTTTGGTTTTTGGGGACAGATCTGGATATATATCTGACATTCAGTTCAGGTCTTTGTGTGGACATGAGCTTCTTTCCCAGATAAAAACTTAGTAGTGGAGAAATTGGGACCTATAGTGACTTTTTTAACTTTTTGAAAAACTGCTGTTTTCAGATGACTGTCTACCAAGAGGGGATGGATTTCTTTCTGTTGTTAAAATTTTTCATAGGGACTAAATGAATACATAAAAGAATCCCCAAATACAGAAATATGCAAATAAGAAAAATGTTAAGTCCTTTTGAGTAGTCCATCTTCCTTCTAGTTCCTCATATTCTTTAGAGTTTGGTGTGTGTCCCCCTTTACTTTATATGTTAAGGTCACATGTATGTATGTATGTATGTATGCATATATGCATGTATGTATGTATGTATGTATGTATGTATGTATGTATGTATGTGAACAGAATCCCATGAGCTCTGTGGCTCTAATGTTGGCTTTACTCACTAGACAATGAAACTTAGAGATCTTTCCTGTTCAGGGCATCTAGTTTTCCCTCAATGTCTGAATTGCTCCTGAGATTCCCACTTCAGTACTCAAAAGGGAAAGGTGGAGTTTTGGGGTGGGTGTTCTATATACATGCGTGTGCATTCAGAGACCAAAGGATGTTGGGTGTCATCTTATTCCTTTTAGACTGGTGTTTCCCGTTGACCCTGGAGTTTATGGAAATTGCTGGGTCTTTTCTCTCTCTCTCTCTCTCTCTCTCTCTATCTATCTATCTATCTATCTCTCTCTCTCATCTGAACTACATGACCAGGAAGCCCCAGTGATCTTCTTTTCTCTCGTTCTCTTCCCAATTTCCTCTCCCCACCAGTGCTGCCCACTCTTGGCTTTTGCATGAGTGCTAGGTATCTGGACTTGGGGCTTCATGCTTACTCAGCAGGCACTTGCTCGGTTTCCCCATCTCTGAAGAGATATTTCTTAACATACTCTGGGTCGCTTTCCCACCTTGAGAAACCAGTCTTTTCAGAATTTTCAGCTGACAGGACTATCTGGAAAGCTCCTTTTCCTCCTGGTAGCCTGTGAGAAGCCACGGCTGTCTTTCTGGAGCACTACAGGCCTAGCCAGCCTCTGCTGAGTGAGCCACAGGGAACAGCCAGACACCTTGCCCGAGGTCTGGGCTTCTTTCTGCAAGTCCCACCAGTGAGAACAAAGTCACCTTTTCAGGCCAACTGTAAGTCCCTCACTTGGTAAGGAAGAAGCTCTCAGAGGATTAGTCATTCTGAAAAGGGCAAAAGGGCTTCAACTCTTCACCTCTCAGCTTTGAAGATGAGTAAACTGAAGAGTCCTTATTGTGTCAGTAAATTCACCACATGTGCCAATGTGGTGAGAGAACCCACTGTCTTATGTTAAAGAGACAGCAATATCACCCCACTCAGTCAACGCAACGGCTTTTTCTATCTCTTTGAATTCTTTTTTTTTTTTTTCATTTTAAAAAAATTAACAGTGCTCCTTGGAGACATTAAATGACACTTCTTTACCCTTCAGCATGTCACAAGGCTGAATTACCTGCCTTACATAGGAGAGGGCTGTGTTCCGACAGAGTTGGATGTCCTGCATTGAACATGTCATGAATGCATTTTTGCATTACTGAAGAGTAACTCAGATGATAACTTCAACCCAAATTTTAACTGTCGGCAGCTCAAAGAACTACACATAGACATATGATTTGTTTAACCAGTCTCTCGTGGTGACAGATTTACACTAGTCCATGAAGACTTGAGGTAGCAGTAAGTGCAAAAGTTGTTTCTGAAAGCCACTCATGGTAATAGATGGAAATTATGTTCTGATGGCAACATTGCAATGAAGACATGCATTGTGTCCCCTTAACTCATCTTCCTACAATATCACCTTTCTTGTTATTTTGAACTCAATACTTTATGCCATCCTCTTTTCACTCTTAGTCTCAGACTTCAACCTTCAAAAACCATGGACTTTGTGCTCAGTACTTAAATTCATATTGCCCGCTAGTCCCTGACAACTGTTGTAGATTGAACATCTAGGCACAGCTCATCCCCACGGTGGCCTGGATGTCACAGTCCATTTCAAATGTAATTTCTAGCCATGTGATGTTTTCAAAAAAAGTAAGCTAGAGACATTGTGTTATTCCCCTCTAACACTTTTAAATGCATTTATAAAAACAACTTTATTATTTAGCAAAACAACTTTCAAATGTAAACTTAAAAATTATATTTAATCATCATCTAATAGCCAGCATATTATTCGAATTCTCAAGGCATCCTTTCTAGCTTTTTTGTCCAAATTGGGAACCAAGCCCCAACCCATTACACCTGGTTGTTTTGTCTGTTCTTTATCTTTTCTTTCTTTCTTTCTTTCTTTCTTTCTTTCTTTCTTTCTTTCTTTCTTTCTTTCTTTCCTTCCTTCCTTCCTTCCTTCCTTCCTTCCTTCCTCCCTTCCTTCCATTTTATTTTTTTCAACAGTAGAGATTAAACCCTGGGTCTTGCACATGCTAAGAAAACTCTCTAATACTGAACTATATTCCCAGGCCCCCTCTCTCATCTCTTAGTCTAGACTCTAGTGTCTTTCCTAAAAATATGTTTTTATTGCAGCCACTGGGTCAGTGGCTATGGAGGCCCCTGCTTTGTTGACTGGTGGTGTCCTTTAGTATGTTTCTCTTCCCTATACTTCCTAGATATTTCACCTATAGGTTAATTTTCTCCCAACTAAGCATCTTTGACAAGATTGAATCTCAGGTGATGCTCAGCACAGAGTGCAGCACTCCACTACTGCCTTAGGATGAGCGCAGCCTGATGATGGTTACACATCATGTTTATGTTGCTTTGGCACCATATTGTATGTCCAGATTTCAAGCAATTTATAGTCCTTTCCTGGGTCAAATTTCCTATTAGCTGGTACAAGGACCTGATGCTATAAATCAGTTATCCTTCTTTTAGAGCTGGCATTCTGCAGAACAAAGCTTGCTCTTGTCCACTGAGGCTTTTCATTTACCTTGAAATATAGTTCCTGGTCTGTGCCTGGAACTGACCTTGTGCAACAGCCAAAGGGCCCAGAACTGCTCCTGTGCCACAGTGCTCCATACCCAAATACCACCGAGAAAAAGAGCTGGTCTCCCAGGAATGCAGACAAGCCTCTGAGCTCAGGTAAGATCACCACTTCTGCTCAGAGGGACCTGCTCAGAACTCTCAGGACACAAGAACTGAGGAGCAGCCTGGGATAGGATCCTACCAGTTTCCATCTGTGCCCTGAATTGACCCTAAGCCACAACTCTTCATACCCAAATATCACCTAGAAAGAGCTGGTCTCCAAGGAGTGCCAACATACCTGTGAACACAGGTAAGATCACCACTTCTTTTCAAATTCCTAGCCCAAGAGGGATCTGCCCAGAGCCATCAGGACACAGGAACCAAGGAACAGCTGGGGACAGGATCCTTCTGGTTTCTGTCTGCACCCCAGAACTGATCCTGTGCCACAGCTCTCCATACCTAAATTCTTCCCAGAGATAACTGGTAACCCAGGAGTACTGACACACAGGCTTGCAGGAGGGACAAGCCACAGTCAGAGACAGCAAGACCAGCTAATACAAGAGAAAAGCAGATGGTGAAAGGCAAGGGCAAGAACATAAGCAACAGAAACTAAGGCTACTTGGCATCATCAGAACCCAGTTCTCCCACCACAATGAGCTCTGGATATCCCAGAATAACAAAAGACCCAGGATAGCAAAGAACTATTCTTAACAATAAAAAAAACTTCTGGGGGAACCACCATTCTTTACCTCAAGCTGTACTACAGAGCAATAGTGATAAAAACTGCATGGTATTAGTACAGTGGCAGGCAGATAGATCAATGGAATAGAACTGAAGACCCAGAAATGAACCCACACACCTATGGTCACTTGATCTTTGACAAGGGAGCTAAAACCATCCAGTGGAAAAGAGACAGCATTTTCAACAAATGGTGCTGGTTCAACTGTCGGTTAGCATGTAGAAGAATGCAAATTGTTCCATTCTTATCTCTTTGTACAAAGTTCAAGTCTAAGTAGATCAAGGAATCCCACATAAATCCAGAGATGCTGAAACTTATAGAGGAGAAAGTGGGGAAAAGCCTTGAAGATATGGGCACAGGGGTAAAGTTTCTGAGCAGAACTCCAATGGTTTATGGTCCAAGATCAAGAATCAACAAATGGCACCTCATAAAATTGCAAAGCTTCTATAAGGCAAAGGACACTGTCAATAGGACAAAAGAGCAACCAACAAATTGGAAAAAGATCTTTACCAATCCTACACCCAATAGAGGGCTAATATCCAATATATACAAAGAACTCAAGAAGTTAGACTTCAGAGAACCAAATAACCCTATTAAAAAATGGGGAACAGAACTAAACAGAATTCTCAACTGAAGAAACTCAAATGTCTGAGAAGCACCTTAAAAAATGTTCAACACCCTTAGTCATCAGGGAAATGCTAATCAAAACAACCCTGAGTTTCCACCTCAAACCAGTCAGAATGGCTAAGATGAAAATCTCAGGTGATGGCAGATGCTGCCAAGGATGTGGAGAAAGAACACTCCTCCATTTCTGGTGGGATTGCAAGCTGGTACAACCACTCTGGAAATCTGTCTGGGGGGTTCTCAGAAAATTGGACATAGTATTACCTGAGGACCCAGCTATACCACTCCTGGGCATATACCCATAAGATGCTCCAACATGTAATAAAGGCACATGCTCCTCTATGTTCATAACAGCCATATTTATAATAGCCAGAAGCTGGAAACAACCCATATGTGCCTCAACAGAGGAATGGATACAGAAAATGTGGTACATTTACACAATGGAGTACTACTCAGCTATTAAAAACAATGACTTCATGAAATTCACAGGCAAATGGATGGAACTTGAAAATATCATCCTGAGGGAGGTAACTCAGTCACAAAAGAACACACACAGTATGTACTCACTGACAGGTGGATATTAGCCCAAATTTTGGAATATCCAAGATTTAATTCACAGACCATATGAAGCCCAAGAAGAAGGAATACCAAAGTGCTTCCGTGCTTCTTAGAAGGGTGAACAAAATACTCACAGGAGAAAATATGGAGACAAAGTGTGGAGCAGAAACTGAAGGAAAGGCCATCCAGAGACTGCCCCACCTGGGACTCCATCTCATATACAGCCACCAAAACCAGAAGCTATTGTGGATGCCTGGAAGTGCTTGCTGATGAGAGTCTAATATTGCTGTCTCCTGAGAGGCTCTTCCAGAGCCTGACAAATACAGATGAGGATGCTCACAGCCAACTATTGGACTCAGTGCCAGGTCCCTGATGGAGGAGTTGGAGAAGGGACTGAAATTGCTGAGGGGGTTTGCAGCCCCATGGAAGGAGCAACAGTGTCAACTGACCAGATCCCCGGAGCTCCCCAAGGTCTGGATCACCAACCAAAGAGTACACATGGAGGGACCTATGGCTCCAGCTGCATATGTGGCAGAGGATGGCCTTATTGGACATCAGTGGGAGGAGAAGTCTTTGGTCTTGAGAGTGTTCAATGCCCCAGTGTAGGGGAATGCTAGGGAGGAAAGGCAGGAGTAGGTGGGTGGGTGGGGGAACACTCTCATAGAGGCTGGGGGAGGTGGGATGGGATAGGGAGTTTCCAAAGGAGAGACCTGGAAAAGGGAAAACATTTGAAATGTAAATAAAGAAAATATTCAATTTTAAAAAATACTTCAAGTCTTTGAAGAAAGAAATTGAAGAAGATATCAAAAGATGTAAAGATCTTCCTTGCTCATGGATCAGTAGGAATAAAGAGAGGGAAGCTATAATCAGGATATATTTTATGAGAAAAGAATCCATTTTCAATAAAAGAAAAGAAAAGCAGTCTTTCCTATTGCTGTATTTGAAAATCTTACTCTTTTCTTCAGCAGCCACTTCATCCATTGCAGTTACTTCTAGAGAGCTTTCTTTGCTTTATCTTCCCCACCAGGAGGATTGATGAGCAGGACATACCAGACCTGGCAAGACCTGAGGTTTTATATCAACATTTGTGCCTCAGTGTGTTCACTCACGATGGCATCTTTGAATCACTGGGTTCAGAATCAATTGAAGAACTTGTTAGCATCCCAATTTCTACACACTGATCCAAATTCTCAAGTGTGAGGTGGAAGAAAGTGTATCGTATCCAGCTACCCAAATCTGTACTGCTCTCAACCTTGGTCAGAGAAGCTTTTTACTGCTGTGGGTAGCAGTTAATGAAGAGATTCATATAGCAGGTTAAAGTGCTCAGAGTAAGTGACTGTGAGCACTCATCCATAGATGGGACCTCTGTATCAATCTCCCATCATCCACAGCTCGGGGATCACTGAAGAAGAGGAGACAGGATGCTAAGTGTCAGAGGAAGTAGATGATTGCAGCAAAACTTGTCTTCTGTTCCTGACATGATAGTTGCACATATGAACACATGCTAACTGTAGTTATCTGCACAAGGCCTGCATAAAATCATGCCAGTAAAAGATTCCAAGATGGAGGCAGAAGAGGCTCCTGAGGCCTAAGATCAGCTGAGTAGGTATTGGCAATTAGTACCTTCTCTGGGATACAGAGTAGCTTTCCTTTACAGGGTAGCCACTGGCAGATTGCCCATGTCCCAGTAAACCTCCCAACAGCTATGTGCACATGGACACCAGTGAGGACTTAGTGGTTTATAAAAAAAAAGACTTGAAGCTAGAAGGGATATGTATTGGGGTGGAGAACCAGGTGAAGTAGGTGAGAAAGAGTCAAGATTGAGTGTAATCAAGATCCATTGCATACATCTATGACATTTTGAAAGAATATAAAAAAAGGACAGTGTATTCTGATAGGGTTTAAGTTAAATCTATAGGTAGTTTTTGTTAGTATTGACATCTTAATAATAATAAGTCATTCAATCCATAAAAAAAACAAAAAACAAAAAGAAATATCGTTCTCACTCAAAAGGCATTAAATATATTTCCATGTACATTGCATGATGTCAGAGTTGATATAAGCTGCCTCAAATAAGTTTCTGTCTTTTTCTTTTAGGATTATCTTTGTGGAGTTATGAATTATACACTCAGCAAATGTCTCTTTATTGGATTATTCTTGGATCCCATGATAATATTTTTCTCACCAGACTCCAATACAGACAAAACTGAGTTCACGTAAAACCAAATTTCATAACAAGGGAGGTTTCAAGTACAATATAAAGCATTCTGGAAAGAGGAAGCATGCCTTTCTCACAGCACAATGGTCAAATCAACTAGCAGGGTATCCGTTGTGTTTTATAAAATGAAAGAGAAGCCAGGGATATGTTTGGTGGAAGTGCGGTATGATGTGGGGAAAGGGGGTGCCTCTGTGGGCCCATGCTGAGGTATCCCTTCCCCCTGAGAATAGAGTTTATTTAGGGCATATGGATGGGAGTTGAGGGGGCAGTAGAGACAGAGAAAAGGAGAGATAGAGACAGAGACAGAGACAGGAGGAGGAGCAGGAGGAGGAGAGGAGAGGAGAGGAGAGGAGAGGAGAGGAGAGGAGAGGAGAGGAGAGGAGAGGAGAGGAGAGGAGAGGAGAGGAGAGGAGAGGAGAGAAGAGAAGAGGAATAGAGGAGTAGAGGCTGGCCATGAGCACATGGAGAGAAAGGGGGAGGGGAATAGGGAGAGAGTGGTAAGAAGGTAAGGAAACAAGAGCAAGAGGAAAAGAGAGCAAGAGAGAGAGAGGAGGGGGCAAGCAGCCCCTTTTATAGTGAGTCAGGCATACCTGACTGTTGCCAGACAACTATGAGGTGGAGCCTAGGTGAAATGCCAACAGTTTCCAACTCGTGTGTGTGTGTGTGTGTGTGTGTGTGTGTTCTGCCTGCATCAAGATACAAGAGAATCCCCCCTCTGAAGGAAGGCTGCAGGCCATGCTGGGCGTCCTTCCTAACCGCCAGTGACTGTACAAGCAACAAGTAGAGAATCTTAAGCCTGAGTTCAAAGGCATTGATTGTCCCACACTTTAAGAAGCCACAAAAACCATTTTTTTTCCTTAGTGGCAGTTTGACCAGGTCTAGCCTTTCTTCTTTCCCATATGTCAAATAGTAAAAACCAGAGAAGCAGTATTCCTTCTAGATAATTCCTCTAGTAAGATAGTCACTGTGGCTTGAGGGGAAAACACTGCAGAGACCCAACATCATCGTTAAAAGACCAGAATCTTGTATCTTCCACACCCTGCATGATACCATAATGGGTTTCAGTTTGACTGTCTTGTATCACCTCTGTTCCCCTCCCTAAGGAGGTATGCCTGAAGAGAGATCACAGCACCACAGCACCTCACTTTGTATACAGCTCAAGTCTGTCTATCAGTCACCCTGGAGCAAAATTGAAGCATTCTCTGGCTCTTCTATGCATTTCTGGTATTACAGATGGAGGATTTGGAGGCTAACATGAATTTGTGAGTTTCTTCAAAGGAAAATCAATCCATAGAATCAGTGTGCTTAGGCTTATAACTCACTTTGGCTCTCAAGAGCAAGTACCCATCTATCTCACTATTGTGATCCGGAGCCTTAGCTGGTGCCTGGCATGCATATCACGTATACAGTGTGCATTTGCTGGACAAATTAACAAACTTGGTAACCTAAACTTCATAATCAGCCATGTGTGATATTTATATTTTCAATCAAAAAGTGAGCTCCGTAACAAAGATAATAACCATCAGATGGGAAATCCAACATCTGTTGTTCTTGCGGAGAATCCACATTTGGTTCCCAGAACTCAAAAAGCAAAATGCAAGCATCTGTAAGCCCAGTTCCAGGGGATCCAATGTCCTCTCCTGGCCTCGGAAGGTACGACCCATATGTGTGCCACAAATACGTATATGCAGGCAAACACTTATACCCAAACAATAAAAATTAAGAAGTATTTTAGCCGTGGCACAGAACTTTAGTCTAGCCACAAAAGGGGGAACTTTATATAGAACACACTTATAACAAGCTGAGCACTTCCCTGCCAGCTTTCAGCTTCTATGAGCAGGTTTCTTTTTTAGGTAAAAGATGAGTAAATTCTTTCAATTGGTTATACAGAAAGATGCGATTCACAAAGCCTTAGAAAGTCGTGGACCTTAAACCAGTTGCCTGTTTTAGTTTGTACTGAAAAAAAAAAATGGTGAGAGTTTTTGTTCTCAGCAATGTGCCTACTGGTTTTTGATTTTGCCTTTGGCATCAGTGTAAAAACACATGCATAAATATACCTTTGTATGCACAATACATGCAAACCAACTCTATTAGTGCCAGGAATCTATCCTTCATCTTTCCTCTGCACACATCCAATGATCTTTCTCTTAGACTAACGGAACATCTTCTAGTTACCAGGCAGGTATACCTGGCTAGCTTCTGACCCAGAATAGACAATCAGGCAGCAAAACATAAAGCTTAGGACTTCCTAGAGGTTTATATCTGAACTACAGTTTTTAGTTTTACTCATAATCTACCCTCTCTCTTCACATTAAAAATAAATCCCTTCTTAAACTTTTGCCCTCTGAAGTTTCTGTCTCTGTCAGGGTTTTGTCCTTTCGTTTTGAGTCTTTCAAAATAACTACAGTGGCCACAAGCACTCTCAGTGCTGACATTAGACCTTGGGTAAGCCCCACTCCCCAGGCTTGCTCTTATTTCTGGAAGTTGTCCTTGCCTCCACACTGAAAACACTTCACACACAGCAGTGTGCTGGGCCCTGTTCAGATTTGTCACTTTCTTTAATATCTTGTCTCTAAAAAATTCATCTCCAGTAAAAGCACAGAAGAAATATGCTCAAAGGAGAGGCAAGTGTAAACATGCTGGCAATGGACTTCTCTGGAATTGGCTGGGGAGACCTAACTTGAAAATCTCTCCTAACAGCAGAAAAAAACTAGTGATTTTCAAGATTAAAGTGAGAAAATCACCACTGGTTCCTATGGAGTGAGTAGTTCAGCCACTCCCTGTTTCCTGCACAGACCCTGAGAGCTGAGTCTCCTTGCTATGCCATAGCAGCAGAGCAGGTAAAGACAGCACTCCCTCCAAGCCTAGTGTGACCCCAGCAGGCCATGTGACCCTAGTGTGACCCACTCTTAAGAGACTATGTTTCAGGACTGAAGAGATGGTTCAGTGATTAAGAGCACTGGCTGTTTCTTCCAAAAGAACTTGATCCAACTCCCAGCACCTACATGGAATCTCACACTGTCTGGGGATCTGACATTCTCACATGGACATATGTACATACAGAACACCCATGTACATAAAATAAAAATAAATAAATCATATAAAAAGAGAGAAAAAGAGACTGTTTCATACACTCTGAAAATCTGGGTTCTCTCACTAAAATGTCTGGTTCTAATTGTTCTGACAAAATATAAAGTAATGAAAGGTTTTGTAAGGAAGAGAAAAAAATGCATTCTGAAAAAACATTACACCCCTACTAAAAGAAAAGTGGGTCTTTCACATTTGCTGATGCTATTATTGTTAACTATGAAAAAAGGCATTATTCCATCAGAGATAAATGGATAAACAAAATGTGCTGGGCACCCACAGTGGTCTTATATTCAGCCATAAACAACAGAGTCACGTGTAGTGGCACATGTGTGTGATTTTAGCACTAGAAAGGCTGAGGCAGAAGAATTGCAGGGAATTCACTTTCCCCAAAGTCTAGCCTTTAGACAAAGCAGCTCAGAGACTTAGGAAAGTAGCTTCTACCTGCTAAAGGGAGGCTTTTATCTCTAGCTCTTCCATTAACATATGCCTGAGGTGCCTATTAGCATATCAAAGTCTAGGCTAGCTTCTTCAATCTCCACTCAACAAGTTCCTGTTGTATTCCTTAAAGTTCTCAAGTGCAGGTCACGGGAGCCAGAAGAACAGGTAGGTGACCTCAGGCAGAGACTCTCAGCAGGACCAGAAAGAAGCAATGCCAGCTGCTGTCTAAGTAAACGAACAGGATAATCCAAGGAGGGGCTAGTGTGGAATCCCCAATTGACCAACCGACAGACCAACAGGGAACAGCACAGGTAGGATTGACCAGGTTGGTTCAGATAACACCTGATAGAGGCTGCTGTGGGTGGCAGGCAGCTACTAGAGTAATTTTTTCTCTGAGGGAGCAAAGAATGATTCATTGGAACTGGCACTCCCTGCGATGGATGAGAAACTCTTTGAACTCTTTAAATCCTTTGGGGGCTGGAGAAGAGAAGAGAAAAAAGGGAGGGAAATATCACACACACACTCACTCAGTGGATAAAGCAAGACAAACTCCATCAACTTCACACATACACAGGCAGACATACATATATACATTCACACACTGAGTGGATGAAACAAAGCTCCAATAAGCAGCCTTCAAACATTTTACACATCCACATATATGAATACACATGTATATGGATATACCCATCATACTTACATATATATACATATACACATATGCACATTTTTGTATGGAGCAAACTCCAATGAGCTAGCTCCAACAAACTTCATGTATATACACATACATACAAATTTAATGGATGGAGCTAAGCTCCAACAACTTTATTTTTTCATTTTATACCGTCTAAGACAATGTTCTTTATTTAAGAAAAGATTCCTCGTAAGCCACAAGTTACATATTCTCTAAAAACAATCACCACAAAAACATATTCTTCAAAAACAGATTAACGTCATTACACTAAAGGAAAATTACAACATGATTATTAATTATGTATTCTTTTGAAACTCATTCTTAACTAAACATCTCATCTGTTTCTCTCCACAACTTCTTTTTTTTTTTTTTTTTTTTTAATTATCACATGGAATCTTTATTTCAAGCATGGACTTAAATATCCTGCTCTGAGCTTCTTCAGAAAAAAAATGGTTCTTTTAGGAAAACAGCCTCCTCAGCACATGTGCAGACATTTCCTTCCTAAAGATAATCTTGAAAACACATTTAAGACTGATGTTTTTGTCTGTTAATCAGTTTACGTGGCAGGAAGGAATTCACAACACGAATTTCTAAGAGAATCTGATGAGATGAATGATAGGGATGTCTGTAAAAATAACTCATGTGGATTTTGATTAGGATAAATTATCTATTACCTAAATTTAAACTTGTGAATCCATCAGTGCAACATCTTACCCTTAAGAACAACACATCCTTATAAACTAAGTGCTTAAATGCCTTTAAAAGCCTTTAGAAGTTTCTTAGAGACTTTATGTATGCATATTTGAGCCTATTTTACATGCATAAAACAAATGTAGTATCAACTTTGGTTATGTATTAATATATTCTAATAGTAATATAATCATATTTAAAATAAGATGGAATATTTTGATTCATTTTTGCTGTATTTAATTTCAATAATAGACATGCCTCCTATACTCTTAAAGTGGAATTCTCATTTCTAAATTCTAAATAATCAATTATACTTAGGTAAATTTTTTCTGTATAAGTTTTCTTATCTTTATATATTGACAATGAAATAATTTCTTCACATATATTTTATGAGAAAAAATAATAGCAGAAAGTTAGGAACATTAGAGAGGCTAAGTAATTTATGGAAGTGGTGATACATCTTATATTGTTTCATGTTTTACCACTCATTCCTATAATCCTCTTCAGATATATTTTGTTTTATATAAAATTTTTCTCATTAACCATAATGCTATGCTTCCAACATTAATTGATATGGAATAATATCCATTGCATCACAGAAACCATAGTGAGGTGTTTAGAGACTTATTTTATTTTTTAAATTATGCTGTGTGCTGCATATTGGTATGTGTATATGAGTGCAGGTACTCCCCTAGTCAGAATCCTGCAGCGTACCCCATGGAACTGGAGTTCTAAGTCATTGTGAGCCACTCAATGAGGGTTAAGAAATGAATATATGTCATCTAAAAGAACAGTACATGATCTCTTGAGACTCTGAGAATGAAATTTTAAAGCGAATAAGCTTCCAATTCTGATGCAGTTTTGTACTCTGATGCTTTCCATACTGATTCAGTCATTCCTTGAATTAACCTCCCACTGCACAAAATATGTCTTTCTTTTTCTTTTGCTCTGTTACTCCAAGTTTTTCCCACAAAGTAGAAATTGTACACATCGCTGCAGACACCCAACCCCATTGACTCTGAGTTTAGCCCCATATGAATGTCAATGGAATCTGGAAAGAATAAGAACATACTCAAACCCAGAAAGCTGAGCCACAATGTGTTCCTCTTGAGGTCTAGGCAGTAACAGTATGACCTCCCACAGAGCAGGGACTTCTTCAGGCCCAGTCTTAGAATGAATGAAAACAAATACAAGCTTGAGCTAAGTCCATATAATCTTCTGTTCACAGGGATGAAATATTATTTTTCTAAGTATTAATGGTTGGTTGTTTCTACAGTGTAAACCGGATAATCTATATGATAATGACATTTATATAAAACAAGAAAAGTTTGCTCCCACTACTTTTGGAGAAATGGAAAATGGGAATAATAATCTAATAGCAATTAAATTTAAAACCCTGTGCAAATATTCTAGATATAGTAAAATTTCTTGAAGTAAAAGGATATTTGCCCTACAGGAGAAGTATAATATTTTATGCTTCCTGCCAGGGTAAGATGGGATGATTACTTCTATCTGTCATTTCTCAGGTTTACAGAGCTCACTTACTTGATCTGATGTTTTTCGATAAATTTCTGGAAGAGTTTGTTTGTTTGTTTGTTTGTTTGTTTTGAATAAGTTTAAAAATGAAGTCTGTGGATTTTATGACTAGCAGACTGTAAGCCATCAGTGAAAAGAGAGGCCCATTGGTCGTGCAAACTTTATATGCCTCAGTACAGGGGAACGACAGGGCCAAGAAGTGGGAATGGGTGGGTGGGGGAGTGGGTGGGGGAGCATGTGGGGGACTTTTGGGATAGCATTGGAAATGTAAATGAAATACATACCCAATTTAAAAAAAAGAGTTTATTTTAAGGAATTGGCTTAAGTGGTCATGGAGGGATGCAAGTCCTGAATCTGCAATAGACATTGCTAGAATGGATATCAGGGGGAAATACAGAAAATTACAATGTAAGTTCAATGACTGTTAGAATCTCTTTACATCAAAAGGAGTACTGGGTTTTTGTTATGGTCAGCCATTCAGCTGATGGGATAAATCTCCACAACTTCTCTGTAACCCCAAAGCAATAATTTTTTTGATGTTGTTAAGATTTATTTAGTTTATATGAGTACATTGTAGCTGTCTTCAGACACACCAGAAGAGGGCATCAGATCCCATTACAGATGGTTGTAAGCCAGTTTGTAATTGCTGGGAATTGAACTTAGGACCTCTGGAAGAGTAGTCAGTGCACTGAGCCATCTCTCCAGTCTGCAATAATTCTTTTGTCATTGATTAACAAAGTTTAAGCAAGCCAAGTATATAGTAGCACATTTCTCCCTATGCTTAGCTGACAACAATTTGTATTTACTAAGGAACAGATCATCATCTATCTTATGCCTTGGTTTTGAAATCTTGTTCAGCTAAACTGGCTAATCATTTATCCTCTATTCTTATATTCATAATAGAATTATTTACTCTTTCTTTATAACCTTTCTTGCATGATGCACACTGAAAACCTATTACCAATCCTTAGGTCACAAGATCCAGGGACTCAGGCCCAACCTAGAATCAAGGTTTTCTTTGATCATTATCTTATCCCAAGCCTATATTTCTTGCTACTACAATTGCATGCTTGTAACACATGAAAGCTCTCTGTACTCCTTTTCTCACCTGTGAAGCTCTTGCTGTTCTATGAGAAAGCAGCACATTCTATTCTTGACTCTAATTAAACTTTCTATCAACTAGCTTAGCTTCCCAAAATTATTTAAATCAAGCTAACTTCCTAAAACAACTTGAATCAACCATGAAATCCTTAACTCATCTAAACAGGAAACTTGCCCAACAAAGTGGGCTATCACCCAGGAAGGTAAGGACAGCACTTCCTACAAGCCTACCATGACCCAGCAGGCCATGTAACCCACTCTTAAGAGACCAAAGAAATCCAAGGAATCATTAGGTCATACTTTAAGAATCTGTACTTCCAGAGACAGAAAGTTTAGCATTGAATTCTACCAGACTTTCAACAAAAAACAAAAACAAAAACTAATGCCAATACTCCTCAAATTATTCCACAAAATAGAAACAGAAGGAAGATTGCCAAAATCATTTTATGAGTCCACAATTATCTTTTTCTGATACCCAACCCACACAAAGATTCGACCAAGAAAGAGAATTACAGACTAATTTTCCTAGTGAACATTGATGCAGAATATTCAATAAAACCAAATTCAAGAACACATTAAAAAGAGCATCCACAATGACCAAATAGGCCGTACTCAGAGATGCAAGGGTGGTTCAACATACAAAAAAAAAAAAAAAAAAAAAAAAAATCATTCAACGGAATCCATCACAAAAACAAGCTGAAACAAAAAACCCCACATGACCATCTCATTAGATGCAGAAAAGGCCTTTGACAAAATCTAAAACCTTTCATGATGAAAGTCTGGGAGGCATTAGGGATACAAGTGACAAACAAATAAAGGCAATGTACAGCAAGTCTACAGCCAACATGAAATTAAATGGAGGGAATCTCAAAGTAATTCCACTAAAATCAGGAACAAGACACTCTCTCCATATCTGTTCAATATAGCACTTGAAATTTTAGCTAGAGCAATAAGACAACTGAAGGAAATCGGGGGATACAAACTGGAAAGGAAAAAGACAAAGTATCATTATTTACAGATGATATGATAATATACATAAATGACCAGAAAAAGTCTACTAGGGAACACCTATTGCTGATAAACACCGTCAGTGAAATGGGTGAAAACAAGGTTAACTAAAAAAAAAAAAAAAAAAAAAAAAAAAAGAAAGAAAAAGAAAAAAAAAAAAGAATTGCAACCCTATTATATACAAATGGGAAATGGGCTGAAAAAGAAATTAGGGAAACAACATTCTTTACAAATAGCTACAAATGATACAAAATATATTGGGGTAACTCTAACCAACCAAGTGAAAGACTTGTATGACAAGAACTTCAAGTCTTTGAGAAAGAAGTTAAAGAAGATATCTGAATATGCGAAGATCTCCCATGTTCATGATTGTGTAGGATTAACATAGTAAAAATAGCCATCTTACCAAAAACAATCTACAGATTCAATGCAATCCCCATCAAAATTCCAACAAAACTCTTACAGACTTTGAAAGGACAATTCTCAACTTTATATGGCAAAAGATATCTAAAACAATCCTATTTAAAAAAAAAAAAAAAACCTTTTGGAAGTACCGCCACCCCTGATTTCAAGCTGTAATACAAAGCTTAAGTAATAAAAAGCACATGGTACTGGCATAAAAATAGACACATTGACCAATGGAGTCGAATCAAGGGCCCAGACAAACACACACACCTATGGACACCTGATTTTTGACAAAAACACCAGAAATACACAGTGGGAAAAGGAAAACATTCTCAACAACTTGTGTTGGTCTAACTGGATGTCTGCATGTAGAAAAATGCAAACAGGTCCATAGTTATCACCCTGCACAAACTCAACTCCAAATGGATCAAAGACCTCAACATGAAACCACATACACGGAACCTGATCGAAGAGAAAGCAGTAAATATTCTTGAGCACATTGGTACAGAAGACAACTTACTGAACAGACCACATATAACACAGGGACGAAGATCAACAATTAATAAATGGGACTTCATGAAACTAAAAAGCTAGTGTAAGGCAAAGGACACCATCAATAGTCTACCAAATGGGAAAAAAATCTTAACCAATTTCACATCTGACAGAGGACTAATATAAAATATATAAAGAACTCAAGAAACTAGACATCAGCAAACCAAATAATTCTATTTTTAAAATGGTGTACAGATTTAAACAGAGAAATCTCAAAAGAGGAATCTCAAATGGCTGGGAAAAAACACTTAGAAATGTTTAACATCCTTAGCCATCAGGAAATCAGAACAACTCTGAGATTCTGTCTTACACCTATCAGAATGGCTAAGATCAAAAACACAAGTGGCAGCTCATGCTGTGGAGGATGTGGAGCAAAAGGAACACTCACTCCTCTGTTGCTGTGCAAACTACATAGTGGTTGATGTACTGTGGAAATTTCCACTGTGGAAATCAGAATGGTGACTTGTTAGAAATTCGTTGGGCTGGAGAGATGGCTCAGTGGGTAAGAGCACCCGACTGCTCTTCCGAAGGTCCAGAGTTCAAATCCCAGCAACCACATGGTGGCTCACAACCACCCATAATGAGAGCTGACACCCTCTCCTGGTGCATCTGAAGACAGCTACAGTGTACTTAGATATAATAATAAATAAATCTTTAAAAAAAAAGAAAATTGGGAATCATTATACCTCTTGACACAGTTATACCACTCTTGAGTGTATACTCAAAAGATATTCCATCTTACAAGGACACTTGGTCACCTATGCTCATAGCAGCTTTCTTCATACTAGTCAGAAGCTGGAAGTGACCTAGATGTCCAACCAAAGATAAACATGGATAAAGAAAATATGGTACATTTCCCCAGTGGTGTATATCTCAGGTGTTTTAAAAAATGACATTATGAAAAATGCAGACAAATGAATAGAACCAGAAAAGATCATCCTGAGTGAAGTAATCCATCATGATTAAATGACACACACACAAAAAAAAAAAATCACAAAATCTTTTTTACATATCAGAGACAAGATCCAAAACAAGCAGCTATTTTGAGTCAGGCCTTTGGGTAGCACCTGTATGTTCACCTCAATTCTTCAACAAACCTGCACTCCAAGGAAACTGGCTGGTGGTATGAGGTGTGCTATCTGGAGGCACAGAGCACACAGATCTCTCAGCCTCCTACTTTTATTATCAGTCTGAAATTGCTCTAGAAAATAAATTAAAAAAAAAAAAAAGATCTTTCAAACTGTGTAGTGTCCAGGCCTATAGCTCCAGCTACTAAAAAGCTAAAGTGAGAAGATTCTTTAAGCCTTAAAGTTTGAGACCAGCCTGGAAAATATAATAAGATAGTAAACATGGCAAACTTAAGTTCCTAATGACGTTTCTGGCAGTGCTTGATGGTGTGGTTTTATTTTTAACTTTAAATATTTAAAAGTGAAGTTTGGCCCATCCTGCAGTTTTGTTGACATGACTGATTTCTAGGTTGGTGTAATTGCTCACGAAGTTAGGTATTTAGGTATGCAATCTAATTTTTAACTTATGAACTCTCAGTTCCTAAGGAAGGTAGAGAACACTCATCAGTTTTTATACTACCCAGGCATTTTTCAGTGATTCCTCGATGAAGCCAATCTGACTCGCAGTAGGAGAATTTCTATAAATTGACAAGACTTTAGACATACTAGAGGTGACAGTACTTTTTTTGTTATTCTGGTTAAGAGGAATAGACTGGGATAGCTCTTCCAATGTAACCGGGTAGTGATGGGTTTGGGCTAGTTCAGGAGCAGGATTCCAAGATGTGCTGGAAACAAAATGAGAGCAAAATCTCACAGATGAGTGGGCATAACACACAGTGGATGCAGAGGCAGTGGCTGGTGATGGAGCAAGAGTGTCACCCTGGCAGGTTGTGAGCTATCCTGAGAAGTATTGACTTTGAGTCAGTTTTGAGACGGTTAGGAACTCTTGCCACTCTGGCAAACACAATCTCAGTATGGATGTGGGAAGCATGGGGCTGGGGTGCAGCTTTTATGTCCATTTTCAAAAAAATGAACACTGGGAATAAACCAAATTATCACAAACACAGTTCAGGGTTAGAAGAATCCAATTTTTAAGGGACAATGGCTGAGGAGCCTACACAGACATACAGAAGGATTGGGAAGGAGTTAGGGGGACCTGCCTCAGGGATTAAGTGCTAAAAACAGCCCAAGTCTTAGGAGAAAGACACCTTGGCCATGCAAGCACTTAAAACGATGACAAGTTTGACAAAGGTGGTTCAGCAATGACTCTCGACTTATTTTATTTTTGTGTCATTAGATTGTAATAGTGAAAACTGCTTAATAAATCCGAGTGACAGTCAGGTATAAAGCTAGAGCTCCACTGCTTTAGTCCCCTTTGTGCAATTGGTGTGCAGAATTTACAAACCTGCCTTTCTGGTTTACTTGTTCTTGCATTTATAAAACTGAGATTTTAATGTGACCAGTCTTCTCTAATTATTTTTCTTCATATTACATAGCTTGTATATATTTCTAGTCCAGTACACCGTTGTCCTCATTCTTGTGAAGAAAATTACCCTGTATCACTATAATGGAATTTATTATTGCACCCTAAGGGGGGTGGGAGGGAGAAGAACTATCTCAAGATAGTTTACCATACCAAGAGAGCTGCAATGACATTTGTGTACACATCTTTGTGTGCTTTTTTATTCTTTTCTTTTTTTTTTTTTTTTTTTTTTTTTGGTTTTTCGAGACAGGGTTTCTCTGTGTAGCCCTGGCTGTCCTGGAACTCACTTTGTAGACCAGGCTGGCCTCGAACTCAGAAATCCGCCTGCCTCTGCCTCCCGAGTGCTGGGATTAAAGGCGTGTGCCACCACGCCGGGCTGCTTTTGTTTTTCTTAAATAAGTTCTCCAATGAGAAGGCAACTTAATGGGTGGAAGGGTGTGTGCATTTCAGTTTTGACAGCAATTTCTAAATTATCTTCCCAAAAAAGGTCATTTCGTTTCATCATCTTATCAGGGTTTTTAACGTACACTTGTCCTCAAGTAAGTTCCCATACTAGGTGTTGAAAAGCTTTAAGTATTTACTCATTTATAACACAATTTGTTTTAAGCAGCAGTTCAAAGCTACCAAGGGAGCTTAGCTTTCTAGAAAAGGAGAAGAGCAATTGTACTGGAATTAACAAGGACAATGAGTGTTTGGGGACCAGAAAAAAAATTTAGAAGACATGCTATAAAGTCCAGAAGAAATTGGAAAACAAATGTCAAACTGGTTTTATGAAGCCAAGCCAAACAAACAAGTGTGCTTGAGAGGACTTAAGGTTGGATCTCATCAGCCTTAACATTACAGCAGTATCATTCAGTAAGAAACTGAAACAGTTAGTGGTTGAATGATCGAATGAAAGTCTTGACCTGAGCCAAGTGAAGGAAGTGAAGGAGGACAGAGCCTCAGAAGAAAATTAAGGGATCAAAGGTCACAGTGATGTCAGTGTCCAGTAATAAACCAGATCAAATAAAACACTCTTGATTGTAAATAAATAAATAAATCTGCCCAAATTTTCATTTAACGTGGGAAGTAGAGATATCTGGGTATATTTGAAATGATAGGGTATGCTTTTCTAGAGATAGGGTTTGCTCAGGATAAAAATAAAAACAGCTCATAGACATAGTTTTTAGGAATAGCAGGAACTCACAAATGTTTATTGAAATGTGCCTGCTTCTCTTCTGCCTAATTCTCCAAGCATATCCCAAGTTAACCATTAAATAAAGACTTTTTCCTTCAACCAACTTAATTACAGTAGTGGGGAAGATATTTCTGCATCATCTAGCTGAGAATGGGACTTCTTTTTTTACCTCTATCATGGTTTAGCTCCCTGTACTGGCTAGTTTTGTGTCAACTTGACACAGCTGGAGTTATCACAGAGAAAGGAGCTTCAGTTGAGGAGATGCCTCCATGAGATCCAACTGTAAGGCATTTTCTCAATTAGTGATCAAGGGGGAAAGGCCCCTTGTGGGTGGGACCATCTCTGGGCTGGTAGTCTTGGGTTCTATGAGAACCCAATGCTCTGCAGGCTGAACAAGCCAGGGGAGACAAGCCAGTAAAGAACATCCCTCCATGGCCTCTGCATCAGCTCCTGCTTTCTGACCTGCTTGAGTTCCAGTCCTGACTTCCTTTGGTGATGAACAGCAGTATGGAAGTGTAAGCTGAATAAACCCTTTCCTCCCCAACTGCTTCTTGGTCATGATGTTTGTGCAGGAATAGAAACCCTGACTAAGACACCCCTTCTACCCCTGTTTCTCAGAGAAAACTTCCATTTATAAACCCAGTTGGTACAGGGATAGTCAGATCACACAACTTTGCCTTTTGTAGGTAAAACTGCCTTAGCAAACGGAAATGCTCTGTTCCATTTTCTAAGACAAAGTGCAAATGGTTTGTCACTAATCTAGGCAAACAGGGAAGACCACAGCCCTAAAAAGGTCCATATTTCTGAATGAGGGCAATTCATTCAAAATTCATTATCTTCCATTATTATCCCTGAAACCATTAAGAAACATAAATTTACATTCTTGGTTCTGATGGATATCTAATTTCTAATTTGGGACAACCCTCTCATACATAGCCGTCAGTCTCCCACACTTTTGAGGCCTCATCAAAATCCCACTGCCTTCTGGAATATATCTCTAAAATTCTCCTCTCTTGGATTATAAAAATGACCATCCATGCTCTCTCCTAAACGTGTCTTATGACTTGCTGTCTGCTTTGAGAGTGACTTGATTAAAGGGCCAGTCCATCTCTCTTGTTGTTTCCCTCCCCACAGTGTCTTTCATGTATCTCATTCTGTGTGAACAATTGTTGAGCACAAGGCAGATTAACAAAATGAGTATATGTACATGAGTATATGAGTATATGTACATGCAGTGTAAAATAAGGATTTGCTGGAGACTGTCTCTGCAAGCAACTTTTTTTTTTTTTTTACTTCCTAAGAAAGTGTCCTCACAACTAATTTTTGATAATTTTCTTAAGATAAGCTTTGTTTTTGATAATTTTATTATTCATTTCCTATTAGGGGTGTTGTCAACAAATAGAGATTTATCAGTGAAACTAATCTATGATTTGTTCTAAGTCTTGCCACGATCCACATATCTTAAAGGTGGTTGTATTTTATGGTGAACCACTTCCTTACCTGACCTTCAATGCATGCAATACATACTTCACAAGTCTAATTTGTCAGCACTTTTCCATGCTGCCTGACCCTAGCAAAATTTGCAACTTACTGAAAATAGCCTCTGACATCCTGGAGATCAAAAAAGTCCCATGGCTCCTCAGTGAGCCCTTCTGTCCTAGAACCTTTTGACCAAAAGTAACTTGGGAAGAAAGGGTTGTTTCAGCTTACACTTCTGGGTAACAGTTCAGTCAGAGCAGAACTCAGGCAGGAACCATAGAGGAAAGCTGCTTACTGACTCACTTTGGCCTTCCCTCATGCTCAGCCTGCTTTCTTACACAATCCAGGACCACCTTCCCAGGAGTGACATCACCACAGTGAAATAGATCCTCCTGCACCAATCAAAAAATTAAGACAACTCCCACAGGCATAGCACAGGCTGATATGATCTGGGGAATCCCTCAAGGGAGACTTCCTCTTCTCTGTAACTGTTGGTTGTGAAAATTTTATAGTAAAAACTAACCAGGACATCATTCATCCTGGCCCTTTTCTTCTTAAAAGTCTTGCCTAATTCCTCAACTAACAGGGCTATCTGGAGAAGTCAGACAGATTTTGGGGGAGAATTCATAAAGCTATACTGTAAAGACTCTGCTGTAAGATGATTCCCCAAAGTGGTTTTCTTCTAACACTACTCAATCTACTTCCAGCTCAACTTCAAAAGCTTTCCTCCTACTTTTTTTTTTTCATGTTAACTTGCGGGGGTAAGTTGGTTTGGTTGTTGTTGTGGTGGTGGTTGTTTGTTTTTGCTTTGTCATTTTCTCAACTTTTTAATTTAAATTTTTGTGTGTTTTAATTCCATACACAAAGACTGTATTTACATTATGTCTACCATTTCTTCTCCCTCCTCCAACTCTTTCCATGTCCCAACTCCCTTCAAAATCATGATCTCTTCTTTAATTATTATTACAAATACATATATACAAATATATAAATACAGTCTGATGAATAACCAGCAGAGGGCTTGTTTCTGGAGACAACTGATTCTCCTTCTCTTAGCAGCTGATAAGTGCCTGTAGCGCTTACTTCAAAAATCCCCAACCCATAAAGGACTTCACAGATGAAATATTTGCACTGTGCACACTCTCTCTCCTATGTGCAGATTCCTGCATTGATAACACAGCATAACAGGAGTTTGCCTGTGAGGGAACACTCATCTCCTCAGCAATACAGACCGAAGGGTTAAAAAAAAAAAACTTGTTTAATTACTTGAAAACACAATGCATAGCAAAGCTGTTTTCTCCATGTGCAAATCCCAGTGTCTACTGCATATGAAGTAATTACATTTGAGGATTTACTACTAAGATGGAGTGTGTCTAGTTCACTGTACATACTAAATAATGGTGACTTTTGTTATGAGATCAAACAACACTGACCAGAAATGTGGGACATAGCATGATAAAATGGAAATTTAACTGGGCTTGGACGGGTTCATTATGAGCAATTGAATCTATCCTTATGGGCTTTGTAAGGATACAGATTATGTTTCCACGCCACTGAAGGAGGGGGAAGAAAAGATGAAGAGCCTGGACAAAGGTGAAGTTGGGCACAGCCAAGCTAGTTGTTAACATTCCTTCTAAGTATCACACAACCATTACCTGGCAACAAACCAGGTTGGCCTAGCTTCCTATAAAAGGGGCTGTTTGGCCCCTCCCTTCTCTTTTACTCTCTTTCTCTCCTACCCTCTCTCTGCCCCTTCTCGCTCTGCCCCAACTCTTCCTCTCCCCCCTCTGCCTTTCTCTGTCTCTATTCCCTACTCAACTCCCCTTCCCATGCCCTAAGGTACCCCTCCCATCACATCATACCCCCATCTATCAAGCAAATCCTGGCTCTCTTTTTATAAAACATAACACTAGTACCTCCAGACTAGCCTCCAATACCTTGGAGTGCCTCAGCTTACATTCATAAGAACACTGCTGCTGGTCTTAATTCTTCCATGGGCAGATAAATTATCTCTGGATCATCTAAGTAAAGGACTCCTGTGTAATAGTATCAAGCCTCAAGCAAGGCAGCAAACTACCCCTTCTCCTGCTTTTCAATAGTCCTGGGATACCCATGAACTCCTTGTTGAAATTGGAGTAGAGGAGTTGGGGTGGGGGTGGCAGTGATCAAAACACACAGCATACATAGGAGTCTCAGGTAATAGAGTATCATCTTATAAATTTGGGATTGTACAAGTATATCAGGAACACCAGCAAAGTTATCGAACAGCAAACTAAAGAAGAGGTGCAACACCTTCACCTGGACCCCATAAAGAGAAGGATACCTGACCGCAGTGGTGACAGCCTCATTGATCTGACATCTGAGCACCTAGTCTGTCTGCCCACTTGCCCATCCACCCATCACGACCTGGTACTTCACTTTACTCTCATGGCCATCACTGTCCTACATCTCACCTCAGCTGCTCAACCCTGAAGATCCTTTCAGCCTGACTCTGTGGCTTGACTCTGCAGTAGATCTGCAACCAATCTGATCTGATCTCACCCTCTCACCCCACTGCCATCCTTGCCAAGATTCTCTTTGCATTCATATTAGCTTCTTGCCTCTTCCTTTCAGTTAGGTCTCCTGGAATTTTGCTATAGCTTCTTTATCTCTTGTAGCTTTTCTGTAACATATACATGCATATATATTCATCTATATACTATAGATAGATTTAATGAATGATGTGTAATGTATAGCCTAAAAATTAATATTAGTAAAGATTAGAAAAAAGGAAGAATACTTGGCAAATTTCAGTCAATAAAACTGAAGCTGCTTGTGAATCTATCATTTATAAAAAATTGTAATATTGTGAAAAGATGCATATGTGCCTGTTTCTGACACAGCTTGCTCATGACACTCCCCTAAACAGAAGGCAGAACTTTACCTCTTTGGTGGTTGGTAAGTGGGTAAATATGGACAAGAAAATTCTGTTATCTGTACTAGGATGAGACTTGAAACCCATGGCAGTGATCATGTGGTTATATTCCAGATCTGCCTTCCCCAACTAATCACGACATGTAGCTTTTCTGAACACATTTTCTCTTCTCTTATCCATTTAACTTATTTCTGTTTTATTTTGTTTTGTTCTGTTCTGTTCTGACCATTTAACTAATGGATATGTTTTCATTATTGGACCTTTCCCTAAAGATATCGTGTCTTTATAAATTAGCTTTATTCTAAAGGACTTATCTGTTAGCACTTTGTTCTAACAACAAAAGTTTAAGTTCACTTAAGAAATTTGAAAGTCGTGTCTGCAGGTGTGTGCATGCTCATGTATGTGCATACGTGGAAGGGGAGCACAGGTGTGGTGTAGTGTTCATGTGGAGACCAGAAGACAATAGTTCTGAACTGGCTCTCTTCTACCATATGGATCCAGAAAATTGAAGAAGGTAATCAGGTTTGTCAGGAAGTGCCTTCACCTGCTGAACCATCTGGCCAGCCGTCAAGTTGATTTTTAAGTAATTAAGCTTAGCCCCTGTGACAATTATGACATTTTCTACCTAATTAATATCATTTAGATAGAATAAAGTAGAAAAAAATGAAAGAAGATTCTTGAAACCAGAATTGTATTTAATATCCACTGTATTAGAACACCTGGCAATAGTCTTTTGTTTTTGTCTTGAAAACATATTTATATTGTTTTAAGACTCAAACTTCAAAGCCTCCATCTATCTCTCCAAGCTGTAGATTCTCAGTCTCTTCCTTTATAAGTCGTTTTGGAACCATGTCTCTAAAATTCTTCTGCATCTAAAAGCACCCGATTGTGATTCACTTTAAACTCTACTTTGTATTGGCTGTGAAAGACAATCTCAAAATGCACCATCAAAATTAACTTTTGATAACTCAGAGCTAATGTTGAATGTTTGTTCCCTCCGGCTTTAAAGTCTCACAGGCTCAGAAGGCTGGCAGCTCTGCACGATGTTGGTTTACTCAGTGTAAGATACAGCACTGGCCTAGAGTGGTTGTATGTTCACCAATATTTGTGATAACCTCTTCCTATACTTGTCTTTCATAGGACAGTGTCTTTTTTAAGACAGGGCTTCATTATGAAGCCCTGGATGGCCTTGAACTCACAGAGGTCCTTCTGCCCCTGCTTTACAAGTGCTGGGGTTAAAGGCAAGGCGACCATAGAGACAGTCATCACTTTGGAACAATGGTTAAACTTGAAGATTCTAATGACTCAAGTTAGACTTCAGAAGTGAAAACTTCCACCAGGAAGATGAGGACGTTATTTCACAACCTTCTCCTGGCGAATCTAGTGTTTGTCTCTCTAATTCACTACTCTATATAAACCTATGTTTTTGCACATTTTTTTCCAAAAAGGTAAAGTTATTCTCTTCTGCCAGCGTTATAAAATAATGCAGATGAAGGAAGGGCGTGCACCATAACCAGATGCAGTCACGCTGAAGCCCTGTTCACTCAGCCTGTTATTCTCAGAGGCGGCAGAGGTCTGGAATCACCAGCTCTGGATCCCGGTGCCAAAGCCCAACTTCTGTCCTGATTGTAGGCAAACACGCTGGCACCTAAGGCGCCGCTCAGCAATCCCCCCCACCCCCATCTCCCCCACCCCCGGAAATTTCTCTGTTGCCATTGGCAACGGCAGGCACCGCCCCAGGTTAGCGTGGCAAGAAAAGGTGGGACTTCCGGATCTCAAAGCCAATGTACCCGCGGAAATTAGCCAGTTACGCAGCACTATCCGTCACGTGACACTAAAAGCCAATGATAGCGTGCAACCGAGGGCCCACGTGTCTCCGTTCCCATTGGCAACCCGCAGCTTCTAAACAACCTCCTTTCCTCAGGCCCCAGGTGCCGGCCTCCCTGTTTCCTGTCTGATCCCGCCGCCACCATGGTGAGTATCCTGGTTGGGAGAGGGTCCAGCCAGGGTGCGGAGGGCGAGCGAGCGAGGCCTCGTTGGCTGGGCCTCGTTGGGGAGGGAGGCTGGAATCACGTCGGCCGAGCCGCGGTGAGAACGTCCTTGCTGAAGCCTTTCTCCGGCTTTGTCACCTCATCCTTAGCTGTGGTCTGGGAAGCCCTGGCCGTCACAGCCGCACACATTTGCCAGGGTGAAGAATGGCGGGCTGGTTCCAACTTTCTGTGTGAACTTGGTTGAATCTAATTTTCTGAAGCACCTTATTTTACAACTGATTAATTATTGGTGCTATTTTCTTTGTTTGGACGTCTGAAGACCATTTGGGTATTAGAGTTCGGGCTTACTTTGAGACAGATAAAACTGAAGCGAAAACGCCAGTTCATCCAACCTTTCATCATACAATTAATTTAAATAGCTGTGCATAGAGAAAAGCACGGAAATGAAGTTGAAGGAGAGGGGGTGAAGTTATTGAAAGTGAAGCTCAAGTGGGTTGCTGACATATCCCAGCAATCAATTCCTAGTAAGTGTCACTTTGTATACATCTAAACAAAACAAACCATTCCTTAAACCATCCTGAGCTAGGAACTGGTCCTGCTTCTGATGTCAAAAACGAAAAAAAAATTGCTAGTGGCTTCACAAAAAAGTTAGTACTTGTTTGTGTTCTTACTCTTTTATGTCAGTGTGATAACACTTGGAAACCCGGTGTAGATGATTTGTCAAACAATGCACATAAAATAAACACTTTAAGCAATAAGCTCACTCTTTTTAAAATTTTTTTCTTTATCCTTTAAAGATTTTATACATGCATACAATGTATTTTAAATCCTCCCCCTAGCGTCTTCCAGAATTATTTTTTACTTCCTGTCCTGTTTTTTTTTTTTTTTTTTTAAAGCCTACCTAGTCCAATTTATGCTGCACATATACTCATGTGTGTGGGACCATCACCTTCCTTGGGCCACACTCTTAAAAGAAACTGTCTCTCTGCCCTTCATAAATCATCAGCCGTCAGTAACTCCTCAGCTAGAAGTGCGATCTCATAAACCCCTCCCCGTCTCTGTGCTGGATTGTTGATTGGCCTACCTTTGTGCAGGTGACCACAGTTGTGAGTTTCTAGGCCAGCAGTTCTGTCATGTCTAGAAGACAGTTTTTGTTGTTGCTGTTTCAAGACAGGGTTTCTCTGTATAGCCCTGTCTATCTTGGAACCCTCTCTGTAGTCCAGCCTGACCTTGAACTCAGATTCACTTGCCTTTGCCTATGCCTCTGCCTCCTGAGTGCTGGAACTAAAGGCTTGTGCAACAACTGCCTGGCAAGAAGACATGGTTTTGATCTGTTCCTCGCTGATCTGTCTCTTAGTCTTTTGCTCCCCCAGAGATAGTTTCTGAGCCTTCTGGGGGAGTGTGTGTGTGTGTGTGTGTGCATGCATGCATGTATGTGTGTGCGCGCGCATGTATATCTTAGTTGTGGCTAAGCCTATTTATTCTCTGTACCTAAAAGCTGCGCGCTGTGTGTTAGCCACCATCCATTGCACAGAGAAACTTCTCTAATCAGGTCTGAGAGCTGTACTAACTGTGTAGCTTCTCTATTTTAAAACAGCATCTACTTTATAAAAAAGACTAGTGTTTGTTTTCAAGCCAGATAATATTTTTTAAGGTTGTATTTGGTAAGGTTAAGTTTCTGTAGAGATCTGAAAATTAATGTGTTAAGAAATGTAGGCGTTTGTTTCCTCTCACACAGCAGCCATTTTATTTAGATTAGTGAGTAGGTTAGTGCTGCTCCCCAAGGTGAGGATAGAGGTCATATTCATCTTTCTGTTCTTTCAGCCCTGGGGCATAAAAATGTCATGGCTCATCCTAGTTACCTACTCTGTCTACTTTCAGAGACATTAGAGATGACAGGGGTATAAGGTATACCCCATATCTTAAGTCTGAAAAATACCCCACACCTCTTTGTCTTTCTTCTTTTCCTGAGAAGTAGTCATGTGATTGTGACCTGAATGTATTTGAGTTGGTAGGAGGACAAAAAGGCAACCTGATATACATCAGTTGCTACAACGCCGTATATTCATCATCAACATCATGGTTGGTTATTGTTTGAGACTTTGTCTCTGGGTAGCCCTGGCTGTTCTGAAGTTCACTATGTAGATCAGGCTGGTTTCAAAGGCACAGAGATCTGCCTGCCTCTGCCTCCCAAGTGCTGAGATTAAAAGCAGGTACCAGTACACTGGGCCAAACAAAATACCTTGTTTATTTTCATTGTCAGTTCTTCTGTCATAGCCTCTGAACTAACCAGTTCTCTCTTTTTCAGGCAGAGTTGGGCCTAAATGAGCACCATCAAAATGAGGTCATTAATTACATGCGTTTTGCTCGTTCAAAAAGAGGCTTGAGACTTAAAACGGTAGATTCCTGCTTTCAGGACCTCAAGGACAGCAGGTATCAAGAGACTTTAAGGCCCAGTTTCTTAAAACTGCATCATATTAACGTCATATGTTCAGTCATATAACTGAATGAATGTGGATTCTTTAAAAATTTGGCATTAGTAAAAGGTTTAAGATGCAATCACTAAAAATTATTTCATAATTAAATGCAAAATGACTCTGAAGTGTTCTGCCAGCATTTCCCAGTTTTGTCATATGACTTCTGAACACACTGCAGCCACCGTTCACACTGCCCAGGCCATCATGCCACCCAACACCAATACAAACTGCCTGAAACTCTTTGGCTTAGACTATTGTATACTTTGAATTACAGTGATTTTACTGTATATGTAAGTATTCTACTCTTAGGGAGACGTAATGTTTTAATTATGACAACGACCTAATATTTTCTTACCATTTCTCAGCAGGTAAATATCAAGTTAGTATATCTCTGGAACCTATTGTGTTGAGTCTTTGATTTTAAAAATTGCTATTTGAGGTACTGAGTTGAATTTCATTAAAAACTCATTAAGTGACTTTTGTTTTGGGATTAAGACAATTTCCAACCATTTGTGAAATAGTCATAAATATATTTTTGCCATTTTGTACTATGTATTAGTGCAAGGCAGTTTTCTCAGCATTGATAGTTGTAAAATCAAAATATTAATCAACTCTGAAAAATATTAAAGCTGCTGTATCCTGCCTTATCAAATATTCAACCAAGATCTAATTGTTGCTATAAAAATAAGCACATTCATCTCATTATATGAAAAATTAGCTTTCAGTTTAGTAAATGGCAAATTATATGTATGCCAAAGAAGTGGTTTTAAACATTTTTTTTTTCTTCAATTTTTCAAAACAGGGTTCTCTATAACAGCCTTGACTGTTTTGGAACTCTATTTGTAGACCAGGCTAGCCTCAAACTCACAGAGATCTGCCTGCCACCCCAAGTGCTAGGATTAAAGGTGTGTACTACGACACCTGGCTTGTTTTAAGAAAAAAAATTATGATTTTTTTTAATTAGTAAATATCTCATCTGTATACTTACTTTATATACATGTGTACCTGGTCATGCGAAAGTTTCTCAAGAAAGAAAGGATCCTAAGTGGATAAATTAAATTCTGATTAATGCTAATACAGAAACCACAGTGGTCACTGAGAGAAACTCCACTAAGTTCCATGGATTTGTGAAATTGAGACATAGTTGTGGGTGATAGTAACAGTCTGTTGTCAGGCGTGCACATGATAATCATTACTTACTGGAAAGTTTCAGATAAAAATTGTGACGGGCTTAATTCTATAAAGTTCCATAACTTTAAGTGATTTCTTAAAAAAGTAGAGCCATATGACATGACAGTTATGAACTTATACTTTTCATATAGAGCAATTTGGAGAGGGAAAAACAGCATAAAACATATACTTGGTAGTACCAACATTGTTGGTTGACTTGAAACAAAAGTTGGTAAGTTTTGTTGAAACAACAATGGAAACTAGTTAAATGTTGAGTCACACGTAAGTAGCAAAGGTCTTCAGGATGTCTCTAGCTGTTGTGGAGGTGTCTGTCTCTAGCCTTGTACTAGTGTCTGTTCAACCAACTACCTAATCTGGTTTATTAAACCCAGTGGATGAAAGCAATGGAACTGGCAAAAATATGGTGTAGTCTATTAAAGAATATAGAAAACATTAACATTTTAATAAAGACTCTAAAATTAAAGTGTTTTTAAGAATGATTAAATTTTTCTAGTTTAACAACGTTAAAGAATTGTATGTTAAATACTACTTAGTGAAATGTAATTGTGCTAAAAGTGTTTTCTATTAATTTGAATATGATTATGCCAAGATGTTTGATTTTTGTCTGTTTGGAAGAAAGAAAGAAGAAAAGGTGAGGCTAAGGGTCTGAGGGTGAGAGACTTTAGAGGGGCAAAGCTGTAAGAAACAAAACTCTGTTACTGTGACACTGTCATTGAGAGTAGGAGGTGTGCACAGGATTTGTTAAGGA
Source organism: Mus caroli (assembly GCF_978045245.1). Taxonomy (NCBI): domain Eukaryota; kingdom Metazoa; phylum Chordata; class Mammalia; order Rodentia; family Muridae; genus Mus; species Mus caroli. The sequence continues at coordinate 122,611,231 of NW_028227266.1, read as the reverse complement.
CTCCAACTGTTGGTCATGTTACTGAAATTGCTGGAGCTAGTAACCCACAGTGGAACCACAGGCAAATCTCTTCCATGCTCCAAGCCCTCTGTACAATTAGGGATTGAAGACGATGGCTCATCTCCTGAGATTCCTTTCTAACCCAAGTAGCTCTGGTAAGAGTAGATTTGAATGCTGCTGTTGATTAGATATTCATTTCTGTGATTCATAGTGGTACTTTAAAAATGTTAATTTGTGTGTGTCTCTAGACTGTTAAGAAAGTTAATATATAACTGCGGTGTTATAGGCATACTAATATTTAAGTAATTCATATGATCATTAAAATGTTAGAGAAGTAACAGCAAGTGGGGGAGTTATGTGTTCTGTGTGACTTTTTAAGTTACTAAATATGATAAGGCTAACTTAGAGGAGTATAAAGTAAAAAAAAATAATATTATAAAGTTAAGAAAGAATAGGTGAAGGTTTAGGGAATATTTTTCAATATGTAGTTATATTTTAAAATGAACACATTTGAACAATTACCCACATCTAATCATTTTAATCTCTCCCAGAGAGTTTTTCTTGCAATCTTTAATTCTTTAAACGTCATGATGTCGGTCTCTTGACTTCAGTTACATTTTGTAAGTTGCTCCTGTGATTAACGAGCCAATGGTGTCATACTGTTTTCAGGCTGGTGGAGGAGACTTTCACCATTGATGAGGTTTCAGAAGTCTTAAATGGGCTGCAGGCTGTGGTACACAGTGAGGTGGAGTCTGAGCTCATCAATACAGCTTACACCAATGTCCTGCTCCTACGGCAGCTGTTCTCCCAAGCTGAGAAGTGGTATCTAAAGCTACAGACAGACATCTCTGAACTTGAAAACAGGTAAAATTTGTACTTGCAGTTGAGATAGAGGCCCAACTATGATCTCAAAAGTTAGCAATTACTTTGCTAGTATTTTCCTGGGCTGGGGTGTGCGACACTGGGTAAGGTAACAGCAAGGCACAGTCACTAGACGATTCCTTCCTTGAGGAGCACTCAAAGGCCTCTTAAAGATACTCTGTTTCTACTATTAGTTCCAACTACATGAAACTGCTTTTCAATCTAAAGTACCTATTCCTTAGAGCATCTTTAGTACCATGGTTATTATTACAGTGGTCTTGATACATTGATCTGCTAAGAAATAAAGATTAGAACAGTTGAAGATATACTAGAGAATAATTTCCATCTATTCAGCCTAATAGCATTGCAAATTTGTTTCTACATAACTACATTTGAAACCATACACTTAACTTAGGAAATGTAAACTATAAAAGGCTTAAAAATCTTACAGTATTGAAAAGCTCATAAATTCAAAACCTCTAGTAAGATCAATGAAGTTGAAGCTGGTTCTAAGAAATAACATGCCACTTGGACATCATGGTTCACACATATAGTTTCAATTCTTAAGACTGCTTGGGCTATACAGTAAGACCCTGTCTCAAAAATAAATAAATAAATGCATGCCAGAAGTCAAGAAGGACTCGCTGCTAAGCCCTGGAAATTGTTCTCTGAACAGTTTCTCCTCAAGTGGAAAATGATGAGCAGTGCTAAGTACAGTCTTCCAGGAGGGAAGGAAGTTCGTTTGGCTTCTGCAGCTGTCCGTTTCTCAGTGGGTGACTGGTGAGAAAATACTGAGTGCTGATGCTTGAAGAAGATAGAAGAGTGGTCTGTACGTAGGAGTATAGTCCACATATCTATCTTGGTAGATTATCAGGGGCTTGCTCACAACACTGGCTTTCATGGAATATGCTAGTATTCTCTCTCAGTAGATACTGTGGACTAAGTCATATCCAAGAAAACTGTACTACAAATCAGACTCTTTCTTAGATGACAGTAAATGTTATGTAATAGGGAAATCATGCTGTACCTCAGAAATAGAGAGAAATACAAATATCATTCATATAGGTATTAGCATTGCTGTTTATGTCTTACGACACGATATACGTATCAAGTACAAAGTACCAAGACCTATAGATGATTTAAATTGCTTTACAGGGGCATGAGATTCTCACCCATTTGTAATTAAATAACAGTTTTGTACCCTCTTATGCTCATCTCCCTAGCATGTAATAGGTTGGTTCTTGTAATTTTTTTTTATTCTTTTGTGTGCTAGAAGTCTATTCTCAATGAATATTCTCTTAAATTTGCTTTTATTTTTCAGAGAATTATTAGAACAAGTTGCTGAATTTGAAAAGGCAGAATTTGTATCTTCAAGTAAAAAGGTAGATTTTAGTATGTCTAAGTCTGTATTTGTTTTTACAGATATGATTATACCTATGTATGTATGCCTGTTTGCATGTGTGGGTGCACATGTGCACAGCTGCCTGTCTTCTTTGGTCACTTTCCACTTTACTGAGGCCAAGACTTTTACTAACCTCAGAGGTCACCAATTCGTCTAGGGTAGTTTATCAGCTGTCATAGGAATCCCATGTCTGCCTATTGAACCCAGAGATTACAGGCAGGTCACCACACCTACCTGATGTGTGTGTGAGTACTGAGACTCCAAAGGTAAATCCTCACATTTGTGTGGTAAGTGCTTTATCCACTGAAGCATGTCCTTAGCTTCCTGTGTTTCTCAATAGCTGGTACCTGAACTCCTTATAACATAACTAGTGGAGCTGAAAGTGAGACAGTCAAAGGAAAAGCATTTAGGTTGGGAGCAGAACTTAAATTGCCACTCATATCTGCAGACAAAAGATGTAAAAGTTTCAGAAATAACTAAAAAACTGTTTTTGTCTGTTCTCTCTCTCTCTCTCTCTCTCTCTCTCTCTCTCTCTCTCTCTCTCTCTCTCTCTCTCTCTCCCCCCCCCCCCTGCCTCCCTCCTTCCCTCCCTCCCTCCCTGCAGTCCAGTCTCAATCCCTTGTAAACCCTTCATTTAGCTGATACAGAGCACCTACGTTATGGTGATCATACCTGTTGTTATACCCTGACTCTGCTTCTTAGCTGTGTACCATAGACAGGTTACCCAAGACAGGAGGTAGAGACATCCTAGTAGACTTCTGAACAATTATGTGCTGTGCTGTCACTTACTATATACAGATCGCTAAACACTACTAAGATTAATCCATGTATAAACACACAGAAAATATTTTCTAATAACTTTTTTGGAGCATATTTCCGACTAAGACATTTTGGGTCAGAGGGCATGGATTATTACTTTTAAGACATGCTACTAAAATGTCCAAATAAGTGTTAAGTTACTATTTGCTTATAATTTCTCAGCCATTACAGATTGATGATATGAAGTTCATTCAGAAATCATTTTCAGCTACCACAGATGAAAATTCCAATCCTAGAAGCTAGAGATTTTTATCAAATCTGACTATGATCTCCGTGTCTCTCTTTTCCATCTGTATTAATAAAGGAGTACAGGGAAGTTTGGTTTCATTTTTATCTCTGTCATATATTGAGCTTCATAGGGCAGGTACATCATAGGCACTGGACATAATAGAGTGAACACAACAAGAATCATTACAATTGTAGAGCTGAAGTCGTGGTAGGTGTGTTTATAGATTATGTCTTCCACTTAGAAAGTGAAGATGTTTCACAATGATTCCTCCTTTACTCTGTGGTAATTTTAGATTGGTTTCTTCATTTTGTTGCAGCCCATCATAGATATCACAAAGCCTAAACTTGTTCCAATTAATGAAGGTGGAACTACAGAGCTCCTAAATAAGGTAATATTCTCATCATTTTGGGAAATGAGAAAATCTTGGTTCTGCCTCTTTCCTCCCCTATTCCTGAACAATGCTAAGGTAAGAGAAATAGTCTGTCACAGTTTTATTGATGGACCCAAGTGACCAGAAGAGGGCATGCTTACTTTGTAGAATCTGAAGTGACTGAGAGATGTTTTCACAGTAAAGTACATGGAATTTTGAACGGTGTTTTCTGGTGTGCATTTGAAATGTGTAATCTACAATAATGTATAGGTTATTTTTAATGCTTATAGAAATTATCAGCATAAAAATAAATACTTTCCCAACCCCCATATTCTTGGCAGTACACACATGTCAGTGTTGTTATAGATAAAAAGCAGTGCAGTACCTAGTACACTCTCAAAACTCTTATTTCATTGGAAAGTAGGAACTAAAATTTCCAGAAGCAGAGATGAGAGAACTGAAGGGTTCTGCGGGTATCATAGTATTATAAAAAAGATAGAGCTCTGTGTGGATGTGAGGAGATAAGAACCAGTGCTTGAATGAGGTAGCCTCTAAGCTGGGTCTTAAAGATGAAGACAGGTTAAGTTAAAGGGCCTGTTAGGTAGAAGAGCAGAATAGCTCCTGGCCAGAGGCAGACAAAAGGTTGGCATGACTTAGAACCACAGTGTATATGGGAGTAAAATGCACAATCAGACTGGTCAGGTGGGTTCATCTCATAGCAAAACTACTTAAGGACTAAGGAACTTGAACACCGGACACTAAAATGATGGTAGTAGTGTGTTTTCAGGCTAAGTGGCAGGAATGTGGCCAAGAACAGGCCCAAGTTGTGGGATCAGAAAGCTAAGTGAGAGATGGCAAGCAAGGAGAGTGGCTGAAAACAGAGCAGAAGGAGAAAGGTGTTCCTAAGAGAAAAGCACCTATAAGTCTTAGAGCTAAACTTGACTCACAGCTATGGGGTTCAGGCAGGCATTGTGAAAGTTGACTTTTTACTCCTAACTAAGGCATTTGGATTTTTGAGCCACTATATAATTTTGATTATTTTTTAAGTGAAACAAGTGTGATCACTTCATGTTAAACATATTTTTGGTTAAAATAATAAAATTTGGGGGCTGGAGAGAAGGCTCAGTTGTTAATAGCACTTGCTACTCTTGTGGAAAACCCAGACTCAGTTCTAACTCTAACCTTTGAGGGTATCTGATGCCCTCACCTAGTGTCCACTTGCACACACATTATATGTATATATATATATACATATATATATGTGTGTGTGTATGTGTGTGTGTGTATACACATATACATATATATACATGCACACATCCATGCAGGCAAAACATTCATACACATAAAAATAAATCTTTAAAATAATAAAATTTGGATTTATTCACAAAGGAAATTTTAAGACTTCAACAAGAGAATGAAAAACTAAAGTCAAGGCTGAAGACCATTGAAATACAGGTAACTGAAGAATCTTTCAACACAGTTATTGAGGAATTAGCCTAGAGAGTATAAGTTGAGTGTACTCTGTTTACCTTTGATTATAGGCTGTAAATGCTCTGGATGAGAAGTCAAAATTGGAAAGAGTACTTCAAGATTTACAGCTCGATCAAGAAAACCAACAGGTAAAACAGTATAGCTATTTTTTCCACATCTAAAGAGAATAAAATTAGAAACTTTGGTCATAATCACTGTTCATCATATTCTATCTACTTTGTCCTTCTCTCTGCTGAACACTATTGCTGTCTTACATTGGCTCAGAAACTATCCTTTGTCCATTTTCCAGGGAAGAGTCACAGCTTACAGGACTAGCTTACATTACAAGTCTTAATAGCAGGCAGGATGTTCTTTTTTTTTTTTTTTAAATTAATTTTTTTATTAGGTATTTTCCTCATTTACATTTCTGATGCTATCCAAAAAGTCCCCAATACACTCTCCCCCTCCCCTACCCACCCACTCCCAATTTTTGACCCTGGCGTTCCCCTGTAATGGGGCATATAAAGTTTGCAAGTCCAATGGGCCTCTCTTTCCAGTGATAGCCGACTAGGCCATCTTTTGATACATATGCAGCTAGAGTCAAGAGCTCTGGGGTACTGGTTAGTTCATAATGTTGTTCCACCTATAGGGTTGCAGATCCCTTTAGCTCCTTGGGTACTTTCTCTAGTTCCTCCATTAGGGGCCCTGTGATCCATCCAATAGCTGACTGTGAGCATCCACTTCTGTGTTTGCTAGGCCCCAGCATTGTCTCACAAGAGACAGCTATATCTGGGTCCTTTCAGCAAAATCTTGCTAGTGTATGCAATGGTGTCAGCGTTTGGAAGCTGATTATGGGATGGATCCCTGGATATGGCAGTCTTTAGATGGTCCATCCTTTCGTCACAGCTCCAAACTTTATCTCTGTAACTCTTTCCATGGGTGTTTTGTTCCCAATTCTAAGAAGGGGCACAGTGTCCACACTTTGGTCTTCGTTCTTCTTGAGTTTCATACGTTTAACAAATTGTATCTTGTATCTTGGGTATCCTAAGTTTTTGGGCTAATATCCACTTATCAGTGAGTACATATTGTGTGAGTTCCTTTGTGATTGGGTTACCTCACTCAGGATGATGCCCTCCAGGTCCATCCATTTGCCTAGGAATTTCATAAATTCATTCCTTTTAATAGCTGAGTAGTACTCCATTGTGTAAATGTACTACATTTTCTGTATCCATTCCTCTGCTGAGGGGCATCTGGGTTCTTTCTAGCTTCTGGCTATTATAAATAAGGCTGCTATGAACATAGTGGAGCATGTGTCCTTCTTACCTGTTGGAACATCTTCTGGATATATGCCCAGGAGCGGTATTGCTGGATCCTCTAGTAGTATTATGTCCAATTTTCTGAGGAAGGCAGGATGTTCTTAAGTTTATTATTAAGGAAGTAAAGGAAGAATTTGCACTTAGGTTTTATTATTCTGAATGTTACTTGGCTTTTCCTGGGCTGTAGTGACAGTGTGAGGGATAATGAGTTGCATTTGTATTCAGTGTACTGTAGGCTACAGTGACTTCCAATCTATTCTAGCTTCATCTGTATCTAGTATGCTGTAGGAAACAGTGACGTTCCAGAGTGGCAGTTCTGCAAGCCTACCTGAGAATAATAGCTGAGTATCGCTCTACCTGCTGGGAGTCCGTCCGTTAGTGTATCGTTGTCTCTCCTGTGGTCCTCTCAGTGAGTGGGACACAGTATTGTGCTTTATATGAGCAAAGAGATTCAGATGAATATTCAGTGCAAAATTGTCTTTTCTATGGTTGTTATTGTAAATGTCTGCCAAATAATCCCTAAATCTACCTCTATATGGTTTTTTTTTTCCCCATTTCTAACATTTTTTTTTACCTTTTTCTGGAATGGGTATTGTGCCTGGAGCCTATATATGCTAGGCCATTGCTGTCATACTGAGCTATATCCCCAGATATTATTAGATTTTTGTTAAACTTTATGAAAAAAATTCAAGCATGCAAAAATACAGAAAGTGGTATACTGAGCCCCAAGGAACCCACTACTCAGTTTTACAGTCACCAGGCATGGCCAATTAACTTTCTTTCTTCCTTCTTTCTTCCCTTTGTGTCTTTTTTGAAGCAAGTCTCAGACATTATTTTATCTGCAGTTACTTATTGGCTATAAGTATAGTCTTATATGGCTATATGGCTAGGGGAAAAAGTATATATATATATAGTGAATGTTCCAGAACAACTTTATAACTTCTCAAAAGTTACACAGTTACAAACATTTTTTGTGTAATGAATTTATTTAAAAGCCATTTGAAGCTTTACTTCAAGTTTAGAGACTAAATATTTTTAAAAATCAACTACTGTTTCATTTTGTTGAAGACACTGCTTTATCCTCATATTGAACAAGTGTAGGCTATTTTCCTGTTATAGCAATGCAGATTATTTTTTCTGTAACTTTTACCCAGTCAAAAACAAGATCCAGATGTAAGATATATACTGCAGTTGTCAAATTATGAAGAAGCACATGTAATTCAACAGAAAAAAACTTAAAATCTTGTCAATTTAGAAACACTTATACTCATTACTAGTAATAGTCTCCATAGTTTCTTGACTGAGAACAAAAACATGCCTATTAAATTTTTATATGACTGTGACTAATCTTATTTTTACACCTATACTGTTTGTTCTTTTGAGAGTAAGATCTCACTGTTTCCAGCTTAGCTTTAAACCTATTATACGTAGTCCACCTATATATCAGTTTGAAGAATTCAAAATCTTTACTATATTTTTACATTTTTCCCTTATCCAAAATTCTTTTCTTGTTTGATTTTTAATTGAAAAAGTGCAGACAATATATTCAATCATGTTTTCTCTTTTAATTCCTTCCAAGTCTATCTCACTCATTCAACTTTGTTATTTTTCTCATTTTCAAAATGAAACATGCATACCAAAAAAAAAGACTTTGTAAGTAAAGATAACCCATAAAAATAGAGAGACTCACAATACACAAAAGGAAAAATCAAAATAACAGTAAGACAAAGAAAATGCCAAAACTAAGGGAAAATGAAACAAAAAATACCATAGAATTTATTTTGTTTTAGGCAGTTCCTCCTGGGCTTGGGGTCTGCCCTGAAGTGTATGATTGATACATCCAGAAGGGCTCCATTAGAGAAAACTGATTTTCCCTTTTGCCATAGGGTATCAATTACAGGTTCCTTCTTAACTGAGACTCAGATCCCATGTCCACTTCCTCTCATTGCTGAGACTCCACCTGGCTTGAACCTGTACAGGTCTTGGGTATGATGCCACAGTTTCTGTGAATTCATTTGTGTATCAGGTCTGTTGCATTTGGAAGGCAAGACCTGGTATGCTTGGAGTCATTCCTCACCTCTAGCTCTTACTGGCTGTCTCCTTTTTCTGCATCGCTCTCTGGACTTAAGGGGAGGGTTTTGAGGAAAACATCTCATTTGGGACTGAGTGCTCCAAAGTCTTTCTCTGAATATTGTCCAGTTGTGGACCTCTGTTAATTCCCATCTCCTGCCAGAAGCTTCTCTGGTGTATACTAAGGCACTTACCAGTGTGTATAGCAGTATGTCATTAGGAGTGATTTTATTGCTATGTTCCTTCAACAGAATAACAGTACTAGATTTTCCCCAGGCCCGTGATCTAGCTAGTCTCAGGTCCTGGCCACTTTAGCAGTGTCTGGTGTGGGTTCCATCTCATGGAGTGGGCCTTATGTCTGATCACAAAATGGTGGTTTCCTCCTATAACATTTGTGTGACTATTGCACCTGTGTGTTTGCAGGTTGCAGGTCACTGTTGTGACCCAGGGCTTGGAGCCGAGTGACACTGATGACTATTTTTCTCTCTAGTGGAGTGCAGAGTACTTTCCAGTATTATGAGTGTTAGTTGGGGTGGAGTTTCCAGTTAGGCACTAGCTCAACTTCTCCATGTTCAATGACATAAATAAGTCCCATTCCTGGCACGACTTAGTGGCAGAAGATGTCTAGTTGGGGCATTTTCTTCCCTATTATATGGTGACTCCATTTATATTCCTTTCACATATGTATATATTTTAGGAAACTTTTTAGTAGTAGGTTTCTATATAGCTTTTCAAATGGTCTTTAATGTTGGTTGTCCCTGCCCATATTCTCTCCCTATTTAATCCTCCTGTTCCAGCTTCCCCTTTTCTTTCCATAATACTATAGTTTACTCCACCTTCTTAGGGAGAGCCTCACTTCCCCAGTAGTCCCTTACAATTATAGCACAGATACCAAGTTTAAAAGCTAACATCCACATAAGAGAGAAAATTACAATGTTTGTCTTTTGGGGTCTAGATTACCTTTACTCAGGATAATTTTTTTTCTAATTCTACCTATTTACCTGAGTTTCATAATTTCATTTTTCTTAAAGCTAAATAATATTCCATTATGTAAACTTACCACAATTTATTATCCACTCATCAGGTGATCGGCATGTAAGCTGTTTCCATTTTCTGCCATTATGAATAGAGCAGCAATATGCATGGATGAACAAGTATTTGTGTAGTAGGATGTAGATGCCTTTGGGGGTATGCCTAAGAGTGGTACAGTTGGATCTTGAGATAGATCTGTTGCCAGCTTTCTAAAGAACCACTACACTGATTTTCATAGTGGCTGTACAAGTTTGCACTCCCACCAGCAGTAAATAAGTATTCCCACATATTTGCCAGCGTGTGATATCATTTGTTTTGTTGATTTTGACCATTCTTACTGGAGTAAGATGAAATCTCCAAGTAATTTTAATTTGTATGTCTCTAATGGCTAAGCATGTTGAACATTACTTTACATGTTTTCTCAGCCATTTGTGTTTCATCTTTTGAGAACGCTCTGCTTAGTTGTGTACCTCATTTTTAAAATTGGGTTAGTTGTTTTCTTGATCAGGGTTTGATCAGGGTTTTTTGGTGTTTTTTTTTTTTTTTAGTTTTTAAAATATTTTGAATACTAATTCTTTATTGGTGTATAATTGATGTCTTTTCCTGTTCTATAGCCTGTCACTTTGTACAAATGATAGGTCCTTTGCCATACAGAAGCTTTTCAGTTTCATAAGGTCCCATTTGTTAATTGTTGGTCTTAGTGCCTGTACTATCAGTGTTTTGCTCAGAAAGTCTCTTTCTGTGCCAATGAGTTCAAGCCTATTCCTTGCTTGCTCTTCTATCAGACTTAGTATATCTGGCCTTTGTTAAGGCCCTTGATCCATTTGGAGTTGAGTTTTGTGTAGATTGGTTCATAAGTATGGATCTATTTGCATTCTTCTGCGTGCAGCTATCCGGTTTGACAAGCAACATTTGTTGATGATCCTGTCTTTTCTTTAGTGTATGTTTTTGACTTCTTTATCAAAAGTCAGGTGTCCATAGATATGTAGACTTATGTTTGGGTCTTCAATTTGATTCCATTGATCAGTATGTCTATTATCATACCATGCTATCTTTATTGTTATAGTTCTATAATAAAACTTAAAATTTGAGATAGTGATACCTCTAGGAGTTCTTTTATTATTCAAGATTGTTTTAGCTATTCTAGTGTATACATGCAGGCATGTGTGTATGTGTACATGCAAATATGTGTGTGCATGTGTCTTTATTTCATTCAACCATTTCTATTTTCACTGTCTTCATTAAGACATTTGTTTCTATCCTCTTTAAGGTCCATGAACATATTCATAATTGCTATTCTGAAGTCCTTGTCTTGTGCTTCAGCTGGATTGCATTTCTTAGGTCCTATTACCATGAAGTTACTGGCTTCTGGAGGAGGCATATTGTATTGGCTGTTCATGTTTGTGTTTTTGTGCTGAGATTTAAGCATCTGGAATTAAGATGTTTCAAGTATGTTTTTAGTGAGGTGTCTGGTCATGTCTCTGTGGGTGGGTGTTCCATTCGTAGTTGCTGTTGCCCACTCTTGGTCCTGGACAAGTGGAGTCCCTAGTAGAGAGCTTCTGTAGGTTGAGAGTAATGTAAAGAAATGGAAATGGCCTGAGAGGAAAGGCTGAGAAAAGTAGAATGAAAGAGCTAGAGGAACTGGGGTCCACACCAAAAGGCACCCAAGAGATGGAGGTGTGGTGGGAAGCACCTGCAAGCAGGCTGCTACAGGACAAATAATAGTCTAGGGAGGTTGGAATGGAGGACAAGAAAGGTTTGTTTTATTTGTTTGGTTTTGGCTTTTCAGAATGACTTGTCAGGGGCTAGGATATAGTTCAGTTAACTAAATGCTTGCTTAGTGAGCACAAAGCCCTGAATTTGATCCCTAGTACCACATAAACCAGGCATATTGGTACATGTTGGTGCATGCCTATAATCCCAGCACTGGGGAGGGTGAAAGCAGGAGGATGGGTGTCTAAGATCATCTTTGGCTATAAAGCAAGTCTGAGGCCAGCTTGATTTACAAGAAACTATGCCCCCAATACCCTTCTCCGTATGACTTGCCAATTCCTTTCCTGGTACACACAACTGTCTAATTGAGATCTCATTTCTTTTGTTCCTTTTTGACTAAAATTCTAGCAGTTCAAAAATCCTATTTCCTATGTTTGGAATACAGTGACTATTGGGTATCTGCCCTGTGTACACCAAGGTTGAGGCTTGATTGAGCCTGCTGGCAATCCTGCTGGGGCTGCCACTTACCCAGACTGTTGAGAAAAGCTATGTGCACACACAACAAGCATTACTCTTTCTCTCCTTGGATGTTGGGTCACTATTTTAAAACTGCTGTTATTTCGTATATCAAGGAAAATTATACTCATGTATTTGTTTTTCATAGGATTTGCTAAAGGCCCAAGACTTGGATGACTTGGAAAATACAGTTGCAACTCTTAGGAGTGAATTTCAGAAGACACTTAATGACAAGACAGAAAACCAAAAATCTTTGGAGGAGAACCTAGCAGCAGCCAAACATGACCTCCTCAGAGTACAGGAGCAGCTGAGCATGGCTGAAAAGGTCAGACGGAAGAGCTTCGCCTGTTCATGACTGTTATCTAATACGTACAGTAGAGAGGCACAGATGTGACTAGATAAGTGGTACACAGTGTCAGGGGCAGCTCATTTTATTCTGAATTTTAGCCAATGTATGTTCTGAAGAGCTATCATTTCTTGGCACTTAGCTTCTTCCATCTTCGTGATAATAAACAAACTGCTCCCTCCCTCCCTCCTCCACACGCTGCCTCCACCCTGCACCCTTGCTTTGCTGTCTGTCTGCTGGTTCTTCTATAGCCTGAGAGAGATCTGGGTGGCTTTTGTTATTGTTTTTTTTTTAATGGTGTATATGGGAAATAGTAAATTTTTTACTTTAGGAATTACATATTTAAGAATATTTATGCAAGGCTGGAGAGATGGTGGCTCTTAACCATCTGTAACTACAGTTTCAGGGGATCCAGTGCCCTCTTCTGACATTGATGGGCACCAGACATTCATATGGTATACATACATAAATACGTGTTATGTAAAACATTCATATGCATAAAGTAAATAAGTAAATCTATTTTTTCAATCATAATTCTTTTTGAAAAAGGATTGGGTACTAGGTATGGAATTCATGGCTCCTACATATTAGGCAAGTGTTCTGCCAGCTGTGCTACAGTCCAAGGAACTAAAAATCCTCAAACTCAGGGCTAGAAAGATGCTTGGTAGTTAAGACTCTTGCAGAGGATTTGCATTTGCCTTTTAGCACGCATGTCACATGTCTCACAAATACCTATATTTCCAATTCCCTGCATGAATGATGTTTATATAAATTCACACTCAAAACCCCTCCTTCTTGGGATTTAAATCTTGGGGGTTTAGAAAAATATTGTACATATTTTACTTAAAAGTTAGTTTCTATGTTGAACAGGTTCCCATATCGAGGGCACAGTGTGATTAAGTTACTTGCTAACATGGTGTTACTTTGGAAAATAATACTATTTTATTAGATTCTCCTTTGAAGTATTTTTAAAGCTTAGGTGGTTATAATATTATACAAGTATGTTTTTAAGGAAATTAGAAAATTAGCAAACAACATGCGTTTTTTATCATATTTGTTATTCTTCCCTTAACGTTCCTTAGTAATGGGCTGACAACATTTTTCATAAAACAGGAGTTAGAGAAGAAATTTCAACAAACAGCAGCTTATCGAAACATGAAAGAGATTCTCACCAAAAAGAATGATCAAATCAAAGACCTACGGAAAAGACTGGCAAAGTAAGCTGGCTGCTCCTGACTTGGGGTTCCTCTCCCCACTTTCCTGCTGGTGCCAATGAGTCAGGCCCTGAGTTGGCCCATTGTTTAGTCCACAAGGTTGCTTTTAGGCTCAGCTAGACCTTTTCCCTCACCACACTGTACTCAGTTGCAGGCAAAGGCACAAAACAGCAGCTAGCAAGGCAACACTAGGTATTTATACTTTGCAGTGTTCTGGCACTGATGTCCTTTGCTAGTTGGGGTCATTTTGTCATCAGTGGCTTTGCATAGAAACCCAGCTGAAGCTGACATTTTGCATTTGTTCTCAGGGAAGACATCTATAAAGTGAATTCAAGATTAGATTTATCTTGGGAGGAGGTTTGCTAACCCTTACCTCATAGTCATGTTAGCTGTTCTTGTTGATTTTAGGGTTGTTGCAATTGTACTAAGATATCAAGGGTCTAAATTTTAAATGCAGGCCTAGAATCTGAAGATATCTTAGGTGATCTGATGTAGACTCCAAGTCACCATCATAGCACTAGCCTTGAGTATAACTAATTTCTGCTGCAGTGGGGCTGTAAAATGAGCAGTAATAGCACTCCTGGAAGAGCTACCAGAGGGACTTCACTCATGGCAGTAGCAAGAACAAAAAGGACATTATGCTTTCAATTCTATTTCCAGATATGAATCTGAAGATTAAAGACTGGAGGTTTTGCCTAGAACCTGCCACACATGAACATACAAGCTATCTCCATTCGCCTCAGGCATGTATTTAGAAGCATTTTGTCATATTCTGTTCTTTTTCCAATGTTTAGGCTTTCCTTGTAATATTAGAACTATCATTCTTATCTTCAGTTCTGTAATTGCGAAGAGAAAAAAATGATTCTTTTCTATTGTCCCAAATACGCCTTTGTCATATGCTCCAGAGCCTCCATGCAAGTACAGTGAGATTTCTTCATGGTAGACAGCAGTTTAGAGTGGGAAGAAGAGTCATCCTTTTGCATTAGTGAGTGAAGTTTTTAATGTTAGAGAAGCTGGTAACATCTATACTTGTACAGTCCCTAAGTATAAAGATAAATAGTAAAGTTATTAATATTTTCAAATAAACCTTTTATTTTAATAATGAAATCTTAATTTATCTAATCATCAAAATGTATAAACTCATGGAAAATATGTTTACTTTCCACTCTAGTCAACATTTCTAATCAATTGTAAGGGAGAATAAGCTGAACCTTTAACCTCAGTTAACCTTTGCATCTCTCCGTCATGAGTGCTGCTTATTATAAAAGATGCAGACATTTTTTGCATCCTTATTTACCATTGGTCTGTGTTATGAACAGAGAAGTCAGATTCATCCTATACTTTCACAGTTTAAAAAGCAGATGGACTCTGAGTACGTGTAACCTTTAGAATTATTTGCAGAATATCCTTTTAGCTTATATGTGAATTAGAATTCTTTCAAACTTTCAACATAAAGGTACTAAGTTCCAGGTTGAACTTTGGTTTGTATGTGTATAGAAAAGTGGCATTTTCAAGAGATTTTAATATCTCCATTGATGTACTTTTCCTCGGGTGACCATATATAAAGTATCAGAAACCAGACATGCCGCCTACAATGTGTGGTGCGGTGATGTGGTATGAGAATAAATAAAGACCACAAGGCAGGTAAACATGTCACGTGTTAACATGGAGGAAGTGTTCTATTTCTCAAAGCAAACATGTCACATCCTGTCTGAACACTCTAAGAGAGGCTTTTCCATCTCCACCAATAGGGAATTTATTCCCATAGAAGATTACATTGACCAAACTTTACATCTTTATTATTTTCACTCACACACTTCATATTAGCTTTGACTATACTGTGGGACTTTTGTAACTTTGTTAAATACTAAACGAACAAATAATAATGAAGTGATTTCTCCCTAAAAAAAAAAAAAAAAGCTGGGAAGGCAATCTTAAGATGATGAATGAATCTGAAAGGGAAGAGAGGAAAAAAATATAAAAACAAAGCAACATTTCCTACGTATTTTTTTTCATCCATTTGTTTGCAGTTGGACTGCTCTTCAGTTTCATGTAGGGTTTGCATTGAGGATGCAGTTTCACCCTGTGTTTCTTTAGCCCAACATAATTCCCTCTCTGAAATTCCATTTGTGGACCAGGATGTTTTGAATAAGTCAGAAACCAAACCTTGTAACTAAGTGGAAGATGTGTCTTTGAGAAATGGTTTAATTGTATTCTCCCTACACCTTTCTCAGTTGAAGGCCAGGAAGAAAAGACTTGATAAGACACGGCACCACATGTAATACATTGCTGGTCAGAATTTTTATTTGTTTTGTTGGTGGTGGCTTTGAAATATTCTGTGTAGTATGTTCTACTTGTTGAATAATAAATTCAAAAGTATTTCTGAAACCTTAAAAACTGTTAAGCAGTAAGGTAAACAGATGGGTTGCATAACCATTGTGATGCCTGTCTTCTACAGCATGTACTGCGTAATCACTGTGCCCCTGTCTCGTACCTGTCTCGTGTGGCACTGATTCTCCTTTTTTCCACTGTTGTGCTTTGTTTTTAAACTCAAACCTCAGCAAAATTTCACTTGGTTTTCCAGTTTTAAGATTTACTGAATCATTTAACTGAAAAAGCCTGTTTAGTCTATATATTTTGGCTCTCTAGGAAACTGCTTCGAGTCCTTAGTGAGCTGTTAGTGTACAGGCAACTGTGGACTGTCTGCTGCTAAACCATCTTAATGACGCTCTTGGCCAGGGTGCAGCACTTAACCTACTATGCACAGGGCTCTGGGATCAGAACCCACACAATAAAATAAAAACAACTAAATAAGATGTGGCTTTTATTTAACTTTAAATTGAAGCTTTTGCAATTATGATTGAGACATTTTGTTCACAAAAATAAAATGCAAAGAGTTTTGTTATTAATGCCTTCAATTTTGTTATTAATATCAATTTAAATGGTTATTTGCTCTCATCTTACATGTGTATCTGTCTGTTGAATATATATTTAATCATTTGTTTATGTATTATAAATCTTATTATATAGAATATTTTGCTCTTTTAAATGTGTAATAATACTTGATAAAGCCTTTACTAGTGGAAACACTTTGATAAACTGAATGAGATTCTTAGATATCTTTATAATTAAATGTTTGCATTTTTAATACATTAGATTATAAAACTTTGGTATTGTTTACCCTCTGGTTATGCATAAGTGCCTGGGTCCTGAGCTTTGCTGTTAGAAATTTAAGACATGATTTATCTCATATAAGCAAGTCTTTGAAGATAATTCCATCTCAGCAAGCTAAACCACCATCAAGGAAACAAAACAAACAAAAACCATTAAATATTTTCTGAAGGGAAATCATAAAGAAAGGTATTAGGATGGCCTTGGTATCTTTCATATTGCCACTAGGTCAGCCATTAAAGGTACCACAAAATCACCTGTTTATGTGAATTAATAAAAATATAGTCAGAGCTGAAGAGCTGGCTCACTAGTTAAAAGCACTTAGTTATCTTGCAGAGAATCTATGGCATAGAGTTGAAACCTAATTCCAGGCTCCTACTTGATGGCTCACAACTATCTGAAACTCTAGTCCCAAGGGATCTGACACCTTCTTCTGACTTCTGCAAGCACCAGGCGCTCATGTGGTGCTAAGACATACATTTATGCAAAACACTGATACACATAAATAAAATAGAAAGAAAGGAAAGAACGGGAGGAAGGAAGGAAAGAAGGAAGGAAGGAAAGAAGGAAGGAAGGAGGGAAAAGGGGGAAAAAGGGAAAAGGGAGCAAAGGGAAAAAGGGAAGGGGAAGGGGGAAAGGAAAGGAAAAAGGAAGGAGGGAAATGTATCAATCTCTGTTTTCATTTCTCATTGTGGCCTTGGAAAACAAACAAGCTTATTAGGATTAAGGTACATCCATGCTGAGGGCTTAAGGCACTCTTCCTAAGAGTGAAGTGCATAGGATCTGCTGCTTCTTGGAAACCTCAAGACTTCCCTGTTGCATTGCATGAAATTATCAATCATCCATCCCAGCTTTGTTTAAATCCTGGAAGTGTGTAGGTGACTGATTTGGGGTATATAGATGCTATATGTGCTTTCTTTCTTTCTCTCGCTGTGTTACACTTGCTAGGATTTCTAGTTAACTAGAAATGGTTGTAGAAGACATTCTTGTTTCTTTCGCAGTCTTGGGGGAAATGCTCTAAAATTTTAATAAGAATTATATGTTTAATATTCTATTATCAGATAAGGACGTTCTTACTTTGCTAAAACCTACAAACAGGTGTTAAATTTTCCCAAAATTCTTTTTCCGCATTTACTGAAATGATAATGCTTTTTCTTTTCTTTTTAAAGATAAGAGTCATACTATATAGCCCAGGCTGTCTTTGAAATCTTGCTTTTGATGCCTTCATTTCCTGGGCACATTTTATTTTTTTAAATGTTAAACTACCCTCAGTTGTTAACAGTACTGCCCTTAGCCATAGCAGTATGTGGGTGCTATAGGAGAGTGGCTCTGCCTACTAGTAGGTTTTTCAGGCAATCTGTTGCTAATCTTAGATTTGGCAGGATGCCTTCTGAGTCTCCCAAAGCATAAAAGTATGGGAAGCTATCTGAAGCCATCTCCCACTCATATCCTTTCCTCTTGGGAGGCTTCCAATGTGCTCAGAATAGATTGGCGTGTAAAATATAAAAATACTTACTATGAGGCCTAGCCTTGGTCTCTCAGTGAAACAGTATCTCACAACTGTGGCTGTTGTTATCCTGCCTGTTTGGATGAACTATTTTCCTTTTGGATATATGGGGGAAAGACCCAAGAAGCTGGCACCTTTGACTTACTCTCTTTTGTTATTGATGTAAGTAATAAACTGCCTGAATCTAAAAACAGCTCATTGCATCTTTTACCATCTGTCTTAGTCTGACCTTGATCTCACTTTAGCTGCAGCTGTATATGTAGTTACCTCTCAGGAACTAAGGAATACAACCTACAACTGCTACAATAGCAATTGACAGCCAGCCTTCTGCCATCTGCACTTTGAGAGCTGTGCAGCTGAAGAAAATGCCTACCCAAGTTTATGTTCCCTTTGGGAAGAAAGGAAAAGGAGAGTGTACCCAACAGCAGTCACCCCAAATATAAAAATGTTCTGTCAGGCACAGTGTGTGTTGTCTTCCCAGGGTCTATAGCCATTCTGTTGCACCTGAGTGAGAGTCCTGATGGTTCCCTTCCAGTTGCCCTCAGGCTGCTATCACCAAAGCTCAAGCTCACAAGTGATGCCCAGCATTTATATGCCCCAGCCTGTCTACCCCTGGATTCTGACCTCAGTTATGATATGTTATATATTGCTGGGTCTTAAGTTTTGCAATATTCATGTCAAAACTGGTCTGGAATTTTCCTTCCTTGGTAAACATCTCTTGAAAGCTGCCAACAATGTTTCTGAGACCATAAATGATTAACTTTAAAAAACAACAACAAAATAATGCTTGATCTCTGCTCATATTCAGCGAAAGTTTTAAATACTTGAACCAGCATTTATAAGTGCAGTGATCTGAAGGAAGCCCATTTTGAAGAAAAGGCAGTAGAGAGGAAAGAGTAGGAGTGAGGTAGTGGGATAATGAGCAACTGTCTGTATCTCTTAGGACATCTCCCAACAATCCAGCAGAGGTTTTGCATGACTCGGGTTGCTGCTGTTTGTCCTAGGGGCTCTGCAGCAATGGAGGAGTGTCTTCTAAGTGTACAGTGTGAATTCAGTTATCAGTGTTGTCTTGTATAAAGTTCTCTATAGTCAGCAACTATCTGCTGTTTTGGTTTTACATCTTCTCCTTATGCTCTATGTTCTTAACACATAGTTTTGGACCTCAAGATAACATTTTAGGGTTATTCTAGGGTCAACAGTTTTTGCTTTAGATAATTAATACATTTCCTAAATTTGTAATTGCTTTATTCTATCAGATCTTTTAAATAATATATATCCATTTTAAGGGAATATCTGATGAGTTTTGGTAAATGTGAATCTCCATGTGACCTCTGCCACAATTGGGAAAGGGGATATTTTATCCTTTTCAGCCCCTTGTATCACTCTTCCTGATCTGGTACCTGAGCAACTGCTGATCTGCTTTTTCTCTTGACATCTTAATGTACCTTTTTAAAAATTCATATGATGGAATCATAGGTTAATTGTTAAATGTACCTTCTTTCACTCAACAAAATGTATTTAATATTTAAGATCTGTCCTTGTCTGTGTGGATACCAGTAGTATATTCCTTCAATTGTTGAGAAGTTCCCCGTAGTATGGTCTATCATAGTTTGTTTATTCAACCAACTCTCAAGAATATTTTCAATAATATTTACTAAATCTCATACACAAAATCAATATTTTTTGTTTGAGTGCCTGTTGCACATCATTTGAGATACAGCATGAACAAAATAATGTGTGCCTTCATGGAGTTTTAAAAGGATCTAAAAAACAAATAGTAGTAACTAAATTATATAATTATATGCATTAGTCCTTTATGGCTGCTCTAAGAAATTGCACAATTAATGACTTCAGATAACAGAAATGTGTTCTTTCTTAGTTATAAAAGCCAAAACCAGCCGGGCGTGGTGGCGCACGCCATTAATCCCAGCACTCGGGAGGCAGAGGCAGGCGGATTTCTGAGTTCGAGGCCAGCCTGGTCTACAGAGTGAGTTCCAGGACAGCCAAGGCTACACAGAGAAACCCTGTCTCGAAAAAACCAAAAAAAAAAAAAAAAAAAAAAACCAAAACCCTAAGTCAAGATGTGGTAAGTTGGTTCTTGCTGGATGCTGTGAGGGAGATGTGCCTCTTGTCTTTCCTGGGGCTTCTGGTGGGTGCTGAATACCCTTCTGTTCTGTGTTTTTGTTTTCTTTTTGAAGAGCATTTGTAACTAGATTTAGTGTCCATATTAGTTCAGTGTGGAAGTGGAAAAAACCCTTTAGGTTCTAGGGTCTATATAGATAATGTTATAGGGGCTTCTACAGAAACTCTCACCAACTGTTAAACAATGATAACAGAAAAGTAGACTAATTAAAGGCAAGAGTGCTGGAGATGCATGTTACAATAGATGCAACTCCAGTCATGTGGACAGGACAATCTAGTGAGAGACAGTGACAAAAGCAATGTGAGAAGTCAGCTGGTGAAAGATGTGAAGTCAAGAGAAGAGCAAGTCACAGGCACTGCCTGGGAATGGCTGGCACATTAAAAGGCAGTGAGGAATCATGTGGCTGAAGCCTGCCAGTGGAAGACTATAAGAATTCAAGATTGATGATTGACTGGTTTGAAACAGGGTCTCACTGTGTACTCCTTCTGTCCTGGAACCTGGTTTGTTGACCAGGCCAACCTTAAACTTGGAGATCCATTTGCCTCTGCCACCCAATGCTGGGATTAGAATTTAAAAGTGTTATTTATTATTTATTTTATATGTATGAGTGTTTTGCCTGCATATTTTTGCACACCACTTGCATGCCTGGTGCTCTCAGGAGCCAGAAGATCATCTGGAACTGAAGTTACAGTCAGCTGTGAGCTAGGAGCAAAACCCAGGTCTCTGCAAGAGCAACAAGTGTTCTAACTACTGAGTCATTTCTCCAGGTCCATGGATCCGGGATTATATGCTTAAGAACATGGACAGCTTTTGCAAGGTTGTAAACCATAGAATAATAAAACCTGTAATAACATTAAAAGAACCCATTTTAAGCCATTTGGGAGCAGGATAATACAGGGAGAGTGGCAAGTTAAACTAGATGTATGCCGGTGGTAAAAGTGGTTGGGACTCAACAGGCTGCTGAGTAGACACACCATAAGCATATACTTCAAAGAATACTGCCACAGGATTCTTCTAGAGCCCAGCTGAAGAATTGCTACTATCTGTACCCACAGAGCCCTGCTGGTCTCTCCCAGGTACTTGGTTCCTCCAAAAGCACCCACTCTCCTCACTTCTAGCACCTACTGTTCATCTGGGTTACCTGTTTTTGCTGCTGTCATTGTTGTTTATGTAATGGAACCATATACCCTATGTACTTACTCCACTGTGTTCTGTCCCATCCACCACTGGGGTGAGAGTTCAGAGATTTCATCTATTATTACATATGACAATCTTTTGCTTGTTCTCATTGCTAAATAGTATTGCCTTTTGTGAGTAGGCTTATTATTTAATCATCTATTTTACTATTGATGCACATTTAGAGATTGAGCTACTACAAAGAAGTATATAAAGTGTGGTGTCATTGCTTGGTCACAACCAATGTGAATATTCAACATTAGTGGATATTGCTCAAAGTCTTTCCAAGTTGCCAGTGCTTGAAGAGAGCTTAGTTCTGGATATGTTTTGGATATAAAACTCTTAATAGCATACTAGCCCTGAT
The DNA here is from genome assembly GCF_978045245.1 of Mus caroli. NCBI lineage: Eukaryota > Metazoa > Chordata > Mammalia > Rodentia > Muridae > Mus > Mus caroli. The sequence goes on along the minus strand of NW_028227266.1, from coordinate 122,589,512 downwards.
TCACAGATGATGGACAAGAGAACCCAAGGGTTGACTCGAGATGTTTGCAGCTGTGCCACTGCTGGTAAGGCTCATTATCAGCTGTATTAGAAGCAGGGATTTGGGCATATCAGTGAAAAGAAGACAAAAGCAGGATTCTGTCTTATCTGGCTGCCTAGTAGGGGTATCAACAAAGGGGTAAACATCCAGGTCCCAGCCTCAGGAGATTGGTCTGGATTGGTAATGAAGCAATAAGAGTATCAGTGGAAGACATTTTAAGCCCTGGCAGAGGAAAATCCACCAAGGAAGTAAGTATAGATGAGAACATGGGATGCCCTATCACCATGACATCTGAGAGAAATGAATCAACAATGATACTAAGCAGCAGAAGCCTGTAAGATCACAGGGAGATCTAGAGTGTTCTTAGAAGCAGACTCAGCAAAGTACATCAGGAAGCAGAGATTTATCTGTGTCAGACACGTCAAGGAGAGGACTACAAGATGACATTTTCAGCTAGATACGTGAAGCAGGCAGGGCATTGCTTGAGACCATACTAGTTTTGCTATCATCCTTTTCTGGTGAGAGTTGGTCTGAATAACTAGAAGTATTAAGAAGAGAGACAGGGCTGCCACTAGGGACATGATGAGAATGTAGCTTTCTAAGCAAAGCCGTGAAGGAAGTAAGGGAGCGCACCATGGGGTGTCTGTGGGGAGAACACAGTAGTGTAGAGATGAAGAACTGATGGAACAGCAGGTGGCATGCAGTGCCTGGAACCTTGAACAGAAAAAATAGTGGGAAAGTTGGTCACAAAAACAATGAGGGGTCAGGTCACATGGTCCTCAAATGTCACTCCAAGCATGTTGTCTTTTGTGCTGAAGTGGGGAAACTACTCAGAGGTTTAGGACCAAAGATTTTGACTTAATTTGATAAGCTTCAACATCATGATTAACAGAGGTATGTCACATGCTTACCCTTTAATCTCCAGAACACTGCATTCTGTTACCCTCAGATGACATCAACATTTTGCTGGAAGTCTAAACCAAAGCAGAAGACTAGAAAACAAAATGGACAGTGTTTACAGGTGATACGATTGTTAGATATGTCTGTGCATGTTGAAAACAGCACTCTGCGGGATTATGAAAAGAAGGCTTCTGGAGCCTACTGCACATGGTGAAAATGTTCATTTATAAGAAAAATACAACAATGTAATTTAATTGGCCCTTACAGCTTCAAGTTCTATATAGTAACAGTTGACACAAACTGAAAGAAGTCCTCAGTCATTGTAGATGATATTACAGTTTTCTCTGTGACTGATAGATCAAGCCAACAAAAGACTCAGAGAGTAGAACATAGCAAGTGAGTGAAGTAGCATGCTGATGCAGTAAATGCAGCATGCATATCCCTCTTCACACTGGGCCCTGCCTTTTTCTTAAGCACAGAATTGGTATGTTATGAAAATCACCCAGCCTTATACTGTTCCATGTCTCAAAGCCCAATGGGCTTTAAAACAGACTGGCTTTTAGAAAATACCCAAATGTTGTATCCAGAGTACTCAAACTGCACAGGATATAGCAGCATACAGCTACAGCATGTTTGGACAGTAAAGAAAATAAAACATGGAAAAAATATGATGTCACTAAAAAGTTACATCTATGCAAATCAAAAGAATATCTTTTTTAGAATATGTAGGAAGGTGTAGAAGTTCCTTGCCTTGTTCTATGACCAAATACCTGACAAAACAAAACACTTAAGGGAAAGAGAGCTTATTTTGGGTATAGTCTGTCTTGGTGGGAAAAGCCTGCTGACAGCAGTGTGAAGCCTGATTTCCACTGTAGTCAGGAAGCAGAGAGTAGCAAGTGGGGCCAGAGTGTAAAACTTTGAAGTCTGACCTTAGTGGTCCTCTTCTCCAAAAAGGCTCCACTTCCTAAAGGTTCAACAAGCCTTCCAAAGCAGCAGTACTAACTGAGGACCAACTGTTCAAACACATGAATCCTTGGAACAGTTCACATTCAAACCACAACAGAATAATAGAATCATGAAGAGTATTTTATAATTATCAAATCTATACTTTGAAAATGTGGATTGTCTCTGAAGGAGAGAGGGAAGTGAACAGAGTGCACTCCTCAACCCTGCAGCTTTTGTATTTTGTTACCTGGGTGGGAACTATGTGGACACTTGCTTAGTTAAGCACAACACAAACATACTGCAGAAATGAAAACAAAACACATCAGCAAAAATGCTACTTGGGTAGGTTGTATATTAAGAAGTGGAAACAAAAATCAGAAATTGTGAAAGAGTGCCAGTGTTTGTAATACTGCAAGAAGTGGATTTATCAAAAATGCTCTTAGTTTTAAAGTTATTTCCAGGTGATGTGTCATCCCAGGAAGCAGGGAAAGTTTTGGGCTCCTTGGATGCATGAGAAGAAATTTGTGTGGCATATACATATATAGCAAAATTATCCTCAACATACCTGGGAATGGTGGTGCATATTCCCAGCACTCCTGTGTTGGTATTATTTTTTTGGTTTTGTTTTGTTTTGTTTTAGATATTTTATTGGATTCCACCTGAATCCCTTCCAACTCCCCAACACTAGGTAGGAAAGAAAGGTTTGAGGGAAAAGGGGGTGCAAACCACTATAGGCTACTTCCTGCTGATTAGGGGTGTTGGCTTCCTTGAGGCAAGTCCAATCTTTGTTGTCGGAAGTCTGACAAACCCGCAATCTAGCAATAACAAACACAGCAGAAGCCACAGCAACAGGCAGGGCAGCAGCCATCACACCCTCTCAGGGCTTTTTCCATTTTAACCCTCTCTAGAGTCCCTAGAATTAAACTATCTGCAGCTGGCAAAAATCATGCCCCTGCTAATGCATGAGGCAAATCATAATCACCTGCTGTGAAGCAGCCTCTTATCCCACACCTGGGATTAATATATATTCACATGATATAACTGAGTTTTTTAAGAAGCCAAAGTTCTCACTGCACTCCTGGGATATGTAATCCATTCCATCCCCCCATCCCCTGTTACTTGATCTGAACTTATTTTACAGAAAAAAAAAATTTTTTTTTTTGAGATAGGGTTTCTTCATGTAGCCCTGGCTGCCCTGGCACTCACTCTGAAGACCAAGATGGGCGCAAATTCGATGAAGACCACTGTCTCTGCCTCCCAAGTGCTGGGATTAAAGGTGTGCACCACCACCACCCAGCCACAGAAGAATTTTTAAAAGTAGGAAAATCAGAAGTTGACAATAAATGATGGCAATGATGTCACTGGGAGAATGGAAAATGGATGAGGAATCCAGCAAAGAAGTACTGATAGAACTCTGGCTCCCTGAAAAAGGCAGTATACACCAGCTGTCATGGCAAGCTTTAGATGCCAGGTACTCCACATAACCCTGTCAACCACGTCTTTTCCCCTTGAGACAAGCATCTGTGGATTTGGGATGTTGAGGTATTATTATTATTATTAGACAGGACTTTGCTATTTAATCCAATTTGGACATGAACTCTTGATTCTCCTACCTCAGCTTCCTGAGTGCTGGGATAATCAGTGTACCATCACACCTGGCTTGCTTTAATCTTTCCAAAGTCTCACAAATGATTCTGATGTGCAGTCAAGTATAAAATCCAGTATGCCCAGCTATGATGCCTATGAACCACAAAAATGGCCAGCATCACACAATCAGGGTGCAGAAGCAGCACACGTAACCAGAAGCTCTGCAATTGGACTTAAGACCTGCCCAAAAAGAGAGAAAGCATGCCTGGTACTAGAAACCTAGCCAACCACCCAAGGATAGTGAAATCATAAATCTTGTAAGATAACCTACAACCAGCACTTTACTAAAACAGCATAATCCCTAACTACATTATAAATGTTTTTCCACATACTCACACATAAGTGTAGTTCTCACCCTCGTCAAAGAGGCTGCAACCCTACACAACTACAGACAATTAAAAATACCAAGAGTGGGAAGGAGAGTCTTCCCCAGGGATAAGCACACAGAATGGTGATCCAGTACTAGACGGTCAGCCTTGACAATGTACTACAAGTAACATTCTACAGACTAAGGCTGTATTTAAGAATGTATATGTGTGTGCATATTTATTTGTGTGTACATGTGCATATGTGTGTATAACAATAATGAAAAAGGCTATGAATTTGAAAGAGCAAGGAGGGGTGTATATGTGAGGGCTTGAAGGGAGGAGGAAAGGTGAAAATTATGTAATTTTATTATAGTCTCAAAAAATAAAGAAGTTTTAAGATATCAACATGTCTACAAAACTCCTGGGATTCTATAAGGTGGGTCTGAGAGTCTGCATGTCTCACAAGTTCTCCCCCATGACACTCTTTAACAGACCACATTTTGAGGATCCAGATGTGAAAGAAATTGAATATACTTTGAACCTTGAGCTTGTGAAACAAAGCATATGTATTTCCTGGCAATGTGGGACTCAGAACTTCTGCTGTTGTGAGATGAGAGAACAAACACAAAACAGCCCAGCAGGACACAGTGAGATTCCTTAGGGGTCACTAGTAGAGACAGCATGGCCCCAGCCACATTTGACCCTGGGAAATGTTTCCACAGTGTTCCAGCTGTTTTCCCCACCGGATTATGCCTTCTAGTGAGTCTTGATTCTTGTTCCCATCAAAAATATTTGAGGTGAAGGAATAAATTTAGCCAAGACTAACAAAATCTCTAAGGCGTCACCACTGTTCTCTGGGTCCTCTGTTTCCATAACACGTGGCTGGGTCTTGCTTAACCTACCGCGATCAGCTGAGTGGTCATGGTGAGAAGCCAGAGTGTTTTCTAAATAAGCTTATTTCTGCATCTGTTTGAACTGACCTGAAAAATGTATTTGTTCCATTTGGGCCTTTCTGAGAAAACAATGTCCACTTTGTGTTGTGTACACCACCTAAGTATTTCAGATTCCACAAGCATCAATTCACAGAAAACCATCCAGGTCACTTACGCTCTCGACCCCGTTGTCTTTTGGAAATGGGTATATAGACAAAGGGACACACTCTGCTGAATTTATCTCAGCTGAAGTCATCAGAAGCCCTGAATTTCTATCATTATGTTAATAAAAATTGACATTTATTATAGCATTTCCCCAGTTTGGGTTTTTGGTTTGGTTTGGTTTGTTTGTTTGTTTTAAGATTAAGGCCTCTTTGCTTTCAAACCTTACCTACACTTGTTTGATTTTCTTTTCAGTCTCAGCAGAAACAGGGCAAGAAACAGCCCAAGCCTTAGCTGTCATCCCAGACCCAGTTCTGTGATCACCACATTGTCTTCATTTCTGGCCAGCAGTTTTTTTGGTTTGGTTTGGTTTGGTTTTTTGGTGTGTTTTTTGTTTGTTTGTTTGTTTGTTTTTTGCTGTCATGGGGGCTGTCTGCCTCTTGTTAAATTTGTTACATAATCTAAAGTGCTTGGAAGTAAGTGTTCAGTGAAGAGTCAAAATTTGAAAGGTGCAAAATGTAGACCTTTCGAAAAAAGTAATATACTTTTCAAAAAGCATGCATTTTCCCTGAAATTCCATCAATAACATACAACTATTATATAAATGAATTCTATCTATCCTATCACTGTGTGTTCAAATATATATGCTATAAAGATTAAGCTAAGCAATTCTCTGCAAGTAACTAGAGAAAAATCTAGAAAGAACAAAATGATCTCACAATGAAATAATCAAATTCTAATCTGGCCTCAAACTTGGAATGCACTTCATTCCTCTGCCTCACAGAAGGCTGGGTCTACAGGCATTCCATCACTCAACCTCTTTTTGTATTTTGTACTGGTAATGAATTTTTTAACAACGTTTTTCCTTCACCAGACTATGTAACAATATAAGCAACTTCAACTCTAAAGCAAATATGGGAGTATTATTATACAAACACATATACATAAATTAATGTTTACCTGTGTACATTAACACTTGGCAAGTTAAGCACCACATGGAAATGCAATGTACACAAGTCATGGTAGTGGGCTACTGCTGGTCACAAGATCAAAATCTTGGAGACTTTAGGACTCTGGGCAGTTTCTGAAAAGGGTACCTAGTATGAGACACCTGTCCCTGGAATTACAGAAGCAGGAGAACCTATTTAAAATTGTTAGTATTTATCTTAAAACACATGCAAAAAAAACACTAGCTTCATATGCAAGGTAGTATCATAAATCTTCATTTTTTACTTTAAAAAAATAATATGTATGTGTATGTTCCTGAGTGGTAGGAGCCCTCAGAAATCAGAAGAGTGTCATATCCCCTGTTAAAGGAACTGTTACAGACAGTTGTGAACCACCATGTGGGTTTTGGGAATTGATCCAGGCCCTCTGCAAGAGTAATAAGTGAACTTGACCACTGAGCCAGCTCTTAATGCCCCAAGCCCTGCAGAGCTGCTTTTGTTTTGAAAAGTGTGTTATGCACCCTTCTGGACTGTGCCTGATATTATGTTCTATTCATCCTCAGAAGGTAGATTTTCCACCTGCAGCAAAAGGCTGAGTATTTTTATACTTAAACTGTTTTCTAGAACCCAGGTATTCAAGGTCAAATTCCTCAGAACTCAATTATAAAAACCCTCAAAGCTTTGCAAACAAAGCTAAGGAGTTTGGACTTTATCTGTGGGGAACTGAAAGCCCTAGATGGTAGTTAGGTAACAATGGAAATCACCAGAATGAGCAAATGATTGAAAGCTATGTCACCATCATAAGTGATAGGGCAAGAATATAGAATTCTGGACACACTTAGTGGCCCATTACCCATGTACTCAGTCAGGCCCTGTCCCCTTCTTCTTTTCCAAAACATGGATAACAGGGACTGCAGGCCTTTGTGTCCTGATTGTGAAGGTACAATCTGAAGAAAGGGTTCTTCCATAAACCAGAGTAGGCTCCCCTGAGCACTAAAACTTATCTGAAAACTGCTATTGGGGCTCCAAACACGCCAAAGAGAAACACCTCAAAGAACTGAGCTTGCTCTACTGACCAATCCTCTGTACATGGGACATGTTTAGGAATTTTGAGAACTTGTTTTTATTAAATACATTTATTATTGAGGACTAAGTGATTGTATAAATTGTCTAAATAGAATCATTTATTGCTCTTTACTATTAGCTAAGCTCTTTAGGCTACCTCTATCATTTCACATGCATGGTGAGAATGCCAGCCCCAGTGATAACACGTTGGAAGCTCAAAATGGCCTAAAGTTGAGGTGTTCACTCCACAGAAACTAACAAACATATGAGAGGTTGGTTTTTTTTCTGCAGAAAGTGCATAAACATGTTAGTCCACCATCAGTGTCCACACACTACATTACTCTCTCCAAAGTCCCTACCACCACAGTCTTTGTGACTGGAGCAGCCCGTCACTCAGTGGAGCTTGTCAGGTTAGAGTTACAGGATGGCATAGTGAGCTGACAATTTGTTTATGCTACATACACCACAGAGAACAGAGAGACAGATTCTCACAAGAGAACAGAGAGATTTCTCACACTCTGGACCTTACATATTGGGCTGGCTTCACAAGGCAGGTAAGACCAGATACTGGTCTGGTTCCTGGAGTAGGGAATAAAAAGTCACTGCCTTAATAAAAAAATCACTGCCTTAATCAAATCAACAAATTCTCCATGTCAATTCATATTTCTGGTGACTGGTAACTTCTGAGTATTTTTCTGAGGTGTCCAGTTTCCAAATGTCACTGTGTAGCCAACAACCCTGTAGAAAAGCCGATTTATGATACCAAAAACATATGAGTACAGAGCTGGAAGCAACAAACTATTGTCCAAAGTATTCACCACCATGCTTACAGGCAGACCCTATACCAAGTCTGCTGGGGATGGTAGGACGGCTCATTTGGTAAACAGTCTGCATATAGGCATGAATATCTGAGGTTCAATCTCCAGCCCCCACATAAAAAGCCGGAGACAGTGGCACCTGACTATTTCTCAAAATACTGAGAGGAAGGGGAATTTGGAAACAGAAGGGTCCTTGCAGTGCATTGAGCAGCCAGCCTAGCAGAATCAGTGAGATCCAGGATCAGTGACAGGGCCTCAGGAGGTGGTAACCTTATCTGTTTATTGCTGAAACTTGCTTTGCTAAGGAGTTGAACTCTCACAAACCCCCATGACCTTGGGGTCAATAAAGAAGAGGTTGGGCTTTTGTTGTTATTGTTGGTTTGTGGATTGGTTTGGTTGTTTTGTTTTCCTTTGCTTTGTTTGTTTTGTCTGTGTAGTCCTGACTGTCCTGGACCCAAGTATGCAAACCAGGCTGTCTTTGAACTCACAGAGATCCTCCTGCCTCTCAACTTCTAGAATTAAAGGCCACTACTCCTGGCAGGAAAAGGTTGTTTAAAATAAGACAAGAAAAAAACAAAAAGACCATGAAGAGACCTTTTTTCTAAAAAAATTAAAAGTTAATAGATTTGTTTGGTGTGTGTGTGTGTGTGTGTGTGTGTGTGTGCTATGTATGCACACAGAAATGCATATAGGGACCCTTCAAAACCAAAAGAAGGCATCAGATCTCCTAGAGCTGAAGTTATAGGTATGGTGAGCTAACAATGTGAGTGCTAGAAACTGAACTCTGATCCTCCAGTCTATGTGGATTGTTTGAAATATGGTCTCCTATAATAGGCTGGTCTTGAACTTGCTACGTAGCTGGAGATGACCTTGAACTCTTTTTTGTTTGTTTGTTTGTTTTTGTTTTTCAAGGCAGGGTTTCTCTGTGTAGCCCTGGCTGTCCTGGAACTCACTGTGGAGCCCAGCCTGGCCTCGAACTCAGAAATCCGCCTGCCTCTGCCTCCCGAGTGCTGGGATTACAGATCTACACCACCATACACACCCAGTTACTAGAAAGCTAGGAACTGAGCACAGGGTCTCATGCATGTTAGGCAAGCACTCTACCCACTGAACTACATACCTCTCCTACCCAAACTCTACTTTCTTGAAGTTAAGAATTCTCTTCATTAGAAGATACTTAGGATGTGAAACTTGGTATATAAAGCAGACATAGGGCCCATAGCCAGAGCAGGGATACAAATGCAGATCAGTAGAAAAAGAAACCCAGGAAAAACTGACCAAAGGATTAGGCAGAAATTTCAGATGGTAGCCAACTTGTCAGTTGTCAGGGAAGTCAAAGGGTAAATTGAACCATCAGCACAAATTCACAAATCTAGACAGAACTTTAAAAACAGAATGGCAGTGCCAGCAAGATGGTAAGACCACTTGCTCTGACCTCTGACCTCCACTCATGCCATGGCACCTGGTTCCAATGAATGCTTGTTTTTGTTTTGTTTTGTTAAAATAAAAAACAGTCTGTGGAATGACAGTAAAGATGCAGAGCAGCTGGGATTAATGAGAATGTGAACTGATATTTTTTGATGCCGCACATAGTCCCAAAGTTCCTAATAGTCCATCTACCTGCCATGTTAGAATGTTCACTTTGGTTCTATTCATAGTAGCCACAAACTGGACAACACAAATATCCACCAACAAGCCTGGGACTACACATGGGAGGATGCAGGAAATATATATATATTTAATATATATATATACACACATATATATATATATATATATATATATATATAAGCTTAAGAATCTAGAGTTCCTTCCACTGTGTTGTGACTTTGCTTTTTTTACTGTTTTAAGGTTATAAGTCCTAGTATAGGTTGGGGCAGATTTTTTTCTATTACAGATGAAACAGGGTCAAAGATGTTAAATGGCTTGCCAAGTCACAGAATTTAGTCTGTGGTGGAATATAGACACAAACAACAGATCCTACATCACTGTACCAAACTTTACTGAGTTAGGTTCATTTATATCTTCTTGTTGGACTGGCAAAAACATGAGAAATCTTGGGTTTCCACCTGGCCCAGGGAAGAGAATCTCTAACTCCCATTGGCCTCAAGGCAGCTGTTCAAAACCTGATTCTGCCCACACTACAGGTGCAGGCAAGGGCCGGTAGTTGAAGACCCTTAGGTCTCCCGTGTGTGTTAGGATCAAACTCAGAGTCTCAGAAGTGCTAGGGGAGTGCTCTGCCGCTGAATCTCCACACCCACCCTCTCTGTGCAAAAGTCATCTCTCCTCTGGGAAGTCCTGCATCCCTGTCTGTCTCTAGGACTTGTCTCTCTCTGCTTTACCTAAATTGCCCCTGCATCACTCACTGACTTAGGTGAACTAGGTGGTATGAATTAAATGAAATTACCCCAGTGGGTCAAAAGAAGTTAAGAACAAGTCACCCCGTGGTATTTAAATGTTCCCGCCACCTGAATGTGAGCCCTGGAAGGGTGGGGTTGCTGTGTTTTCCCGCAGCACAGCAGTGCCAGGCATATAGTATTGTCATCGATTAATCAGTAAGAAGTTGAGGAAACATGATCCTTTCCCCGAGCTCTGAAGTCCACACACAGGGCCAAGGAGGGGCGCCTTCCCCGCCGAGGCTAGGCAGGGTGGGGCTCACCGTTCCCCACTTACCGGCCTCGCCCCTCGCGCGCGTTAATGAGATTAGCAATTAAAAGGCGGGCGAGCGGCGGCCAGAGACCAGGCCCTGACGAGGAGCAGCGAGCGCAGGACATGGAGAAAGCACGGCCTCAATGGGGCAATCCGCTGCAGTTCGTGTTCGCCTGTATCTCCTACGCCGTGGGTTTGGGCAACGTGTGGCGCTTCCCGTACCTGTGCCAGATGTACGGCGGAGGTGAGTGTGCACAAGCGGACCCGTCGGGTGCCTGGACACCAAGCGGCGGTGGCATTCGGTCCCGCGAGCCTCAGCTCGGGGTGGCGTTCTGTCCCGAACACCCGAGCTCGGCAAAGTGTTTGGTCCCATGCGCTTCAAGAGCGGGTGGCCCCTATAACAGAGAACGCCGCGGCACGGGGACTTTCGCCCTAAGAAACTGACCCTCGCGGTCCTGAGTCCGAACTGTGGTTCCAGCAGGTGCAGGGCAGCGCCGGCCGGGAACCTGCTGTCCCGGAAGGATAGGTGCGTTGCCCGACAACAGAGGTGTAAAAGAGAACACTAAATTGTTTATCAGGAACTTGTCATGCAACTTGCAGTTCCGAAATTTAAGTTCCCGACCGCAAGTTGAAACTCAAGTCAAACGGATCGTGAGCGATTTCTTTTACTTTTTCTTAATAAAAAGGATTGGTTTGTGGATGTGAAGACTTAGTTTGGGCTTGGAATCACAGGAGGGAAAAACAAATAATTCCGTGCCCAGAGAATTAGTTTCTTGGTTCTGTTGTTTTGTTTTTATAAATGTTTCCTCAGACCTAGGGGAGAAACTGGGGGTGAGGGGTGGGACAGACACCTCACCCTGCAGAGAACTCTGGGACTGGGACTTTCCGAAGTCCAAGTACCATTCTGGGGTCAGTATGGCATGAAGGAACTAAGTCTCAACATAAAAACGTTCCACTTCAATTCCATTTTCTAAAACCTCATCTAAAGGAAAACGCAGCATACGGACAGAGATAGAAAATAACATGGCTACCGTCTTAAATAAGATCAAAATGTGAGAAACTTGCTAAGCCCTTCAGAAAAAAAAAATATTGGTTCAGTAAGTTGTGGAACATCCACCCAGTGACACCCTTGGCAATCATAAAGGTAAAGTTTTAATAAAATTTTATCTTAATAGTGTTATCATGTGATAAGTGGAGGCAGGTGAAGTCATATTCAAAACTGTATAACATTTTTAAGCACTTGTGCTTAAAAACCATTCAAAGAAAAGGAGAATGAAAAAATTTTTAAAGTGTTATCAATAGTTTTCTGGGTGGCTCTTATTTACCTAACAGCATGTTTGTGTATACATGGGAGGAGAGATCTAATAGCATGTGTATGTGTATGGGGGGAGAGAAAGCTAATCAGCACATTAGTTCTCGATATCAGGACAGTGAAAAATATTAATGTATTACAGAATTTAACTTGTTTAAGAAAATCTAACCCTTCCTCCTCCTGTCACTCCAGCCAGATCAAAATCAATTCAATAAAAGGTTACTCTATAGATTTGAAGAAGGAAACAGTGCATTCTTAATTCTCTGGTTTATTTTAATTTGAGGGCATATGCTATCACATGCTCCTAGTGTTTCATAACTGACTTTAGAAAGAATTATTTGTCAGAGGCAGATTTTCACATCTTTGTGTGCTCAGTACATCTGTCTCAATACCTTCTTTATCCTGAGTCCATAGCTCCCAACACCAGGCCAAGTAAACCACACTGTCACATGACTGCTTAATTCCTTGTTTATCATGGCACCATCACCTGAACAGGCTTCAGGTAGCACAAGGGAGGCTAAATGGTTTTGAAGTTGAATATCTACAAGGAGACCTTCAAGATAATTGGAAGAAGAAACCAAAGGAAATCTTGGGCTTGGTACAGTTGTGTAGCTGGACAGACAGGACTTGGAACTGAGGGTAGAATAGCTGAGAGGGGGTACTTGCAAGTTAGACAGCAAATGTGTCCAAAACAAAAACTAAATTGTCCCGGCACAGTAGATATTTGGCCTTCTCTTAGTTGGTATTTCCACTTCTTTCTATGAAGTTCATCTCAGCCCAGTTCCTAGCTCTTGCCTGCTTCATCTACCCACAGGTTAGATGTCCGACTACCCACAGGTAGCTCCTCCCTGCCTGCCGTGTGCTGCTCTTTACTTGGAGAACTTGCACGCTCCCCTCCCCTGCTGCTCTCTGTGACTCTCCTTACCTGTGAAGTCAAGTGAGCACCTGGTCACAAACACTGGGAGCTTTAGAATTTTTCTCTCACCCTGCTCATCCAGTCCTCCAGTGAAGTCAGAAGAAGCACCCCCATAAAACCTTACTGAGTGAATAAGCAAGACCTTCAGTGGAAAGCTATAAACTCAGGCTGGGAAGATGGCTCAGTGGATAAAGCTGTTGCAGTGTAACCATGAGGATCAAAGTTTGGATACCCAGAACCAGCCCAGGTAAACATCTGGCAGATGTAAGAGTCTACACACAGAAAGCAGAGTCAAAATCCTTAGAACAAGCTGGGTAGGGTAGACTACCCATCAGCAAACTCTGAGTTCAACTGAGAGGCCTTACTTCAGTAAATAAAGTGGAGACTGAAAAAACAAGATGTCCACCATCAAACTTAGACTCCCACTAATACATGTGCACACATGAACACACACAGAGTCAACAATGAGGGATGCTGGTGGGGATGGGTCCACTCACTCTGGACCCATAGTAACAACAAGTTATTAATGTCACCCCAAACCTAGGTGATCTGAAATCATTCTTAGCTTCCATAGAGCTACAAGAGAAAAACTCTAGACTCTAGAGCAGTGAGCATTTTGTTGATAAACTGCCAAATACCTCGCAGAATCAAACAGATTAGGATCCTTTCTGAGGGTTTCTGTTGTGACTGCTCCCTTCAGCCAGCCCTGAACAAAGAAGGTCAGTTCTGAAGATTATGTCCCAGGTGTCACCCTTCTCTGCACAGCTCCACCTCCCACCCCAACTCCTGCACCAAAGACAAAACACAAAACCAAAATGGATGGTGAGGAATTTTACAAAATCCCCTCTTCAAAAAAGTCAGCAGACCAAAGTCTAAGATGTTAATTCCTTCTGGGATGCAAATGTGCTGAATACATACAATGTGAGAAAACATACACCCACCAGCAGCTTATATAAATGTGTGTGTGTGTGTGTGTGTGTGTGTGTGTGTGTGTGTGTGTTATTCAGATGCATGTAAAATGCATGGAAGAAAGAAAGAACAGTTGTGTGGCTGTAGAAAAGATGGATGATGGGTTTCCACCTTCTTGTTATTTTCTAGATGATGTAGGGGGAAATTAGGGATCTGACTCTTTAGAGGGCAATGTTATTCTCAAGAGTTAGTGCTCCATTCCTCTTCAAAACCCTCATTTCCCTCTGGAACAGGAAGTGAGTTCTTTTAGTCCCCTTAATTCTGCTAATCCTAATTGCTCAAAATGTTACATCTCGAATGGATTACCCTCAGAGTTCTGAGATCTGACATTTTTTAAACAAATCTATTGAGACTAATACTGCCAGTCTACAGACCATACTGTGGAAGAAGGGTCAGGGTTGTTCAAATGTCCCCATTATATCTGCTGCTGGGGCTTGGCCTGTCATACTGAATCCCAAGTCATAGCATTTGCTTTTCCATCCTGGTATAAATGTTCCCACTGTAGCTGGCTCCAGAATGCCACATACTCTCAGGGTGCAAGCCTGGAAAGAGGTGAGGACTGCTAGCGGGTGAGCAGCTCTGGGAGGGCCTGTACACCACTGGAGTCAGGTGCTGTGGTAACCACAGCTCAAACCAACATCCAGCCTGGGCCTGGTACATACCAAAGTGTCCAGGAATGGACAGGAAATTGCCCTAAAATGTTCACTTAGGGTGTGTGCATGCATATTCAGGCTATGTCTTGTGCTGTTTCTATAGTTCTGGGAGGAATAGAACCTAAGTGTCAGAGGTCAGGCATTAAGCCTCTAGTTAGCACATATAATTTCCAAAATGAGCCTCTAGGTGCTAAGCCCTACGTTATGATCTGGGCCATAGAGGACCCTCAGCTGTTCTTGCCCAGTGTCTCCAGCATCAGTGACAACTTATTACACTGGGCTTCTGGCATGTCAGTCAGTCATGCTGTAGAGCATGTTCTACAGATGGTCAAGTCAGTCTTCAGAGCACTCCTAGGGTTGGCCCTGTTTGTTACAGATGGAAAACATACCCAGAAAAGCATAGGTAACTTCAGGAGGAGTCACAACCCCTGTCTCCAAGTAGGACTCGTTCTGCAGAACTCTATGGCTTCTGTAAAAAGGCAAGACTTCCTTTTGTGGTACTCTCACATGGGGCTTCAGATGAACATTGGAGGGAGTCTGGCCAAGAGTTTGGGTGTCTTCTGGGTTCTCTTTTTAAGGGTTCCATATCCCTTTTGTTCCAGCCCCTTTCCTTTCCTGCTTTTCTCTGAGTACACACTACAATCAATGTCTGTTGTCCTCCCTCTACTCTGTGTACTTAAACGTCCTCATCCTCCCCTGGAAACCTTTTCCTTCCCTAATCAAAAATTCCCATGCAGCCCTCCTAGGCACCTAGGCTAAGCCATCCCTCCTCTGTGGTGACAGCTCTCACCTATGATGGAGTGGATAAATGAAAAGGCTCAGAGTCCATGTATTGGTAGAGAAGCCTCCATTCACCTTCTTGATAGAATCATTAGTAACTGTAAAAAAAAAAAATACATATGCATGTGTTCCCAGTGTCCTACCCATAGAAGTCCTGACTGAGTTGGTCTAGATTTGAACCTAGAGAGTTTTAAAACCTCTATATGTGATTCTTTGCAGCCTGTAATCACTGTCGTATATTTTGTTCTAAGCAATGAGGGTCATTCCATAAACATTCATTGATTAACAGCCACAAGGTAGGACTTATATTGTGGGGGAGCTAGCAGAGATAAAGACTACACTGGAGCAAGAAGGGGCAAATGTATAAGCATCCTGCACAGAGCAAATGGAGCTGTTTACTGAAAAAGACTGAAGGCAGACTTGACATACGGGGGAGTCTAGGAAGCCTCTAGCAATGACATCATTGCATGAGCACATCAGATAGGGTTGAGGGTAAAATACTCCAAGCTAAGTAAACTATGCAAAAGGCACAGAGGCATACTTTTGAGGGGAATGGCCAGAAACTCTGGGTGACTGTGATACATGAAGCAGAGACCTAGGCAATGGTAGGAGAGGTGAGAGGAGGTGAAGAAGCAGCCAGTATGTCCTCAAGGACCTTGGGTCACAACCTGAAGATCTTCACTTTTTACTCTTTTGGGCAAAGCCAGAGCTAAGCGGGAGAGAGGCATGGTCATCACTATGAAGCCCAGCAGGATGGTGGCCAGGGATATACTGGGTAGTGGGTGAAGGGAGGGTGTTACCAGACAGCTCTAGAGAAAGGACTAGAAGAGGAATTCTGGAAGCTTTAGATCCAGGTGGTCAGGTAGAATAAGAAAGTTTCTGTTTTCCTCACCTGTGCTTCTGCTCTTTGTTTCTAAAACACAGACCTGATTCCACCCCCAGTGGGAACTTCTAGAATAAAGTGAGATGGGTGAAGAAAGAGAATAAAGGAGTAGGATGGGGTCCTGCATTGAGCAGAACAGTGGATCTTCAAGTGGTCCCCAGCACAGCAAGCTGCAGGGTACTCTAGGATGTGCTTCTTAGATAAAGAAAGGGCAATGCCTCAGGAAGGAGATGGGCTGAATGGATTCTTACAGGCTCACTCTGGGCTTTGTAGAGGTCAAAGGTATTTAAATGGAGGGAGACCAAGAGTCTGGGAACATGAGTTGACTTTCTGTAAGTTACTAATTTTTGAGTTCTCTTCCTCTCCCTCTCTCTCCCCCTCTCTCCCCCTCCCCCTCCCCCTCTCCCTCTCTCTTTTCCCCTCTCTCCCCATCTCTCCCCCTCTCTCTCCCCCTCTCCCTCTCCCTCTCTCTCTCCCTCTCCCTCTCCCCCTCTCTCTCCCCCTCTCTCTCCCCCTCTCTCTCCCCCTCCCCCTTGCCCTCCCTCTCTCCCTCTCTGTAGGATCTCTACATATCCTAGACTGGTCTTGAACTCAGAATTTCTCTGCCTCAGCTACCTAAGTGCTGTTTATTCATCCTGCCTAGCTAGGTGCTGTGTGTGTGTGTGTGTCTGTCTGTCTGTGTGTGATGGGGTACACTCATATATGCCAACGCATGTGTACAGAGGTCAAGTGTAAAGGTCAGAGGACAATGTTCAGGAGCAGGTTCTCTCTTTCCTTCATGTGGTTCTGGGAACTGAACTCAAGTCATCAAGTTTGGAAACAAGAACCTTTATTTATTCACTGAGCCACTTTGCTGGCCTCTTAGGATAGGTCAATTTTAAAAGCAAAACGTCAGATGATATATAAAATGTGGTTCTAATTTTTTAAATAAAAATAGGAACAGAGTTATTATCTAGGTGGTAGAATCTTAGGGTTTTGTTGTTTGTGTTTTGTTTTTTTTTACTTTGTTTTGTTTTGGTTTTGTATTAAGGATTCAACCCAAGGCCTCACTTGGGTTGAATGATTTGTAATCATTTTCAAATCCATGTCATATTTTTAAAAAATAGCTCAAAATAACTTTAGCTCAAATAGCTCTATATCACTTCATTAGAGAGGTAGGAACACATTTAACCATTTTCCAATTGTGGAACCTAATTGCTTTAAAGTTTGACACTTTTATTATTGAGTAGTCATAATCTTTTAGTGGGAAGAGTTGGATCCATTTTATAATCATTATCAGACTATATTTGCTATTCTTTTAAATCATGTTTATTGCTATCTTCCTGTTTGTTGCATTTTGATCTCTTATAAAATATATTTGCTTTTTCCTCACAAATGATTACAAGTTTAATTCTAATTTTGCTCTACATAGTTCATTCAAATTTTTGGAAAAAATAAGTAGCTCCTCCATCAGTTTCAAAAATTAAATGTTATCTTTGATATAACCCTGGGGAATTGAAATTTTTAACACATTGGCATTCCATTTTATGTCATTAGCACCAAGTGAGTAATTTGTAAAGCACAGGTATGCATTTAGCTCATGAATCTAAGGGCTGAATGTCCAAAGAGTGTGAGACCTGTATAGGCCACTTTTCTCATTGCTCTGACAATACCTGACAAAGGCAACTTAAGGAAAGAAGAGTTCATTTGGCTCACAGCTTTAGGTTACACTCTCTCCTGGCAGAGAGCGCATGAAAGCTGCTGTTTTCCCTACTACCATCACCACTACCACATCTGTTTGCATGTCACACACACACACTCATACACATGCACACACACATGTACACACGTACACACATGCATACACATACAGACACATGTATACACACATGCACACACGTGCACACACACAGACACACACATGTTGGGGAATGCCTGTTCACATGTTATCTACACCTATATGTAAAGATCAGAAGTTATGACTGTGTCTCCCTTGATTGCTCACCTTGTTTGTTTGTTTGTTTGTTTGTTTGTTTGTTTTTGAGAAAGGATTTCTCTGTGTAGCCCTGACTGTCCTGGAACTCACTCTGTAGACCAGGCTGGCCTCGAACTCAGTAATCCACCTGCCTCTACCTCCCAAGTACTGGGATTAAAGGTGTGCGCCACCACTGCCTGGCTATTTTTTAATTTTTAAAAACATTTGTTTTAACTTTATGCTGTGTGCCTCTGTACGACGTACATGACTGGTGCCCATGAAGGACAGAAGAGAGTATTGGATCCCCTGGAACAGAGCTTACAGATAGTTGTTAGCCACCATGTGACTGCTGGGAATTGAACCCGTGTCCTCTGCAAGAGCAACAAGTGCTCTTACCCACTGAGTCACATCTCCGACCCATCTACCTTCTTTTTTGAGGCTGAGCTTACAGAACCTGGAACTCACCAGCTCTGTCAGACTTGCTGGCCGGCAAGCCCCAAGGATTTACTGTCTCCTGTTTCAGTCTCCTCAGTGCTGGGATGGAAGGCATACTCAACTTTTTCTGTGGGTGTTGGGGATCAAAACTCAGATCTTCACATTTATAGGACAAGTGCTTTGCTGACTGAATGATCTCCTCAGCCCCTCATTCTCCTTTTTATTCAGTCCGGAACACTAGCCCATATGAAATGTAGATATTCGCTTCTCAATTTTTTGTACCTTTTCCGGAAGCATCCTCACTGACACCTGCAGAGGTGTGTTCCTACAATGATTCTAAATCTAGTCAAGTTAACGACGATGATGAACCTGCTTAGCCAGCGTAGTGCAGTCTGCTCAGCATCTGGGGAGGCACAATGCTGTATCATAACATGACAACCCTACATGTTTAAACAGAGCAACTCTGCCTAGAAAAACCTGCTTTTATTTCAAAGCCACTCCCTCTATAGTCCATTAATTCATTACTGCAGACCCCAATGATCCAATCATCTCTCATAGTCCCACACCCACACATCATTACCATATGAATTAAGGACTTGAGTTTCCAAAGAGTGGCACTTGAGGGACACATTCAAACCACAGAGGACTTTTGCCTCTTGCTCTTTTCCTTACCTCATTACTTAGCACATTTTAAAAATATAATCTGGGACTTCATATATATAACGATGGTTTTACTGTTAATATCATGTTTCTGGGGCTGGAGAGGATGCTCAGTGGTTAAGAACACTGACTGCTGTTCCAGAGGTCCTGAGTTCAATTCCCAGCAACTCCATGATGTCTCACAACCATCTGTAATGGGATCCGATACCCTCTTCTGGTGGGCATGAAGATAGCTACAATGTACTCATAAAAATAAATAAATCTCAACAATATGAACTAACCAGTACCCCCCAGAGCTGTGTCTCTAGTTGTATATGTAGCAGAGGATGGCCTAGTTGGCCATCAATGGGAGGAAAGGCCCTGGGTCTTGTGAAGATCATATGCCCCAGTATAGGGGAAAGCCAGGGCCAGGAGGCAGGAATATGTGGTTGGGCAGCAGGGCGGGGAGAGGGTATAAGGGACTTTCAGGATAACATTTGAAATGTAAATGAAGAAAATATCTAATAAAAAAATCATGTCTCCCTATTCATGAATTCCTTTTCTTTTATATTATTTTTCCAATGAAATCAACCTTTATTATTATTATTATTATTATTATTATTTATTTCATCATTTATTTATTTTTGGTTTTTCCAGATCCTGTTTCACTGTGTAGCCCTAGCTATTCTGGAACTCACTCTGTAGACTGGGCTGGCCTTGAGCTCACAGAGACCCTCCTGCCTCTGCTGGAATGAATTGCATTTGCCACTCCTGCCCGGCTAACGGTATTGTTTTTAGACTTCATTGTTTTGCTTATTTATTTATTACTGATTACTGATTTTAAAACACAATCCACAGTTGAGTTCTTTCTTCGGATTCTATGCTGCATCAACAAGTGATTTTTTTCAGGAATAGAAAATATGAAGTCTGAGATTATCTTTCCTTTTTTTGTTTTCAAATGTTTTCAAATGTTTAACACTGTGAAGGAGAATTCTGCAGCTAATTTTATTAATTCTTAGGTATCCTAGGCACTTAAAATATCAGAAATGTGTGTTATATTCTGTAATCTCAATCATACTATCAGAGGAAATTGTCTTACAAATTTTATTCATGCATGCACATGTTCCAGCTGTTGTGTCTATAGTGTTCTCTTTCTCTCCGTTCTAGAGAGAGTCACGGCTCAAGCTTGTTGGCCAGGCCTTGTCTGTTCTTATGATATCCACCTCTTGATTCTTTTTCTGAGAGTTTCTTAATCATTTCCACTGTGCTTTTCTTTTTGTTCCCTCTGGGCTTTAACTTCAACCACCATACTTTTATATCTCTATTTTATTTCATTTGGTTTTTTGAGACAGTTTTTCTGTGTAGCCCTGACTATTCTGGAGCTTACTCTGTAGACCAGGCTGGCCTTGAACTCACAGAGATCCATCAGCCTCTACTTCCTGAGTGCTGGAGTTGAAGGCTAGCTCCTTTTTTATCTTTATGAAACCTGCTTTCTTCTATACTGTTCTTCATCATTGCATGATGATACCCAATAAACATAAATCCTGTCTGTTTTCTTCTCTTCCTCACAGCAAGTCCATTTCAGAGGGTGATGTTTGTACTAACATGCTGGTCTTTTGTGTTGATCTACAGTGTCTTATCATAAGTTCAAAGAGTCCCTCAGACTGCCTATCCTTATGGATAGACTTTCTGTATCTGATCCAGGGGGCACACAAGTAAAGTCAAAGGAGGTTAAAATATTTCTATGTGAATTTTTAGGCTGTTTATTTTGTTTGTTTAGAGATCAGAGACCACCTTTTGAGACTCAGTTCTCTCTTTCCACCATGTGTGTCCAAGGACTCAAACTCAGACCATCAGGCTTGGTTGCAAGCACATTCACCTACTAAGCCATCTTGCTGGCCACTATGTGAATTTTTTAGATGCTCTGTTACTAGCAATATGAGTAACTTTCAAGACAATTCCACCATTATCCTCCAGTAATATCTTTATTATGTACCCCTCTAAATAGAGCCATTAGTGTAGGGCCATTATCACCAACAATCTGTTGAGGACTACTCCTTGACAGACCCTTTGTTAAGAGCTAAGGACAGTGGTGATCTAGAGCCTGGCTCAGGGCTCTGAGCTAGGGAGCAGTGACCACAGAGGGAAAGAAGTCCTCAGAGACCAAGGAGGAAGCACAAATTGCATTTCAAGTATAAGGACCAAGAAAAGAGGGTTTGACCAGGTAAGAGATTGAGGGAAAAAGTACAATACTCTCCGACAAAACCAGGGGACATTTGTAAGCTGGAAGCCAAAAGACCAGTGTGTAGATGTAATGCTGCATAATACAACCCTGGTAGAGGTATATTGGCAGGTCTCAGGGAGGCAAGGAATAAGAATCACATCACTTCCTCCCAGCTGCCCTGTTACTAAGCGGTCCACTCACCCACGCTAACACAGAAGTACAGGTGGCATGGATGTTGACCAAAACTGCTCATATGTGCTCCAGTTGTCTGTTGTACATGATAAATCACTTGAAAATGATAGAATATAGGACAGGCAGAGGAATTATAAAATATAACTAATGCACCAGTCACAGTTTTAGGTAAGAATCCTTGGCTCGTGTAAAATGACTACACAAAAGAACACAAATGTACTAGCTAACTGGTCTCAAAATTCTCTAAGTCAGGTTCAATGCCTATAATGCAGTGTTTGGGAGGCTGAGACAGGAAGATGCCAGCCTAAGCTATATAATGAAACCATGTTCTAAAACAAAAGCAAACAAAAAGTTTGCTCCAAAGTAATTTATTGTTTCAAATAGAAGAGTTCAGTTCAGCAGAGAAACCTAGCAGCCACCACATAAGCCGTGTGTAAAGTCAGCATTGCCAAGAAGGAAGAAATGGACGTCTTGTACCTCTGAAGGAGAACACCAGGTCACTTCAGTGTTTCTGCCAGAACCTCAGAAGAGACACATTCCACAAAACAGCTCTCTGGTAAACTTCCGAAGAATCAAATTCATCAAAAACAAACAAACTAGGAGACCTTAGGACCAGATCTGAAGATCTATCTAACTGCACGCTGGGTCCTACACTTGTGAACTGGTGGCATTTTAAGAAGTCTGTATAGTAAATGTCCTGGTTTTGTTAATTGCATTGGGAGTCAGAGAACTTTGCTTTTATGGAACCAAGTGGAAGTACTGAAAATCAAAGGGGGCAGGGTAGTGGACAACAATAGTCACTTCATACAGGGTGGGACTGAAATAGTTACTTCATCTGGCCCTGCTTATGTGGCTACAGGCCCTACACATTTAACACTTGATGTAGGGACCCACAATTCTCCAGCATGTAGTCTCTGATCCTGTAAGGACTCCCATACATGTTGCCCACTGGCCATGAGAATGAAAAACTGCAAGGCCTTGGAACACAAGTGGCTTAAACACACACACACACACACACACACACACACACACTTTCCATTGTACAAAGCACTTTCCAAGGCTAACCTAGAATCAGAGGGTTGGGAGAAAGAACTCCCCTCTTTGTAGGAGCATTGAAGAATAGTGACCATATTTAATTTACCAAGTATGCTCCTTGCAGGTTCTTTCCCTCTGATGACAAAGTCTCCTAGTACATCAGAATTTTTAAATCATAGAGGCATGGGGATATTTCATTTAGAAGAGGGTTAGTCAGGAGACTTATTTCAAACCAATTGCAAAATATTTTGTATTAATATGCAGTACATTTCTCTTATCTCGATGTCTAAATGTGCACTTTCCTAGTGAGTTCTAGTTTTTAATATCTCCTGATGAGGCCATTTGCCATTTGCAGATACTATTCTGTTCATGTGTTAGAAATCAGTAGTGTTCAGAAGTAGGATCTTTCAAAGTGATTAGGTTATTAGGATATTCCAGGGTGATTAGGTTATTAGGGTTCTGGTCTGCAGCATAGATTGTAGTAATCACAAAAGTGAAGTTTGTTGTAAAAATTGAATTCACATCTCACTATCGCCCCCTGCCGTGCTTGCCTTCACTAAGAAATTATCCACTCAAAGCCAGCCTTGTGCCTTGCTATGTATGGTGCTTCTCCTAGAACTAAGAGCCAGTGCCTTTCCATTCTTTATGAAAGACCCACTCTCATGTCTTCTGAGACAACTGAGTACACTACAGTGTGTTGTTTGGCAGAATGTCTGTCAGTTTGGGGCTCCTCTATCACACTTTTTCAGATGTGTGTTTTTCTCCGAGTCCAAAGTTGGTCTTTTGTTCTTTTAAGTGTTGTTCAAGTGTGTGTGTGTGTGTGGGGGGGGGGGAATGTAATGTTGTTCAAATTAACAGCATTTCCTTCCAAACATGGTGTGGCTGCTTTTGCATTTAAAACATCTTTGCCTAACCTGAAGTTTTCAAGATTTCTCCTATTCTTTAAATTTTAAGCTCTAGATAGTAAATACAGGTCTATGATCCATTTTTATATTTTTGTATAAAATTTGTAATGTGGGTTGCACTTAATTTACCTGAATTTTCAATTGGTTTGATCTCTTTGTCAAGAGAATCACAGAGCTCATTTGCCTGAAATGTGTTATTGGGGGTTGGGAGAGTGATAGAAATGACTGCTGGGCAGTATGAAAAAAGTCCCCATTCCCACTTGACACCAAGCCTTGGATTTCCACCTGACACAAAACAGTAGTCAAATGAGTCCTATTACAGAGACAAGCTGACCATGGGACACACTAGGCCTGCTGTGGTCACTGTTTGACATCTTGGGGGGAAAAATGAGATTAGTTTATAACCTCTGAGACTTGTACTATTACTCCATATAGCTTGTGGGAACATAGCCTTTACTAAAATGGGTAGATAGATTGATGTGTAGACAGATCAAGGGAGAGAAGGAAGAAAAGAAGAAGATGGATGGATGGAGAATGGGTGGATAGATGGGTGGTTGGATAAATGCATCAATGGTCAGACAGATAGTGGACTGATATATGGTGAGAGGAATCATAGAGGAATGGATGTGAGGAAGAAGACACTTGGGCAGAAGAATGGAGGTTCAGTGGAAATCTCTGAGAGGAGATGGATGGGGTAGAGGGAGGTCTGCATGGGGAAAGTCAGGTGATAGAAGCACAGTTACACAGAGGTGGGGCAGGGTAAAGCCCATCTATCCACACTGACCTGGATGCTCCTGTCCACAGGGAGTTTCCTGGTCCCCTACATCATCATGCTCATTGTGGAGGGGATGCCACTCCTGTACCTGGAGCTGGCCGTGGGACAGCGCATGCGGCAGGGCAGCATTGGTGCCTGGAGGACCATCAGCCCCTACCTCAGTGGTGTCGGTATGTGACAGATTCATGTTCCTGGGCGTCACAGGTGTGCAGGTTGCTGTGCATGAGCAGGACCTGTGACTGACTGGACTGACAGCTCGGCAGTGATGGGATGGGGGTTGGGGGGGCTGCCATGGAACTTGGACAGAGAGGGACCTGGATTCTGACTCCCAAATACAGCCCCTTGGGAAACTCCCATCTCAGGGCATCTCCTCTCTGGACCTCACCTTGAGATTCTGTGAATGGTTGGACATAAATTCCTGACATAGAAGCATTTATTCAATCCCAGCCATCTACCATCTGGGAATGTAAACAACTGTCACCCGGTTAATGTGTGGTACTGACATGGCAGTGTGTGAGCTCATTTCATCTTTACCACACCATGTAGGAGCTGTGAGGCACCATAAGTGATGTCTGTGGCCAGAAGCCAAGGAACCTATGCATACGGGGTGTGCACCCTTCCAGAATGACCTTCAGTCACTGTCCCCCAGCACCTCCAGGATGTGGCTCTCCTACTTTGTAAAAGTCCAGGACCCAGGACCATCAGTGGCCTTAGATGTTCTGTGAACCTTTGTACCCCAGAAAGGGGAGCAGGCAGGAAGGCTAATTGTTACGGCCCGACCAGCAGTCCGCAACGTGAACGGTTCAACTGAGGATGGCAGCACGAGCTGAAAAGAGAGGAAACTAGACGGGGCGGGAGAAAGAACGAGGCCAAGACGATTTCATGTTCAAAGCCCCCCTTTACTAGTTTCGACATTCAGTTATAAAGGAAGGGGGAGGGAACCCGATTTCCCGCCAAGTAACTCGGGGTCCAGTAGCAGGATGAACACATGTGTGGCTCCAAGCAGCAAAGCGACAGGGTCCAGCAGTGGGCGTGGCAGAACGAATGAGCAGGAAACTCCACCCCTGAGCCAGCAGGTTCCAGGCTGGGGGAAGGGAGACCACAGCTAATAGTTCAGGAATGCAGAGGGATCAATTTGATGTGACCTAGTGCAGCTTTAGAAGAAATATGTCAGGGGCATTAGGAGTCATCTTCAAAGTGCATCCTCTCTGTGAAGAGCTATGAAGGCTACCACAGAGTATGCTGAGGTAGCACAGTATGCTGCATATTTGAAAACCAATGAAGGCTGCCTGGCCTCTTGGATACTAGGCCCCCACTTCCTGGCCAGAACTCCCAATGGGGTAGAGAGAGCTGCTATGTAATGACTTTGGTCCTAGTATAGACCAGCAAACCCAAGGTCAACAGCTCCAACCAGGTTATATGTGGGATGGCAAAGACTGGGGATGATACTCCCAAGGGCCAATGTGAGTCCACTTTATAGTAACCTGATAGCAAACTCTCCCTTTGTTCACAATGCCTCTGTGGGTCCCTCATAGGTCAGACCAGGTTGGAGGGCAGCGGTTATCCCATCCACATCTCACACTCTTGCTACATAGATGGGTTGGGTGAAGTGACTCAACCTCCAAAAGGAACAAGTATTGCATTAGGCATATGGTTGGGACTTCTCCATAGCTCTACTAGGTAGCTTTTGAAAAGCTCTGAGCTTCAGTTTACTCTTTGAAACCAGGACAATATTGTTGTGAGTACTAAAGGCATAGAAAGTACTGAGCCCAGGACCTGACACTTACCTATAAAAAACTGTCCATTAGTTTCTCATTTCAGATGATCAAAGATTAGGGGGAATAACCTCAGAAGAGGTCATAGGTGTGATGTCAGGTCTAATGAAACCGTAAGAAAAAGTGATCCTCTCTGGGGATGTCACCAGAGTTCTGTCATTCAGGTGCCACTGGCTAAGTCACAGACATCTGATCTTCAGCTTTGCCCTTTGCTTGCTCACAGGTGTTGCCAGTGTTGTGGTCTCCTTCTTCCTCTCCATGTACTACAATGTCATCAATGCCTGGGGCTTCTGGTACCTCTTCCACTCCTTCCAGGTGAGCTCTATCCAGAGCAGAATAAAAAAAAGGCAGAATATTCAGGGCCAGGTGGGGAGTTGGTTGAGGATAAGAACACCAGCCCATAGGAGCCCTCTTAGTGAGGGGGGCAGGGGGAACCAAGCTGGAACCAAGTGGGGACATCAGAACCTGTGTGTATGTGCACAGTTCTCCAGAGCAGCTCCACAGCTTTCACTGGACTATCTACAGGAAGTGTCCTGAAAACATTACAAACCATCTCATGACAGACTCGGGAGAGAATCTGTGGCAAGGACTTATGGGGATGTTGTCACCATTCCAGTAAGTCTGAAATGGCTACATCCTCCTGTCCTGCCCCACCTCCTCCCTCTGTCCTGTCACCAGCTCATCCCCCTGTCCTGTCCCCACCTCATCCTTCTGTCCTGTCACCAACTCATCCCCCTGTCCTGTCTTCACCTCATCCCTCTCTTTCTTTCTCTCTTTTTCTCTCTCTCTTTCTTTTTCTTTCTTTCTCTCTATCTCTTTCCTTCTTCATTCCTTTCTTCCTTCTTTTCCTTTCTTCCTTTCTTCTTCCTTCCTTCATTTCTTTCTCTCTTTTTTGTTGTTTTGTTTTGTTTCTGTTTTTGAGACAGGGTTTCCTCTTTGTAGCACTGACTGTCCTGGAACTTGCTTTGTAGACTAGGCTGGCCTCAAACTCACGAAGATCTGCTTGCCTCTGTCTCCCAAGTGCTGCAATTAAAGGTGTGAACCTTCACTGCCTGGCCTGTAGGAGCTACTTTCTTTCTTTCATTTTTCTTTTTTAAAGATGTATTTATTTTTATATATTTGAATACACTGTGGCTGTCTTCAGACACATCAGAAGAGGGCATTGTATCTCATTACAGATGGTTGTGAGCCACCATGTGGTTGCTGGGAATTGAACTCAGGACCCCTGGAAGAGCAATCAGTGCTCTTAACCGCTGAGCCTTCTCTCCAGCCCCAATAGTAGCTATTTTCATTTTCAATGGCAAATGTTTTAAACAGTGCATTATCCAAATTCTTACCACTGATACTCTGGAAGGGCCTAGGCATTTTGGGAAATAACTAGAAGAACCACAGCTCCACACTGAGAGCTGGCCTTTGTATAGAGATAAGAGATCTTCCTTTCCACCATTCACATTCCATTCTCCCCATCAACAGCCTTTCACTCTCTGAGACCCTAACTACGCTGCCCCCACTCTCCTTCTAGCATCTGCCTCCATCTCAGCCTTTTCCCAGATGGAAAAAGAAGAGAAGGATCTAGGAAATGCCACTTCACTATCTATATGCATTCCATACATCACAGGTTGGTAGACTTCCTCTTACCCACATCCCAGTGAGCTCTCTTCCAAGGTCACAAGACAATGACATAGCAGACTTTTACTTACACTTGCTATGGACCAGGCATGTCCTTGGTACACATAAATCTACACTCACATAAATCATCACAGCTGAGAACTTTTGTCTGGTCTTACAAACTAGAAGCTACTTTACAGGACTCAACTTCATGGGAGGGGAGTCCTTTTCAGCAAGTGCCTCCAGCCATGCAGATGTAGGGATGCTGTCTTTTCCTTGTGATGAAGATGAGGGGGAGACAAGCACTTCAAGTTTCTCAGTTGTTCCACTGAACCAGTTCTCACATAACCTAGAGCTTCTTCATGCAGCATGTTCATTAAAAACCTGATGTTCAGCTCATCCAAGCAAAAGATCCCAGAAATCTTGGGTACAGCCAAGGTATCCTCAGTTTTGCAGCCAAATCTGTGAAACAGTGGGTTAGAGTGTCCTCAGCAGGTGCGTGAGAATAGACTATGTGTTCTGTTGGCTAGGCAAGGCAACTGAGCTTTAAGTCTATGAGGGCTTCTGTAACTTGGCTGCTCGTTCTCATCAGTATCTCCTTCCTGCGACCTCTCCATCCAAATGAGCTCACCATCCCACGAGCCTCATCCAAGGATTTTTTTTATTATTCTTTTAAAAATGTATCTTTATTCATTTTATGTGTATGGGTACTTTGTGTATCACATGCATGCCTGGTGTCTGCAGAGGCCAGGAGAGGGTGTTAAAACACCTGGGACTAAAGGTACAGATGGTTGTGAGCTATCATGTAGGTGCTGAGACTCTAACCTGGGTTCTCTGAAAGAACTAGTGAGTCATCTCTCCAGCCTACAACTATAAGGACCCTTAAGGTCTAGGCCAGGAAGCCTTTGTTCCACTATATTCTGTTGCTCAAAGCAAACCAGACTAGCCCATATATACAGGACAAGGTATAAAGCCTGCTATCAAAGCCACTTCCTAGCATCCTACCCAGACCTTGACTTTCCCCTTAACTGTCTATTGATTCTCACTTCATTCCAAAGGATCCCCTGCCATGGTCTGTCTGCCCACTGAATAGCAACCACACAGGCTACGATGAGGAGTGTGAGAAGGCTTCGTCAACACAGTACTTCTGGTACAGGAAAACACTCAACATCTCACCGTCCATCCAGGAGAATGGAGGAGTGCAGTGGGAGCCAGCGCTGTGCCTCACCCTGGCCTGGCTGATGGTCTATCTGTGCATCCTGAGAGGCACTGAATCTACTGGCAAGGTGGGTCAGGCATTGTGATGGTGCTGGATCTGAGTGGGTGGATGAGTAGCATCTTAACACTGGTCAATGCCAGGGGCTGTCTCTTGCACTTCAGAAGTAGAGGCTTACTGGATCAGAAGGCATGGATGGTGTTACTGGCATGTTCCTCTACTAGCTGACAGAAGTGGTTGAAGTTGTAACGCTGAATCTGAAGTGAGAGACTGCAGCCAGCTTTCAAACTCAGCTATGCCAGGGCATTTCATGGAGAGCTTTAAACATCCGACAGTTCAGTCCTCCACCCCCCCCCCTCAAATGCCAAAGCTATTGTTATAGGGAGAGACTTCAGCATGGGCAGATTTCATTGAGTTTAGTGTGTGGTTGGATTAGAGGTTCCATCTCAGTGCTTTCAGTGACTCAATGACATCTAGAACTGTTGGATTATTCTTTTGGCTTGGTTGTAGTGTGGTTTGAGGTTTTCATTTTTGTTTTGGCTTTTATTTGAAAAGTGTCTCCTTATGAAGGCCAGGCAGGCCTGAAATTTACTATATAGCCCAAATGGCCTCAAACTTAAAGTGATCCCCCTGCCTCAGCCATCTGAGTGTTGGGCAGACTAGGGATTTACCACAATGCCTGGCTTAGGTCTTTTGCCTACCTAAGCCCTTTCTCCCTGTTGGATGTCCAGGTTTCCATTCCTCCTAAGGCTAACATGTCTGATGTGTTTCCATCACCTGCACCTGTCTCAGGCTGGAGTGAATGCTCTGCACTCAGCTACCCTGCAAAGCAAGCCCATAGTTGAACATGTGCCTACATTGTCTTATTCTGCAATAGCTCTTCAGAGTAAATACATGATGACGCCCTCAAAAGACTTAGATAGGTCAAGCGCTTTCCCAAGATCACAGCCAGGGACAGCAGAGTCAGGACAAAGCCCAGATTTACTCCAAGGACTTCCCATCATATTGGTGACACCCCATGAATGTTCTCTTAATGTCTTTCCTGACTTAGTCACTTCCAATTTTCATATCTGAGAAACCTACAAGCCCTTAGTTCTCACTCTCCCGATCACCCAAGCTGCCTTCTCCAGTACTGACATGTTTTTCATGAGTCATCAAGCTTAGAACAGCCTATGCCACTCAGATATTGCATGGCAACCCCAGTGTTGTGCCTGATAGGGCATTGTATACTGGTTACCAAGTCCCCTGGTGACCAGCTTCTTAAAGCACTTGCCCCACAGCTGAACTGAAGAATCAAGGAGCCCAGGTGCTCTTTCCCAACTGAGCTCAGCCTTTGCAGCAATAGCTCTGTCCCAACCTAGACCAAGGATGATCCTAAAGATCTGAGGGTGGTGTCTATATCCTCAAAGATTAAAGCAGAACTTTCCTGTCCAGGCCTCTTATAATTGTGAAATTCAGCAGTCCTTGCACATGGTATCAGTCTTCATCATGTATTTTCTCTGCTGATGCTATGACCCTCTCCCTAACAGAACTGCCCTGCAGCTCCATGTATAGGGCGGGCACCAGGCTTATTAAAGTGGCTGCCTTTTCCTTCTCTGTTAAAACCTTTTATTCTCCTCTGAATTTTTAGTTATTGGTCAGAAGTTATTTCTCCTGATAGGTTAGGCTGGATTGCATATCCAGCCATCCTTCTCACCAGGGAAAGAAGGGAGCCAATTTGGTGAGGACTCCAGAAAGTCTCTAAGAAACATGGTCCACTGGGTGGGAGAGGAAAATTTCAGAGCTTTCTCTGAGTGTCCTCTAAGTCCCAGTGTTGGGGACTTGGGCCAGCCCTCCCCCACACCTCTGATTTGTTTCACACAAGGCCAGAGGACCCTTTCCATTTGCAGCTCTATCTGGTTTGATGTATTAAGTACTTTAGTATGTTTATTAGTCCCCTAAATGTGTAAGAAGCCATGGTAAACATGCCCTACATTCTCCCTGGTATCCCTCTGACAGTCTTAGAAATTCTTGAAATATGGTGTCGTGCCAAGGAAGAAATGAAAGACTGAGCATAATTCAAGAGCATCAAGACATGGGTCACCAACTGTGTTGGTGGATTCAACCTAAAAGAACAAAATTTCTCACTCGGGGAAGGCAGACATGAACCTGAAAGTTCTTTCTTTGAGGCTTTTCAAAAGTCAGGTGACCCCCAAGTCTGAGATGACCCTGGCAAAGCAACCAAGCACACATTCTTAGATTATGATGCATGTCAGTAAGGAGAGAAGATTGGCTTAACCAAATAATGAGACATCTTATGAGAGATGCTGCCACATCTCATCAGTACTATTTATTACAGTTTTTGTGGGCACTTTGTTCCTATCTCTGCTTCCCACCTATGGGCATGCCTGGCCAGGTCTCTCTCAGATCCTATCTTGGCTTTTCACCAAGCTACTGAAATAATTTCCCTCTTAGGGATAACATAGATCTTGTAAGTGACTAGTTCTCCTGTTTTTCTTAGGACCCCAGAAATCTTAGAGCCAAATTTGGCTCAAATACTGAAAAGAGAGACTCACACATGTTGTGCAGGCTCCTTCAACCCCTTTTTTTAGAGGCAGAGCAGTGGAAGGAATGTGGAAAGAAGAATCCTGGGTACCTGTTTATTGCCTCTAGTCCACTGAAGGAGAAATGTCATGGTGGCAACAGATATGGTCACCTCACTTCCTTTCTCCTAACCACACTCAGACCCTTATCCTAATCAGGATCATAGCACCTGCAGCTCTCAGCAGCTGTGGGTACAGCTTAACCACCAAAGAAATAAGGTGTTTGTGGGAATGGTTGTCTGCCCTGCCATTCCTATCGTTCCAGCAGTTTTACTCTATTTCTGGATGCCCACAGGTGGTCTACTTCACTGCATCCATGCCTTACTGTGTTCTTATTATCTACTTGATCCGTGGCCTTACACTCCATGGAGCCACCAATGGCCTGATGTACATGTTCACACCTAAGGTAGGAGCTTCAAGGGAAGGGGTCTGTTCCTTTCTGGGACTCCTGGGAGGAAAGAGAAAGGGGGTAAGATATGTAATCAGCAGGGCTGGTGTGAGCCAAAGGCTGGGCCAAAATCTATGGATATCCTGGGGGCCCAGACTTCCTCCTCAGCTATGTGTTCTGGAAATTAAATCCTCTGTCCACCTCCTCCTGCTGCACTCATTACCCCTCATGACTAGTGCCTATTCCTTCATTCTGGTCTCCCTGTTCCAGGTCTCACCCACAGCCCTATCCATACACTCCACTGAGCTAGGGACCATGGGAATCACTCCAGTTATTTCCCTTACCTGTTCCCATATTTCCTTAGACCCTTTCCCTCTAGGTTGCCATGATCCCACTTTCACTCTTTCTTTCCAATCAGCCTAGCCAGAATTCTTGAGTTAGAATGTTATTGCATTTGAAGTAAGGCACATTCTTTGCTTAACAAATGTTATGGCAGGAAACAGATGACTGTAGCAGTTTTCAAAATGCACACCCTTGTTCCAAATGCCTTAAGTGTTAGTGCTGGAGTCACCTCAGACTGGACTCCACATCCAGGTCACAACACCTAAATTTCTGTGCATGGACAAGTGTAGTGCCTGACTGATGAGTCAGAGATTCCATGTGTTTTGCACTATTAGACCAAACAGTATTTAATCTCATTCTCCATGGGCAGGATATCATAGTGGGTATAACAGGAAGATTGTTGAGTAGTTTACCTGCCAGAGAATACACTGGAGACTGTCTGGGAAGACTGGACTCTAGCCTCAGGCCATCCTGACTGCCTGTGTGTTAGAAATAATTTCTTCTCCATCTCTGAGCCTCCCTCTTCTGTGAGGGAGAGTTTGGGAATAGAGCCCAGGATTCCTCAGCCCTATCCCTACTGGCCTTCTAGATGGAACAGCTAGCCAACCCCAAGGCCTGGATCAATGCAGCCACGCAGATCTTCTTCTCACTGGGCTTGGGTTTTGGCAGCCTGATCGCTTTTGCCAGCTACAATGAACCCTCCAACAACTGCCAGAAGCATGCCATTATTGTGTCCATCATCAACAGCTCCACCTCCATATTTGCCAGCATTGTCACCTTCTCCATCTATGGCTTCAAGGCTACCTTCAACTATGAAAACTGCTTAAACAAGTGAGTCTAAGCTGTCCCTCAGAGCCTTGGGCTTCAAGTGGGAAGGCAAAGCTCCAAAGCTCTGAGCTGAAAGGATGACTGGGAAGGGCTAGGTTCCCAGAAGTCAAGGGGTAGACAAAAGACACCAACCACTGTTAGGAGCTACAATGTGAGGTTCAGTTCTTCTTTCTCAATTGCCAATGGCTGCCTTCTACCAGCAGCAGAAACTGGGGGGCCATAAAGTTACCTGTCTTGCAGGGAATAGGCAGTTTAAGGTGACCCTTGCATTGAGCAGAAAAAGGTGTTCAGCAAATAATGCCGGTGCCTTTGGTCCCATTCCCCATCTCAAGTGTAACCAAGACCTCTCTAGCCAACTCTACACAGTTTACTGTCTGTGGCTTCCCTCAGAGGACTGTCTTTCAGATGTTAAGATGTCCAGTACATTAGTCACTGACCATACGTAGCTATTTCTACAGAAGACTGAGATTAGTGGAACTCAGTATAACATAAAAATAATTTAATTTGCACAATGATATAAAATTAGATTTTAGAATTCTAATACATGTGTAGTAATGCATGCCTTTAAGGTGCATCTTTGAGTGTGAAACCAGCCTGGCCAGCATAACAAGTTCCAGGTCTGCAAAGGCTGCATAGTTAGACACTGTCTGAAAATAAGTAAATATATAAGTCATTCTAACTTTATTTCTATGCAGTTCCTCAATGGTATAAGCCACATTTAAATGCTGTCACTACCAATGGGTACTAATCTGGTCATGGAGCCCAGAACACTTCCACCATCCCACCCAATTCCATCAGACGCCTCTTATCCAAATGTTAAACAGCCTGTAAGGAGGTAGTTTCTGTCCTCATCTCTGCTCAGATCTTATACTTCTGCAAAGGCATTCAGAGTTGCTCTTCCCGTCAAAGTGTCACCAGTCTGGAGGTTCCCTCCTCACTGAGCAGTACAGAAGATGGAAGAGGTTGCCTATAGGCAGCCCTGCACTCACATTCCTCCCAGTTTTTAGAGCCAGTGGCCTCTTAGTCATTAAGGTCAAGATGTTGGTCTGCTCTGCAGGGTGATTCTGCTGCTGACCAATTCTTTTGACCTTGAAGATGGCTTTCTGACAGTCAGCAACCTGGAGGAGGTGAAGAACTACCTGGCATCTACTTACCCAAACAAGTACAGTGAAGTGTTCCCACACATTAGAAACTGCAGCTTGGAATCAGAGCTGGACACGGTAAGAGGCCTGGGAAGGGTGGGGACTGCCTCTCTCCACAGTTAGTTCATAAGAACCTGCAAGAGCCATGAAGATAGGAAACTGGATTGTCTTCCCTGACTCAGTGATAGGGGGACAGGACTCCTGCTTTCCCAGCTGCTACTTAGGAGGGATCATCCTTGTTGGAAAGCTCTCCTGGAGTCTCTGAGTTTTTCCCTCCTTTCCTTCATCTCTTTTGAAGTTTCAAAACCTCGGAAAAGGCATAGGGGATAAGGTTACACACTATTTTAGTTGGAGTTATTATTACTATAGCAAAACACCAAAGCAACTTGGGGAGGAAAGGTTTATTTGGTTTACACTTCCATATTGTTGTTCATCATTGAAGCAGGTCAGTGCAGAAATCCAAGCAAGGTAGAAACCTGGAAGCAGAAGCTAATGCAGAGGCCATGGAGCACTGGCTTGCTCACCATGGCTTGCTCAACCTGCTTTTTTAATTGAACCTAAGACCACCAGCCCAGGGATGGCACCACCCACAATTGCTGGACCCTACCCTAGCAATCACTAATTAAGAAAATATCCTATAGCTGGATCTCATGGAAGCGTTTTCTCAATTGAGATTTTCTTCTTTCAGATGACTCTAGCTTGTGTCAAGCCGACATAAAACTCTCTAGCACACAAGCATAGATATTTACATTTCTCAATGAACACTACAGAGCTTGTGTCATTTAATGTGTAGATGTAATGACGTCTATGTGTGGCATTTATTTGCTTTTTTTTTAAGCTGGACTCTTTGCTATTAAGTTGTTTGAGCTAAGGAAATGGGAAATATTGACAATAAAAATATGAAATTGAAATGAAAGAAGCCAAAGATGGCGGGGAAGGAAAAATACTCTATCCTTATGGAAGAGAAGATGTCTTAGCTAATTTTCTGTTGCTGTGAAGAGACATTATGACCAAGGCAACTTATCAAAGAAAGCATTTAATAGAGGGCTTGCTTACAGTTTCAAGAGTGAGTCTGTGACCATCATGGCAGAAAGCATGGCAGCAGACAGGCAAGCAGGGAGTGCTGGAGCAGTAGCTGAGAGTTTACATCTGATCCACAAGCAGGAGTCAGAGAGAGGGAGAGGGAGACAGAGAGAGAAGGAGAGAGAGAGAGTAAGAAAGAAGGAGCAGGAGGGGAGCAAGCGTGGGGTTTGAAACCTAGCCTACCCCTAGTCACATACTGCCTTGAACAAAGACCACACTTCCTACTCCTAAAACAGTTCTACCAACTGTGGACCAAGCATTCAAATATATGAAGCTATGGGGGACATTCTCATTCAAAACACCAAAGAATAATAATAATCATTATTATTATTTAAGTGTCCATACTACCCAAAGCAGTTTACAGATTTAATGCAACCCTTACCAATAATATTCTCCATAGAAACAAACAAACAAAAAAATTCCTAAAATCTACATGAAACTATAGAAAGCCCAGAATAGCCAAAGCAACTCTGAGTAAAAAAAGAACAAACTGAAGGCATAATAATAACTGATTTTAAGACAGTCTACAAAGCTGTCTGGTATTCTCATGAAAAAGACAAGCAAAACATAACGGGAAACCCAGACTATCACATACTTGTGATTATGTGATTTCTGTCAAAGATGCCAAGAGAATACACTGGAGAAAGGATGGTCTTCTCAATAACTAGTGCTAGATCCATATCTCTCACACTGTGCAAAAGTCAGTTCAAAATTTGAAAAGACTAAGAGGAAACATGGGAAACCCTTGAAGACACTGGTTTGTGTAAGGATGTTGTGAGGTAGGACCCAAAAAGTCCTAGCACCAGAAGCAAAACCAAGTAGGATTATAGTGAAGAAAGCACTTTCTGTCTAACAAAAGAAACATGAATAGCATGAAAGAAATACTTAGAAACATACACACACGTGCACAGAGGAGGAGGGAAGACTTAAGTGATACTGTTAGCAGTTGTAGATGGCTGTAAGTATTCCTGGAAGATAATGTTTCCCATTCAAGAGTTCATTCTTGAGACCTGCCATTATAATGACAGGTAGGACTCCATCCACCCATTTAATTTTTTTCATTTTGCAATCATTTTATTATGTAACACAGATACAATCTATGAAATTATGCCACCAAGGTCATGAGTTAGATCACTGAGAAAATTATTTTTCTTATTGCTTATTTGCTTATTGTTTTCCTTTAAAAAAAATCATTCCATTCGTTTATATCTCAAATGATATTGCACTTCCACAAACTCACCATCCCACATCTGCCCTCTCACCACCACCACCACCCCTGCCCCTTCCCCCCTACCTCTATGAGGGTGCTCCCCCACTCACTCACCCTCTCCCTCCTCCATCCATCCATTTTTAATGCTGTGTTTCTTTCGCCACAAAAAAATATACTACAGCTGTTGTTCATTTCCGGCTAATAGCCAAGTGGGTATTTTTCTAAATTTCACTCTAAAAGTATACTGTTTGTTTATACATTTATCTGTGAGGCTGACAGGATTTGT
Source organism: Mus caroli (assembly GCF_978045245.1). Lineage (NCBI taxonomy): Eukaryota > Metazoa > Chordata > Mammalia > Rodentia > Muridae > Mus > Mus caroli. Next base: position 122,552,968 of record NW_028227266.1, on the reverse strand, counting down.
TAATGAATTTACTTTTGTAGTGTAGGGGATCAAACTCAGGGTCTTGCATCCGCTAAGCTAGATATGTTATTCCCCCTTATCAGCTGGGGCATTTCATTGGAGAGAAAATTTCCCATAGGAAATATTTATTAAAATGTGTTGATTTTATGCTGCAATTTGGGAAGAATATCTTTTGAATTGCGTGGTGGGGCTTTTTTGTTTCTGGGGCTTGGGGGTTTGTTTGTTTGTTTTTACTTCTAACTCTGTTAGTATTTTTATAGTTAACATACAAAAACAGATTTCATTTTGACATTTCAGTACATATATATCATTGTTCCTTACTGTCATTCACCCCCCCCTTTTCCTTCCCCCTCTTCTCTTCATACCTCCTTTTTTGTAGAATTGGGAGGAAAAGATACATGTTAGAGGTATGTGGAATAATAAAGGAAATATTATAAAATAAAAAAGGGGAAAATCGTAAAACTCTGTTCAAGCAAGATGAAAACTAAAACAAAAGCAATAGTAAAGTACAAAAGTAATATTTAAAAGTACATATGAAATAATGTAGAAAAAAAAATATTATGTCAGGGATGGCTAATAGCACTTGCTGTTCTTTCAGAAGACAGGTTCAGTTCCCAGCACCCACAAGGCAGCCCACAACCATCCATACTCCAGTTCCTGGCAATCTGCCTTTAATGGGCCCAGGCACATGAGTGGTACACATACATTCATACATGGAGATACACACTGACAGACATAAAAAATTTGTGTCACCAGCAAACTTATCTTTCTTCTGGAATGACTGTGATTTCTACCAAGCCCTAAAGTGTAGTTTGTAGCTGACTCTGCGGGGGATGGAGGTGGTGAGGTTGTAACTCAAAACAGGTTAGACCTGTTGTGCACCGCCCCCCACCCCACCCCAAGGTTCCTGCACTGGATCAGTTTCTCAGCCAAGAGGTTGCCACAGTGTGTCCTAAGCCCTGGGGAGCAGGGAGAGAATGCTTATCTTTGCTGCTGGGTGCTCTCTCGTGGGGAGGCCAGCTGATTATTTGCCGGTACCCACAGTTCCTCCTGAGTTTATTTGCCCCTGACTGGGTCAGCTTCAGTTCAGTCCTTGTGTTCTTTGTAGTTGTCCAAACCACTGCTTGCCACATTGGTGGAGGAAATATGAGCTCTAGGATTTAGAGCTCATATCTCCAAATAGGATTTAATATGGATTTTCTCTCCTGACCGAGGGCTGTCTTTGAGGAATGGTTCCATTCACTGTCCCAGCCTGAGAGAAGGCTCAGTTAAAGCAAACAAATCTGCTCTAAAGTTTGTTTGTTTGAGGTTTGTTGTTGCAGTTCAGTCCCTGGAACTTTCTCTTCCATTTGTGGCCCCAGAGCAAGCCTTCCCACCTCTTCTGCTCTTCTGACCAGTCCTCTGAGTTTCAGTATGTTAGTTCGTTCGTAAATCTAACATTCAATACTTGTAGATTTTTTTTTAACTCTCTGTTGTTGTCTGTGGCCTTCTCTTCTGATCAGCTCATGGGGATACAGTAGAGTGCCATCTGCCTCTGCCCTCCATCTTCAGTTGTTTTGGATTGAGTTTTGATTTAGTAACACACTTTCTCTTATTCACACATTCCTGTCAGCTAATTTTCTTCATAAGTGTCTTGGCATACCTACTGTTACATTGCTTTTGTGAATAGAGCCTTTCTCCTTATTTCCTTCATTGTTTATGTTGGCTGCAAAAGAAACAGAAAAAATTTTGTATGTTAATCTTGTACCTAGAAACCTTGATAATCTCTAATCAATTCTTACATCTACAGACTTCTTCTGTTTTCTTTATAAACTATTACCTGCAGATACAATTTTGCCCATTTCTTTTTAATATTTGTACCTTCACCCTTTTTATTGTTGCTTCACTATTATTATTGCTTTTACTAGAGTTTCAAGCACAATTGTTTTCCTGTACTTTGAGCACAATAAAATTCAAAGAGTTAGGTGAACCCATTGATTAGTTCTTAAACTTACTATAAAGACTTTGACTGCTTCTAGAGAATACTTTCAAGATAAGGATAGAGGTTCAACGACACTGTTTTAATAGTAAGATTGGGGAGTAGTTGCGCTGGTTGGTTTGGTTGTTTTGATTCCTGGGTGTACCATTCTAAGTCAGTTCACAGAGAGACACAACACTTTCTTCCTATTGCTTGTTGTTCTAGTTAGGATTAAAATTGCTTTCATGAAACACCATGATCCAAAGCAAGTAGGAGAAGAAAGGAAATTTGGCTGACACTTCCATATTGCTGTTCATCCTTGAAGGAAGTCAAACAAGGTAGAAGCTGGAAGCAAGAGCTGATACATAAGCCATGGAGGGGTGCTGCTTACTGGCTGATTCTCCATGGCTTGCTCAACCTACTTTGTTATAGAACACAGGACCACCAAGCCAGGGATGGCCCATCCTTAATGGGTTGACCCCACCCATTGCTAATTAAGAAAATGTCCCACAGCTGAATTTTTTTTTTCAAAAACAATTTTATTAGATATTTTCTTCATTTACGTTTCAAATGTTATCCTGAAAGTCCTCTATACCCTCTCCCTGCCCTGCTCCCCAACCCAACCACTTCCTAGCCCTGGCATTTCCCTGTACTGGGGCATATAATCTTCACAAGATCAAGGGCCTCTCCTCCCAATGATGGCCAACTAGGCCATCTTCTGCTACATATGCAGCTAGAGACATGAGCTCTAGGAATACTGTTTAGTTCATATTGTTGTTCCTCCTATAGGGTTGTAGACCCCTTCAGCTCCTTGCATACTTTCTCTAGCTCCTCCATTGGGGGCCCCGTGTTCCATCCAATAGATGACAATGAGCATCCACTTCTGTATTTGTCAGGCACTGGCATAGCCTCATACGAGACAGTTATATCAGGGTCCTTTCAGCAAAATCTTGCTGGCATATGCAATAGTGTCTGGGTTTGGTGGCTGTTTATGGTATGGATCCCCGGGTGGGGCAGTCTCTGGATAGTCCTTCCTTCCATCTCAGCTCCAAACTTTGTCTCTGTAACTCCTTCCATGGGTATTTTGTTCCCCATTCTAAGGAGAAACGAAGTATCCACACTTTGGTCTTCCTTTTTCTTGAGTTTCATGTGCTTTGCAAATTGTATCTTGGGTATTCTAATATCCACTTATCATTGACTGTATATCATGTGAGTTCTTTTGTGATTGTGTTATCTCACTCAGGATGATATCCTCCAGATATATCCATTTGTCTAAGAATTTCATAAATTCATTGTTTTTAATAGCTGAGTAGTTCTCCATTGTGTAAATGTACCACATTTTCTGTATCCATTCCTCTGTTGAGGGACATCTGGGTTCTTTCCAGCTTTTGGCTATTATAAATAAGGCTGCTATAAACATAGTGGAACATGTGTCCTTATTACAAGTTGGAACATCTTCTGGGTATATTCCCAGGAGAGGTATGGCTGGATCTTCCAGTAGTACTATGTCCAACTTTTTGAGTAACCACCAGACTGATTTCCAGAGTGGTTGTACAAGCTTGCAATCCCACCAGTAATAGAGGAGTGTTCCTCTTTCTCCACATCCTCACCAGCATCTTCTGTCACCTGAGCTTTTGATCTTAGCCATTCTGACTGGAGGTAGAATCTCAGGGTTGTTTTGATTTGCATTTCCCTGATGACTAAGGATGTTGGACATTTTTTCAGGTGCTTCTCAGCCCTTTGGTATTCCTCACTTGAGAATTCTTTGTTTAGTTCTGTACCCCATTTTTAATGGAGTTATTTGATTTTTCTGGAGTCCAGCTTCTTGAGTTCTTTGTATATATTGGATATTAGTCCCCTATTGGTTTTAGGATTGGTAAAGATCCTTTCCCAATCTGTTGGTGCCCTTTTTGTCTTATTAAGAGTGTCTTTTGCCTTACAGAAGCTTTGCAATTTTATGAGGTCCCATTTGTCAGTTCTCTATCTTACAGCACCAACTATTGCTGTTCTGTTCAGGAATTTCCCCCTGTGCCCATGTATTCGAGGCTTTTCTTCACTTTATAAGTTTCAGTGTCTCTGGTTTTACCCACAGCTGAATGTTATGGAGGCATTTTCGCAATTGGGGTTCCCTCCTTTCAGATAACTCTAGCTTGTGTCAAGTTGATATAAAAGTATCCAGATAGTTGTTCAGGCTAGCTCCCTGCCTACAGAGCCTATAGCCTGACCATCCCTCCTGCACAGGTCATACACCAAGATCCTCAAACCCAGGCTTTAAGATCTGTAACCCATTTGGACACCTGTGATGCCCATTTGGGCTTTGGCACTCAGTCTCCTTTTGGTTCTAGCACTTAGTTTTTCCTCACTTACATTTGAGCTCAGATCTGTGTCCAAGAATGATATAATTACTAAGTTTTTACATTGACTTTCCTCTTCCTTCTGTTCTCTTTCTTATTTTGTTTTCTTTCCAAAAATATTCTTTACTGTGTGAAATGTGTACTTTTATGTCTTCTTCCTGAAATTTCTCATTAGTGCTTAACTTAACACAGCTTAATGTTACTATCTTTCCTTTCAAATAATGCAAGAACTTTTAGAATATTTTCCGGTTTCTTACCTGTTTTTGCTTCTTTAAAGACAGAGGAATGATATTAAAATCCTGTGCTTCCTGCCTTTGCCTCCGAAGTGCTGGGATTATAGATATGTGCCAGACCTGGTTTCTGTCCTTTTTTAAATATGTCTGTTACACTGTTCAGTCTTTTTAAACTCATAACCTCCAAACACTGCACACTTTGAATGCCCTAGGTTCAGTTCCTAGCCCCAGGGATGAATGAAGACAGACACACACCCCATTTATTTGTTCAACACTCTCCCTTGCATTCCAGCTATCTTTGGAAGAGAGGAGTTAACCTTAAAATACCTGCCTGAGGGGCAGAAGAAATGGCATAACAGTTGGAAATGTTTGGTGTTCTTCGAGTGGACCTGAGTTTAGTTCCCAACAGTCATGTTGAGTAGTTCAAAGGCATCTTCTAACTTCAGCTCCAGAGAATCTGATATCTGATGCTTTCTTCTGGCCCTGTGGGCACCAGCACACATATCACACACACACAGAGAGAGAGAGAGAGAGAGAGAGAGAGAGAGAGAGAGAGAGAAAGAGAGAAAGAGAGAGAGAGTCAGACAGACAGACAGACAGACAGACAGAGAGATCTTCTTTAAAAAATACTGACCCGTTCGGCAGGTTTTAAGAATGGTAAGCTTTGTTAGATTTTGCTTCCATATCAACAATTGTATTTGGCCCTATTTTTTTTGTCTCTCTTTCTGTTTGTTTGTTTGTTTGTTTGTTTGTTTTGAGACAGGTTTCTCTGTGTAGCCCTGGCTGTCCTGGAACTCACTCTGTAGGCCAGACTGGCCTCTAACTCAAAGATCCATCTCCCTCTGCCTCCTAAGTGCTGGTATTAAAGATGTGCACCACCACTGCCCAGCAGTGACCTATTAATAATAATATTAATACCTAATAATAACCTATTATTATCATGGTATTCATTTTGTATGTATTTTGTCTACATGTATGTACATGCACCATGTACATGCCCAGTGCCTATGGAGGTCAGAAGAGGGTGTCAGATCCCTGGAACTGGAATTACAAACATTTGTAAGCCACCATGTGGGTACAGGAAATTGAACCTAGGTCCTTTGGAAGAGCAGCCAATGCTTTTAACTAACAAGTCACCTCTCCGGACATAAACCCAGTTCTTAAAGAATGATTCCCCAGAGTAGAGTTTTTCAAGTTAATAGTTACTTTCTTTCAACACTTTGACAATATTTGCCTTATAATTCTAGTTTCAATTATTGATGCTTGTGGTGGTTTACATATGCTTGTCCAGGAAGTGGCACTATTAGAAAGTATGGCCTTGTTGGAGGAAGTGTGTCACTTTATGAGTGGACTTTGAGGGACCTTCCTCCTAACTCCCTGGATTCTAGTCTTCTCCTATTTGTCTTTGGAACAAGATGTAGAACTCTCAGCTTCTCCAGCATCATGCCTGCCTGGATGCTCCCATGCTTCCTGCCAAGATGATAATTGATTGAACCTTTGAAACTGTAAGCCAGCCCCAATTAAATGTTTTATTATGAGTTGCCTTGTTCACAGTGTCTTTTCACAGCAATGGACACTCTAAGAAAATGCTAAATTTTTCTTTTATTGTTTTGTTTTAAATCAATTACTTGTGTATATGTGTGTGGTTATGTATGTGTGTGATTATGGGTGTGCTTGTGTGTGCACACATGCATGTGACTACTTTGTGTGTGTGTTGTGTGTGTGTGCAAGCGTGTGTGCCACAGCACTTGTGGGGAAGTAAAAGGATCCCTTTGTGGAGTCAGTTCTCTCCTGCTACCTTTATATGAGTTCCAGACACTGACCATGAGTCAACAGGCCAGCACTACAAGTACCTGAACTGAACTGTCTTGTCTGCCCTATTTTGTAAATGAATGATTCCTTCTCTGACTTCACTAAATATGTCCCTTGTCTTTGGCATCTTTGGTGAATTTAGTATAGATGTGTTTTATTATCTAATCTAAGCCTGAGCCTAAGTAATATTGAACCTATAGGATTTATGGATCCATGTTTCTTCTCAGTTTTGCCAAGTTCATATATATTATTTCTTAACTGTTGACTCTGTTTCTGTCTTTTTCTCCTTGAAGATCTTCAGTTAGATCTATGTTAATATTTTCTCTCCTATTCTACAGGTCTTATAACTTTGTCTCTGCATGGTCTAATCTCCATATCATTGTTTTATTTGTATGACTGATTAGTTGACTGGTTTTCTTTTTGCTTCCTTCTAGACTGTTAAAAGGGAATCTGTGGTGGTTTAATGATAATGTGACAAGTTCATATGCTTGAATATTTGGTCCCCAGTTGGTAGAACTATATGGGAAGGATTAAAAGGTGTGGCCTTGTTGGAAGAGATGTATCATTGAGGGTGGGCTTTGATGTTTCAAAAGCCGGGGCCATTTCCAATTAGCCTTCACTGCTCCCTACTTGGGATATGAATGTAAAGTCTTAGCTGCTGCTCCAGCACCATGCCTACTGCCTGCTGTCTGCTGCCATGTCCCACTCCCATAATGGTCATGGACTGTAATGCTCTGCATCCATGAGACCAAAATTAAATACTTTCTTTTTTATAAGTTGCTTTGGTCATGGCGTTTTGTCATGACAACAGAAAAGTAAGTAAAACAAAAGCTGGAACTGAGAAATAGGATGTTGCTGTGACAGACCTGATCATGCTGGTTTGGGATGAATATGGAAGACGGGACATTGGATTAGGAAAGCTGTTGAATACTGTAAGCAAGGTTAAATGGGCCATTCTTATAGGAATGGAGAACTGTAGTGCTGAGATCCATGTGGATTATGGATGCTCAGTTCAAGAAGTTTCAGAGAACAGTATTACCAAGTGTTAGAAACCTGTTTTGATATTTTGGCAAAGAATATTGATGCTTTCAGCCCTTATTCTAAAAAATCTTCCTGGAACTAAATTGAGACGTTTTAGACTAATTTTATTGGCAGAGCAGATTTTAAGACAGCGTAATATTAAGTCTGTTGCATGACTGTTAGTAATCATTCTTATGTAGGACTGCAGTGAAAGATAACAAGTAGGACAAAAGGAAAATGTACAAAATGGACAGTGGAGGAGGAGACAAGGCACCATGAAGCTTAATGTTTGTACTGAAAGAGATAAGGAGAGGGCTGAGAGCTGGGGGAAAATGGAATAAAGGGAGGGTTATCCTCAGAGCAAGACCCCACCAACAGCTAATCCTGTTTGTAAAAAGGAAATGCCTAAGGAATTTTCTGCAAAAAGCTGCAACAGGGAAAAAATGTCATGCAAATGTAATTCAAGAAGGGAACAGGTTCCAACTGAAGTGGCTGAACTTGGCAGCATTGACCAGGTAGTTCTGGCATTAGAGTCCTGAGGGATACAGGAGTAAAGGAATTGTGGAATCTTCCTCTGCAGTTCAGAAAAGCCTCTGAGGCCAGGTGTGTGGCAGGGAAGTTCCTGCATGGAAGCCCAGAGAAGCCATACATGAAGTTGTGAGAGCCAAGCCTGGATTGTGTTGGAGATCCCAAGATGTTGGAGATGCCAGAATCCTGTGAGATACCTGCCAAGGAGAGCTGCAATAGAGAGTGGGAGCAAACCAAGAGAGAAAGACACATGATGGGTCAGCAAAACTGGAAGGGAGGAGCCATCTGAGCCCTTTGACAGCTGATATAGAGCTACAGGATTTGGAGTTTGCCCTGCTGGGTTTTTGTATTGCTTTGGTCCAGTATTTTTTTCACTCTGTCTCCATTCCTCCCTTTTGGAATGGTAATGTATATTCTGTGTCAATGTATATTGAAAGTATGTAATTTACTTTTATAAGGAGTTACAATTAAGAAGTCATTTTGAGTCTTAGAAGAGATTTTTACACTTTAAAATATTGTTCAGACCATGAAAGACTATGGGGAGTTTTAGAGTTGGACTAAAGGCATTTCACGTTGTGATATGGCCACAAGCCCATGACAATCAAGGGGTAGGATATGGTTGGTGGTTTGAGTGAAAATGGCCCCCATACACTCATATATTTGAACTCTTGGTCCCCAGTTGGTGGAACTATTTGGGAAGGATTAAGAAGTGTAGCTCATTGGAGGAGGTATATGTGGGGGGTGGAGCTTTGAGGTAGCTCCCTCTGCCTCCTACTTGTATAAAGGGATGTAAGCTCTCAGCTACTGCTCCAACGCTATGGTTGCCTGCCTGCTGCCATGCTCCCTCTATGATGGTCATGGACTCTAATCCTCTACAAACATGAGCCCCAAATTAAACACTTTCTTTTATATTGCTTTGGTCATGGCATTTTGGCACAATAATTGAAAAGTAAGTAAGACAGAATCTAATAGCAAGTCATCTTTACAGATCTTAATTGACTTGACTCTGTAATTAACAAAGATACTAGGAAAAAAGTTTGGGATAGTCTACCCACTTGTGTACAAGTTATACATATAGCAAAAGAAAGAAAATGATATGCAGAAAATGTAAGTGAGTGGGCTGGAGAGATAGCTCAATAGTTAAGAGCATTGGCTGCTCTTCTAAAGGACCCAGGTTCAGTTCCTACCACCTTTACAGCAGTTCACATCTGTCTGCAAAACACCAATGCACATAAAAAAGAAAATGTAAGTGAAGTGTAGAGATGGCTCAGTTGGATAAAACTTTTTATTTGCCTTATTTGATCCTTAAGCAGTTGGATTCCTATGGTTTGCTGAGGCTAGGCTGTTGTTATTGTCTGAGATTCAGCAGCTTGTTGTAAAGATTGAAGTCTTTTACACATCAACTTAGGTTATACTTCACTATGTACAAAGACATTATTAGTCCAAGTTTAGTGCATCATTAGATCAAACTATATTAAGCTGAAGAGAATTTACCCTAAGATAAATTCTCCCTGATCACGAATGGTCTCGTTAGTCCTATCTAATCTGGTATTAGCTTTATAGTGATCCTTTAAACCAATAATTATATTTATTATTGAAGACAATATCTTTTTAAAGTTAATTATTTATTCTAATTTGTGTTTATCACATAGTGCTTCTGTAGTAGCCATTGGCATGGAAGTAAGATCAGACCATCCCAGCAGGGAGTATTTTAACATTGGCCTTTTTTAGAACTGATGGCTTCTGGTGATAATAGTGAAATCATTGCTTTGTAAAATTTTAATTTTCATTTTAAATTTTCTACAAGTGTTATCATATTCTTATCTGTTCCTAAGTCTGACTAGTCCCACTGTGCTTATGCCATTGGGCTTACCTATATTTTGTATTAGTCAAGAAGAAACTAACAGGGGGTGAGGGCTTATTTTGCTTCTCAGAGTGAGAGGGTACAATCTATCATGGTAGAGAAGGTTGCAGAATTCATCACAATAGCAATGTGAAGCCAAGATTCTTAACTATAGAAGGCTATAAAACCTCAGTA